>NC_140279.1:3507604-3525104 GCF_964030765.1 Micromesistius poutassou
TCTCCTCCTTTCACCTCCACCTCCCCCCCCATACTCCCCCCCCCCCCCCCCCCCCCCCCCCCCCCCCCCCCCCCCCCCCTGTCCCACACCACCTCCCACTTCAGGCCCTCGGGGGCCACTCAGACACACATACCCCCAGAGCGGCGAGTGTGCGTCTCTTAGCGCCTGGCAACCACAACTGGTGGGGCCAAGCCATAGAGATAGACAGAGAGAGAGAGAGAGAGAGAGAGAGAGAGAGAAAGAGAGAGAGCGAGCAGGAGAGAGAGAAAGAGAGAGAAAGAGTGCAAGAGAGAGACGAGAGCGAGAGAGCAAGAGAGAGAGCAAGAGAGAGAGCGAGAGCAGAGAGAGAGAGGGAGGGGGGGTGGGGGGGGAGAGAGAGGGGGCGGGGGGGGGGGGGGGGGGGCGGGGGGAGTTACTGGTGGCTCCGGCCTCCGTGTTCGAGGCCCCAGTCCTGGGGGCGGAGGCAGAAAGGCCGCACGGCAGGCCATGGCTCCAGGAGCCAGGGGGGGACACCAGGGCTCATGGTGTGAGCGGCTGAGCCGTCGGTCTCGGGAATTATACCGCGGAATTATCCCTAAGGTCTGCTTAACCAGGGCCGGACAAAGGCAGAGCCGGCCCCCAAGCGGCGGGGGCTATTGTCGGTTGTGGCTGGCACCACCGCAGCATCTTGGGTCTGTCCCCACACGACGATGCGTCATCATTCGGAGCTGCTGGCGTTTTTTGTCTGCAGGCGTGGACTGAAGGGGGGTCAGCAGCACAGTCCGCGCAGAGCGAGAGAGCGAGGAGAAAAAAAACGGACACATCCCGTTCTTTGTTTGGCTCAGGAGAGCGTCCTCGTCGACGCTACGCACAATCACGAGTGGGGGGGGGGGGAGTCGAACGATAAATAAAAACGTGCGAAACTGAAAAGTGTCGGCCTGCCTGAAAACACTTTACTCGCAAAGCGATCGAGTAGCTCGGCCAAACTCAAAGCAAACTGTTTCGTTCCTCTGATGCGTCTTTTATTTTTTTTTTTTAAACAGGAACAGTGGCAACTCAAACACACGGCGAGCAAACACTCCCAGCACCCCTTTTTGAGCCGGCAGGCCTTGGGCTAAGACATCCGAAAGCCAAACATTTCTGGGACCTATTACTGTTGCCGTGGGGTCGCTAGGGGAAACGAGCAAAGCCCCATTAGCTCAGAAACAGGGGTCAGCCGGGCTTCTTGACCGACGCAGACCACTCGCCTCACTGACCGCCACCACGGTCTGCCTTTTAATACGGCCGACGTACCGTCAGCGGCGTCCGCACACATTCCTGCGTGCAACAATGCATCAAGGAAGCCCTTCAAAGGGAAAAGCGTGGCGCTGTGAAATACCTCAAATGTTTTGGTTTGTCGATGCTACAAAGCGAAACCCAAAGCAATTGCCTCCGTGCAGTGATATGATGTTAATGCATGTGCTTGTCAACGGGGGGGGAAACAGGGCCCTGGTGGGAAGTAAGTGCCCCGGGCGGTCATACACCTCCGTTCATTGCTTTTCCATTACCCAGAATTGACCACTTTGGCGTTATTAGATTATGGAGCGTGGCCGGCTTAAGTGTTGTTCGCGCAAAAGGTTAAAGTAACTTCAATGCTTGCCGCACGTGTTTAATATTTCAGTGTTTCCGTTAACATGGTTGGCCGTACGGTACGCCGTCAGGGAGCGGGAACTCTCAGACGCTGTGTGAGGACGGGATCTCTCTGAATTCAGAGGGATGGCAATTAGCCACGGGCAACGCTGAGAGCAGTAAGTCAGCAAATGCGGCGGAGTCATCCCGGCGTAATGCACCATCGAGCTGATGTATGACGAGCTGGATGTCATTTAGACGCACACACACACACACACACACACACACACACACAGACACACACACACACGTACTCGCACACATACAAAAAACACACTTGCATGTGTGCACACAAACGCGTACAGACACATGCACACACACATACACACAAAGACACACAAAGACACACACACACACACACACACACACACAGCAGTGGGTTTCTCCCCTATTGTTGTTGCCCTGACTTCTAAAGCTAACCTTTAGCGGCAGCAGGCTTGTCCGGCGGCCATGCAGACAGATCCTGTTTCTAGATCAGGTTAACTCAGGACCTTTGATGAACACATTGACAAGGGGCCGTGTATCAAGATTAGGATCTGGGGTCAAGTGAACCGGCGATGTGCCTTCACTCAGACCTGACCATCAATCTGTTGTTCTGGCTGCCCAATGACCAAAACCAGTCAGCCCATCTGAGGGGATCTTCTGACCATCTTATAATAAACATGTACATCACACACAGTCGCCACCAGTAACCCTGACCACCAGGGACA
This sequence comes from Micromesistius poutassou, assembly GCF_964030765.1. Taxonomy (NCBI): domain Eukaryota; kingdom Metazoa; phylum Chordata; class Actinopteri; order Gadiformes; family Gadidae; genus Micromesistius; species Micromesistius poutassou. Next base: position 3,509,962 of record NC_140279.1, read on the forward strand.
TACAGGACATAGGTTGGAAGACCAGTGCTCAGAGTTTCTCTATGCTCGCATATCTTACCACACTCACACACATGGAGTCAGTCTTACAATTGTTTTGTTCATTCTCAGTACCAATGCAGTTCATTCAAATCAGAAAATAAGTTTTATAAATAGACCAATTTAAAAGGATAGACACAGGTGACGCTCATAATACTTATGAAGAATACATCTTCACACTAGTTTAGTCACTGACTAGTTTAGTTACTAACCTGTGCGCTGGTATCTAACAGTAGCATACCCATAATAAATATTATGAGGGACCCCTGTGTTATGGCAATGATGACGACTATGTGCAACTTGTCACCTGTCTAAGATAACCCGGTAGTTGAACTTTAAGTGTTGAAGGCTGAATTTGGTCATAGTTTGGTCAAAAAAGTGACCTGGTGTAAAAAGGGGAAGAGGCACTACGGTGCGTGCGGAGGGACAATCAACACCGCGGGCTGTATCGACCAATGCTCCTGATCAGACCACTCAAACGTGCAACGATAAAACCACAAAAGCATAAACAAAGTATGAAAAGGATCGGAGGGCACATCACACCTCGGAGGCGGGGCATTGGCACCAGGCCTCCTGCTAATTGGTCAGGTCAGATATCTCACGGTCGGCTGAGCTTGGTCCCATCGCCCTACGCGGGGGGGCCCCTATGAGCCCGGCTACCCAGATGCCTGGGCATCAAGCGCCAGGCACACACCCCACAAGCCCCCCTCCCCTGCTTCTTCTTCCTTAAAAATAAGTTCACACCGACCCTCTGGCCTGCAGGGATCCCCCCCAGGCCCCTCCTAGCATATGGCTAGCTCCTCTCCGTCCGCCTAATTACCTCATCCTCCTCCACTTGGACCTGCTCTATCACTCACACTCTCTTGCGTCGGCGCAGGCCGTGCCCGGAAAATATCCCCGATACTCCCCACACTCCCAGCTGAACCCCCAGAAAGATGAGCGCCAATTCGATCCCTGCCCTGCTCTGTCTTCCACTGAAGAACTGAAGAATTGCTGACGGATTCTGAGTTTTCAAGATACTGTATCAATGGCTTCCATTTCTTCAGAAATCAGAGACTCTGAAAAGGTGTTTTGACCGTATGACAAGACGTAAAGGCGCTTGGTTGCGGTGCGCACGTTCAAAAGGGCAGTCAATAATCACCCATCACTTGAACATCACAAAAGAGTCATTTGCGTTGGGTGAAGGTCAGGGAGTGTACGACTCATTTCAGTCGGGTGCAGGTAGCAGAGTAAGAGAAATCTTGAGTTCCTCAGCAGTCATTTGGCAGTCTGACCGTCGGCAAATTGTTCAGAAATAATGTGATCTGGACGCATTCATAAAGCGTATCGCTTTCATCTTGGCTTTTGGTTAGGTGTCAGGCAAGTGTGTATGTGTGAGTGTGTGTGTGTGTGGGTGTGTGTGTGTGTAGGGCATATGTGTGTGTGTGTGTGTGTGTGTGTGTGTGTGCAGGGCATGTGTGTCAGTCCTGGAGATAAACCAAAAAAGGTATGGTGGGGAAAGGGAGGTTACTGCCTCTTTGACGACACCATATGCTGTCCCCAGCTTGCGGTTGCCACGCCAACGGGCCTGGAAATGTTAACACGTTTTGACAATGTGTCAGTTGAGCTCTCCCCTGGATCCAACCATGTCTGTACGCAAAGGTGTGCGATTGTGTGTATGTGTTTGTTTGTGTGCGTGCATGCGGATGTGTTGGAGTGTTTGCATGGTGCTCTATGTGTGTGTGTGTGTGTCTGTGTGTGTGTGTGTGTGTGTGTGTGTGTGTGTGTGTGTGTGTGTGCGTGTGTGTGTGTGTGTGTGTGTGTGTGTGTGTGTGTGCATGTGTGAATGCGTGAATGTGTGTGTGCATATGTGTGTGCATGTGTGTGTGCATGTGTAAATCCATTCACATGCAATTGTATACGTGTATGATTGTGTGTGTCTGGTGAGTGTGTGTGTGTGTGTGTGTGTGTGTGTGTGTGTGTGTGTGTGTGTGTGTGTGTGTGTGTGTGTGTGTGCGTGTGTGTGTGTGTGTGTGTGTGTGTGTGTGTGTGTGTGTGTGTGTGTGTGTGGGCACGATATGTGTGCGTGTGTGTATGTGTGTGTGCATGTGCGTGTGGGCGTGTGTGTGTGTGTACTCTATACGTGCTTCTCACATTCCAGGACCCATGTGACCTCTTCCCCTGCAGTCACCTTGTTCTCGCTGAAGCCCTCCGCAGCTTCTCTGGAAGTCATCCTCACAGAGGGACACTCTGCCTCATGACAATAATACACCTACTCTCCTAGACACACCTTACAAAGATGCGTGAATTTGACCAATTATTTCAATTGTCTGGTCATTTTGTGAAATGTATGAAAGCGGAAGGATGATAATAAGCCATAGCCTATCAAGTAAGGCTCAGGTTAAATCAATATGATTAATTAAAATGCAACATCAATTGCGTAACTTTTGATTAATTAAAATGCAACATCAATTGCGTAACTTTTAATGGTATAAATAAAATGTATTATGGCCACCAAAATGTGTGGTACTGGATAAAATACAAACAAAAGTCTGCTTGGACTCTGGATATTATAATTTGGGTATTGGATAGATTTAGGATAGATTTTATCATTTTTGTGCAAGCAAGCAGACAAATAAATGTGATGTATTTTATAATAATAATGTCAAAATAATAATCATGATAATAATGAATAATAATGATATCATTATTATTGTTAATTGTAATTATATTAATGAGAACAATACCCATCCCCTAGAAAAAAAAATAGGTATCCAAAGATACTCTGTGAATACCTAATAATAACGATGATTATGTTAATACAACTTTCTGACTGTTGTAATTTAGATTTCACGAACTCAGCTTTCTCTGCCCTGAATTGATTCATGTATGAACAACAGAATAAGCTTTGTTTCAAGCGTTCCAGGGAAGTTACTCGAAACAAGTTACAGTGTAACACATTTGTCAAGCCTAAACGGGCCATGATGGACCTGTGTGGACCAAACCAAGCGAAAACAAACGTTTACTTACTCGACGTAGTCCCGTTTGCAGTAAAGTTTGTGGTCCCGCAGAAAACAAGTGTTCTTCAGAGAGCATCCGCACATCGTGCACCTCACGCACGCCTCGTGCCAGAGCCCTCCGCTGACTCGGAGCAGGAACTTGTCTCGGATGGGACAGTTGCATCCGGCACACACTGCTTTCCCCTGTTCCATATCTTTATGAACACAAGTGGTCAAATCATTAATTCTTCGTATTTTTTTATGTTCACAGGTCCTCACGCCATACTCACAAACAGCCCCTTGCCTGTGGTAAAATGTTGTGGCGAGATTAGAATAATATCGTGTGAATAAAAAAACATTTTCTTTCTAAATTAGGGTGGAGGCAATACATATGAATGCTGGATAAATTACAAAAGAGACATAATAGATGTTATTATAGATTTAAATATAGAGGCTTATTGATAAAAGAGAAACTAAATTTGGTCACTAAATTTGGTCAATGATTTTGGCCGTTATTTTCCCCTTAAAAGTTTATTTGAACAAACAAATAGGCCTACATTGAAATAAACAACAATAATGGAAAAAAAAAATCTAGTTGTGTTTACCAAGGAGCGAGGTGGCTGATCCTTCCCCCATGGCAAAGTTCTGTTAAGGCAAAGGAACAGTTAGAGAGACAGGTCCAAGCCTAGATGACAGATCACTGTTAAACGTTCAAGAACACCATAGAAGATACAAGCTACTGCTATCTGGAATAATTACAATTATTGACAATTTGATTACAGGCTACCTGTTAGATCTCCTCTTGGAAATATTGTCTTAAATGTCTCCAAGTTCTCTTCTCCTCATCTTATTGTCCACGTCCACTCCAGTCCTTCCGGCCGACGGACACCGAACAACCAAACTTTCTCCGCGTCCCGTCTGCGTCCACCCCGGCTGCTGTGGGTCTGTTTGTCAATTATCCCATTAGAAAGAAACACACGGCAGAGGAGGGGTGGCTGGCTCGGTGATGACGAGAGAGCGATAGAGATACATCGAATCTAAGAGACAGAGAGACAGAGAGACAGAGAGAGAGAGAGAGAGAGAGAGAGAGAGAGAGAGAGAGAGAGAGAGAGAGAGAGAGAGAGAGAGAGAGAGAGAGAGGGAGACGGGGAGAGGGAGATAACCTGCACCTGCACATAGGAACGGTCTCTCTGTCATCGCCTCCCAACTCAACCCCCCCCCCTCTTATCTGGAGACGCCTGGCCCCCTGCGTCTGCGGAATCCTTCACAATGAAAGTGCCAGGACGCGTCAAGTTGCCAGTAACCGGCATCTGAGGAATGACTACGACTAATATAGACCGGAATAAAGCCTGCATCCTACAAAAAGCCCAGCCATATTAATTGCATGTTAAAGCATGATAGAGCTTATAACGGGGTGACTATGGGGTTCAAAACTTTTAAAACCTTATGATGATGAAATCGAGGATGCATTTTGGTGATTAGCTTGCATACATCTGTCAAAAGATAGGCTACAATTATCTAAACTAAAGCCTAGGCTATAAAGGAAAATAATAAATTAGGAATAGGCTAGACCTAATAAATCAGTTAATATTATAGGCCTAATACGGTAAGCGGCTTTGGTCTCCTAACTCTTGTACAGCCATTTCATACATCCAGAGATATGCTTTTCTGAAAATCTAGGAAGATGTTTAATTTACTTTTCCTTTAGGCCTATATTACTTTAATGCTTTTTCGATGCTTCAAACATTGCAACGAAAAGCATTAAATTAAGGTGATTTTAAGGGAAAATTAGTATTCCCTTTAAATCGTCCGGTTATCACACAGACTTCGGGAGTTACCTGCCCTGGGACAGGTTCCTCGCCGGTGGTAGAACACTAAAGTCCCAGAGGCCGGCCACAGCTCCGGGATCACCCATCTAACTTTGAACTGGAGGAAGTGGGAGAAACGGGGTATGCCCCCTGCTGGCGGATGGAAGTAAATACCAATGTATTACCAAATCTACTGGTCAGGATTGTATTCAGAGTAGCCTACAGGATACAGTCGCGTTGTTGGACTTAACTGTCTACCTATTCACTTATGGGTATTACACAAATAATATGATTTAATCTAGTCATGCAGCTGACAAGATGGCTGTATGCAGCATTCTACACTTTGAACATCTGAATGTACATAGGTTACTATTCACTATAGTTAAAGATTGTTTGTTACATATTCTCTAATAATAAAAATGCATACCTGTCAATTTGGAAAAGAAAACACATATTTAGTATGTTACACAACAGAAACTTGCCTATGAGCCTAACATATACGTATCAATTATATGGATTGTAGTAAAGCTCAAATACATAGTCAAGAAAAACAACGTGTTTCACATTAGTTTAAATAATTTTATTCTGTAAGAATTCTAAAATGTATTTTAGAAATGTATGGATGGTATTTTGTATTTGTACAATTTACTTTTGAATAAAATATGACTTATTCCATATTGCTTTGGGCTGCTTTAAAAAGAATATCTGGAATTATCTATTTACAAAATAAAAAAAATCAGTTAACAATTCTATTAGAATTCATTTTTTAACTGTATACTTTACAATCCCCGCTACTACGTCTCGGCTTCCATGTAAACCATAAAATACAATTTATTTCCAATTATAAGAATCATTTGTGCTTGGTACAAAATATGCCATTTTACAACTTGAATCAAGTTATGTATTTTTTGTAGTTTTTTTTTTTTGTTGAATGTTCGTATCGCCGACATTTTGGACGTATATACAGAGACAAGGAGGGGTGGGGCAGGGGGATCACATGACTTGTGTCATGTGATCTGGTGGGGAGCCTCCAGCATCTCCATGAGGAAGGTATCGATGGGTGTGTCCCCGATCAGCTTGAAGAAGAACAGGTGTTCTAGACACTTGAGCCCGATGGAGCGAAGGGCGGGCAAACGAAGAAGCAGCTTAGCAAACCTGTAGGCAGACATACATCATCCTTATAACAGTCTTCTAGATTATTCCCAACGGACTCTGCCGAAAAATAGGAAAATGTATAACATTTTCAAGAAACTGAGATGTTAAGCAATGAAAGTTTAAAGGTACGATATTGCCACGGTGTTATTTCAAATGGTTAGTGTGGTCCAAAGTCACAATTTTCGAGAGAGTCGTCTCCACCCATTCCCTCGAACCGGTACACAAAACAACTTAATTAGAATTTCCTTAATCTCGGATGACATATCACAGTTGTGGGAGTGTGTGTGGATGAAGGCTGGTTTTAGCAGCCTCCCCTGGTTGCAGAGTCGGGTTGGACTCTGGGGCTGGGTGAGGCTGCACACCTGCTGCACACTGAGTAATCAATGTGCAGCAGGTTAACCAGCCGTCACCAGGCCATGTCTCATTACCTACCACCGTTACAATATTTAGTACAGTTGTGTAAAGTAATGTAGTGTAAAGTGATCAAGTATAAACTGCTGTCCTGTAAAGTGATGTAGTGTAAAGTAATGTAGTGTAAATGGATGTCATGTAAAGTGATGTAGTGTAAAGTAATGTAGTGTAAACTGATGTCATATAAAGTGATGTAGTGTAAAGTAATGTAGTGTAAACGGATGTCATGTAAAGTGATGTAATACTACCTGCCGGGCTGGTCGGGGTATTTCTGCTTTGTGTACGACTCCAGTGACGCGTACACCTTCTCCCTCAGACCTTCCACCTCCGGGGGGTTCGACAGACCCTTGGCATCTGCAACACAAGAGTACATTCATCACACCATAAGGGGAGGAAGGAGAGTGGTTAGGGGGTGTTTGGTGACTCTCTAGGCAAAAGGTAGTGAGTTGGAGCCCCCATAAGCCTGTAGCCTAACCACTACCTGCTCATGGAAGCACATGTATCTACATTGACTTTATGTCACTTTGGAAACCGTCTGGTAAAATGACTCATCAGTCAATTGTAATAACTCCATAATATCATGAGATAACTAAATCTTGTCAGACAATGACTGGGCTTTGTAGTAACTATCTGTAGTAACTAACTATCACACATGCAGCACTTGAATGTTTAGGTAGCTACACCAATTTTGATATATAAATACTTTGCTTGTTGTCAGCCGCCCTTGTAAGTCACTTTGGATGAAAGCATAGTCTGCTAAACGACAAAGTGGAAACTATGAACACCACGCCTGTAACACATCATGGGGCCAGCGTCTACTTCTAATCCATTCCACCCTCCACGGACGGCTGGGCTCGAGGCTCCTGCAGGGTAAGGTGAGGGGTGAGGGGTGAAAGGTCACACACTGACCAGGGTTGAAGAGAACAATGGCACGCAAGCAGCCCAGCTCCGTCTTGTCCATCTGCATGTCCTTCATTTTAGATACCAGCTCTGTCAGGACTCTGCAGGAGACGCGACACACACAGAGCACAGGAGAGTTGCGTTAGGAAGACCCAGGACGCTTCCCTGTGCGTCCACTATCAAGTTAGAATGAGTCATCTGAGCTACCAGCGGGTTAGAAAAACCATACAGGAGGGCTGTGTGGTCCCACGTTCACGCAACGCAACGGCCGCGCAGACGCTTCGACGCAGTCGTGAACCTTTATGGTTCCGCGTGGGGTTTTAGCGAGCCGACCTCAACGGAGGGTTCTGCGTCGCCTCAACAGAGGGTTACAATTTTTGGGAGGCGCACGTCAGGCCCTTGCAGTGACGCAAGGACGTAAGGGGTCCGTAACCCCCTTGCGTTGCGTGAACGCGGGACCACAATCGTCCCTTTATGAATAGGGACGATTACAAATCGTACAAATTGGTGTTTCAGAATATCTTGGATGAAATTGTAAAGACAAGTCAGTCCTTGTTTGAGTTATGAGGAAATGAGGAAAAGTGATAACTGCTCGTCGTTATGAAATTAATCTTTTATTACCCAGACATATCTTATAAATCGTATATATCTTAGTCACTGCCTACATGTAATAAAACGTGGGGAAGAGAAGATGTAAAAGTCAGTGTTGGAGGGTTATGGGGGGACAGAGAGAGAGAGAGATGGAGAGAGAGAGAGAGAGAGAGAGAGAGAGAGAGAGAGAGAGAGAGAGAGAGAGAGAGAAAAAGAAAGAGTGAGACAGAGAGAGAGAGAGAGAGAGAGAGAGCACTAGTGTTTGGCTCATGGGGAGATTAAGCATATGCGATGCATATTAACTGACCCCGCTTTGATCTCAAATGATAGACAGAAAAAGCTACTCAGCACAACAGTCCAATTCATGCAAAAATAAATAAAAAATGTTTTATCTCCTATGTCTTAGAGCGATGCGTCCAGAAAAGTATCACAGTATGAACACATAGAGACATATTTAACATCCCATCCAATACATCACACATTTACTTCATCTTTTCCTTACCTGTCAAATATAGAGCCAACTCCAGCGCTGTGGGCGCTGCTTCTGTGCACGTGGAGGCCGGTGGCCAATAGGATGCCGTCTTTAACCGTGACCGAGCGGTGTGAGAAGGACGCGATGAGCAGCTCGTTCCAGCCTGCACATAGACACATACACGCACACACACACACACACAACAACATGGTGGATTTGTCAAAAATGTGATTATGTGTTTCTGAAAATAATATAAATAATAAATAATTGTATGTAAATGACTTGGATTAATCGCTTGTCTCTGTATTTAAAATATCAGTTTTTATACAGATGTCTGCATTAGGGTTATGATCGGATGTCTCCACTTAGTCAATAAGTCCTGCATGAGGCATATCTCGCCACCAGGGGGCAGCAATGAAGCAGCTGAAAAACCACCGGGTCTATAACGCTAACCACCAACCACAAGGGTCGATGCAGGTTAAAGTACATCCTGTGAGTGGTTGTGTGTGCCTGCCTGTGTGTTTGGGGTGCGTCCGTCATTGTGTACGTGTGTCTTGGAAGAGGGGGTCATGGTGCCCTGGAAATCCAGTGAGTTACTCTGGGAACGAGCAATATACCCACTCCCCAATCCCACTGGCCAAGAACATTAACCAATCACATCGGTGTATCTGATATAGGCCAAAAAATATATGGGCCAAAAGCGTTGCTATTTGTGAGTCTTATCTATTGGTTAGCTCCGCTGGTCTGGATACGTCACCCCTTGTATTCTTCTGATTGGTCGTAGTGTTATCCAATTGTGTGCAGTGATATTTTAAAATGCATGCTTGGTGCCGCCCCTTGAGTCGGGCCATTTTCATCACTCGTTGCCAGACCCTACAGCTGTCTAGATGTGGGTCTGGATTCCAGGCTAGGGTTATGGTGTCCTGACACAGATATTCATGCATAACTGTTGTGTGCGTGTGTGTGAGAACATGTGTGTTGTGGATGAGGGGGGGGGGGGTTTGGGTCAAACCCATCCATGCGTGAGCGTGTGTGTGTATGCGTGTGTGTACCTGCTCGTAGTAGGATGACCTGGTCGTCCAGTGGCAGCTCAGAGAAGTGGGGGATCCTCTTGGCCCACTCCACCAGCGTGAACAGCTGCTTGTCTGCTGCCTGGCAGATGTTGGTGACCGGGTCGTTGGTCTAGACCAACCAGGAGAGGAAGAGACAGAAGAGCACCGCTTTAATGACATCAATAGCTTTAACATTTAAAAAAGGGAGAAAGGGAGAAAGTAGAAACTATTTAAAACGTGTGAATGGAGGTTCATTCAGACTTCTGACTTTTCACTGTTACTGTCCCTTTTAGTACAACATGCACTCTCATCAATCATAACAATTGCGTGCAGATGATTGTAGGCAATTATGTCTGTCCTTTGTGTCAAAAGTATGTCCACTGCCTTTTATTGATTGTATGTCAAAACAGGCCTCCTCAGATCATTTTTGTACAGTGAAAATTTACTTCTCTCATAATTACACTATCACATTTCATTTTTACCGTAGTCTCTATTTTCTCCGGACAGCAATGGGTGCTGCAATGCAATGCTTTGACAGCATGAATACCACTTCTAATCTTCTCTTGACAGATGCACACAAAATAGCACAGAGGGAGGTGTTTCCAAGGCACGGTGGGTAAAACTGGTTCACTTCAAACAGACCCTGTATATCGTTAGCCAATGAGAGCAGAGTGTGACTCCGGGTGGAGATGTGTAGTTATGCCGTTTCTCTGATTGCTCATTACGCCACGCCAGGTTTGTGAGTATTGAGTGAACATAACACTACGGAGATAGCGCATGCATTTCAAAGCTGCATTCATTGACATAATACTCTAATAATAATCAACCGACTATTAAAATAGAGATAAACTCCTCATGACACCTCAGCTAAATGAGCGTCCAATATAATGAGCGATCCAGCATGTCTGACATCATTTAAACAACAAATAAATCAAACTCTATCTTTACCTTCACTGTATGCTGTATTGTTAGCCACTTTTGGATTAAAAAAAACATCACATGATCTAGCATATGGGTTTAGAACCTATGAACAATGCAGCAGTCCCCTTCCCAGGGGGTGGAGCTGAGGAGGTGACGATGTGCCAAACATTTACCGAGTTGCCCGGGCTGCTGTCCGTGTACATCTCTGTCTTGGGCTCCACGGCCAGCTCTGCGTCCAGGATCTTGTCCACGGGCATCTCCTCGTTAAAACTACTGGTGGGCTCCACCTCGTTCTCCCCCCGCTCCTTCCCTCGCTGCCTCTCTTCCTGCACCGCTGCAGGGGGCACGCACGCGCGCACACACACACACACACACACACACACACACACACACACACACACACACGGATATAGACACACAAACACACACATACACACACACACATAGACACACAAAGTTCAAGGTTCACATACAACAAATTTGCAGTACATAAGCCCATAACTGCAGGACTATATACATGAGAGAAGTGGTTAGTGGTTTCCAAAGTGTGGGGAGGGTGCCCCCAGACGGCCACAAGAGGGCGCTGAGTGGACCCCAGCAGTAGCTTGGTTGGAACATAAAGCATATTTTCTTTTACAATTATGAAATTAAAAGATCACATGACTTTCGTAATGTAATGTATATAAAACAATATTTACCAATTTAAATGATGCCATTAGACTAGTTTCAACCCATAAAAACGCCAAACTTCTCACAACCACACAGTCGAGTCAAATGGAAACCAATTCAAAGCATCCCCCCCTACACACACTCACGCACGCACGCACGCACTCACACACGCACACACACACACACACACACACACACACACACAGACCTTCTCTCTTCATGCCCATGGCCAGGCACTTCTGGTAGCGGCAGTACTGGCAGCGGTTGCGTTGGCGCTTGTCGATCAGGCACTCTTTGCTGTCTCGACACGTGTACGTCAGGTCCTTCCGGATGGTTCTCTTGAAGAAGCCCTTGCAGCCCTCACAGCTGTACACGCCGTAGTGCTTTCCTGTGTGGCCGCCAAACAAATCAAACACATCAGGGAGTGGGTGTGTGGGTGTGGGTGTGAGTGTGCGTGTGTGTGTGTGTGTGTGTGTGTGTGTGTGTGAGAGTGTGTGTGTATGTGAGAGTGTGTGTGTATGTGAGAGTGTGTGTGTATGTGTGGGTGTGTGTGACTGTAAGTGTGCGTGTGTGTGTGTGTGTGTGTGTGTGTGTGTGTGTGCGTGTGTGTGTGAGTGTAGTTGTGTGTGTGTGTGTGTGTGTGTGATTGCTAGCCACTATGAGGGTGGAGTCTCTAATCCTGGGAGTTATTTATAGTGACGGCGACAGAAGAAGTGGTGCTCACTCACCACAAACACCGCTGAGCATCAGTGATGTTTCTGCTAGTTCTGTTTGTTCTCACACTACCATTACTATAGCGTCGTCGTTTAGCAGCCGCTGACGCCGTGTCTTCAAACACAGATCACTGGGGAGCAGGTATCAGATAGACTGCGTTCAAGACCGGGCTTTGAACCCCGAACGTTTCAGCTGGGGGGGGCCCAATGACCCCCGACCCTCCTCCTCCCCCCCCCCCCCCCCCCTCCCCTTCCCGCCCCCCTAGTGTGTGACCTCCCCCCCCCTTCTCACCGGAGGACCGATCCCCACAGATGGCGCAGATGTGCTTGGACATGCCCCCGGGGCTGGGGCACTGGTAGTTGATGTTCCCCAGGTTCTGGAGGCCCGGGGGAGGCTTGATGTCCTCGGAGCTGCTAACACTGTTCATAGAGTTCATCTGAGGAGGAGGAGGAGGAGGAGAGAGACAAGGACATGCGGGGGGGGGGAGGGGGGGGGGGGGGGGGAACAATAATGATCCCAAGTTGAACCATGAGTTGAAGAGGCAGAGGGTAGGAAGGGAGGGAGAGCGGGAAGGAGGTTGGAGGGATGGAGGGAGGGAGGGAGGGAGGGGTTAGAGGGAGGTTAAGTAAAAAAAATTGGGTCAGTGGCCTGACTGTCATACTTCCTCTATTTTTCATTTCTTTATCACATTTTTTTCCGCCTCACTCTATTTTCCTATACGCCCACACGGTGGTGATGTGAAAGTGTCTGAGGGTGTGGTCACATGCTTGGTTACAGAGGGGAGAGCTTGAGGTTCTCTCCACCTGCAAGAGGCCCGCCGCCGTTCGGATGCATAATAACGTGAGTTTGGCAGTAGGGGGCGATCTGGAGAAAACTATAGGGGCAGTCACTTGTACAGAAGGTGCAGTTCTCGGTCTCGATCAGCAGGGGTCACTGTTCCGCGGAATTCTCCATCTCTAAAGAGAGTGTGGAAATGTCGAGGTGTCTTGTGAGAAGTGTTTTGTTTTAATTGCTACACCCAGCTGCTCTTACTTGTTGGTATGGTAATGTTTAATAAACAACTTGTCCCTAATCTCTTCACTTTGCACAGATACCAGCTAATACGGGACAATCTTTTCATAACGGCCCGCATTTGGTATACATCTTTCCCTCTGCTTTTCTTATCGTTCTCCTGCACTTTGACCCTCCCCCAGTTGATTGCGTGGCAACGTGAGGATACGTCTGTGACATGTGCTTACATATGCATTTCCTTTTGTTTGTGTTGTGCTAATTTGTTTGTTTATGTGGCCATGTCTGTACTCTACACTCTGTAAACAGCGGTGACCTACTAAAGCTCAGCTCCTGTCCAATATGGATGATGGATGGCAGCGTATAGGCACATCCTCCCCGCAGGCCCCCAGGTTCATGCTATCGTTTATTTACCACCTGCACTCTGCTCTGTCTGTTGCCTCATGTCGGCGGTGGACTTTTATCTTTAAAGTAAAGTCTGTGGTTCTTCTTCATGTTTTCATGTTTCGCAGGAATACTTCGAAGCAATGGTTGGTCTTTAAATGTGTTTCGACGGTTTCACTTTGTCAATGGATGATGCCCTGCGGGTGGGTCTGGATGAATGGTTGATCAGAACACTGCTTTCCTTAGTTCACTGGTCATCAGATCAGAACACAGTTTGTGGCTAACCCTGTTGTTTTGGTACACACATTTATTATCGCCGCATTATAAGAGGATAATCTTGGCGCATATTTTATAACCGTTACGTTCCAACGCAGCTCCGTTGGCATCTGAAAAGTAGTTCACCGTTACGACATGTCTGATGTGTAGAGTAGGAGGACTGCGGCCGCTGAGTGTGAATTATGTATGATTCATACATACTTCATGCGACACATGGTATCTATGAACAACATCCTTTACAACTCAATTCACTTGTGCCTATTGGGTTATGGTTCAAAAATGGTTTTGCACGGGGTGAATTATAGTATAATGTTTGTGGTTAACAGTATTTTTCTGAACAAGCATCATGAGGCTTTTCAATCTGAGACCCTAAGGCTGATAGGAAATCAACAAACTAACCGTAACCACGTAGTAAAAAATCACCCTGACCCTAAAGGTATCTATCTCTACTGTCGATGAAGCAATCTATCTCAGTATCTGTGTGCTCCACATCATCCATGCATGCTAGACCTTTTGGGATTTGTAGTTCTATAGATCATTCAAGGGAAAGGCTATGGTAGTTCTGTGTGGCTGGGTGTTATTCAAGGATGGGTTTGGGATCAAAGGATTGCGTTATCGCTGGTCTGTGTTTTATAATAGACGAGATGGACAGATAAAGAAAGCTCAAATAAGGAATGGAGGAGACAGGAGAGAGTTTACTGATCGAGATGAGACTTCTGGTGGAAAATAACACATGTCACTAATAAAACGTGGGGAAGAGAAGATGTAAAAGTCAGTGTTGGAGGGTTATGGGGGGACAGAGAGAGAGAGAGATGGAGAGAGAGAGAGAGAGAGAGAGAGAGAGAGAGAGAGAGAGAGAGAGAGAGAGAAAGAAAGAGTGAGACAGAGAGAGAGAGAGAGAGAGAGAGAGAGAGAGAGAGACAGAGAGAGAAAGAAAGAGTGAGAGAGAGAGAGAGAGAGAGAGAGAGAGAGAGAGAAAGAGACAGACAAATAGAGAAAGAGAGTGAGACAGAGAAAGGAAGGAAAGAATGACAGAGAGAATGATAGGTAGGGAACAGAGAGAGGAAGAGTGAAGCAGAGGAGAACATAGAAGCTCTCTCGCTCCTTAGCTCATGTCTCAGTATTCCCTCAGCGGACTGAGAATTGGACAGCATCCTAAATCCTCTTGCACGACAGCGCGGTAACATGCCTCTCCACCCTGACCTTTTACATGGAGACGTTTAGAAGGTCTCTCGGAGACGTCTGGAAGGAGGGCTTTATTGAGGCCCGGCCAGAGACCACCTGATATGGCCTCCATCTCCCTCCTGCGCTATCTGAGATGTTAAAAAAACGTGGAAGGCATATGTCATGCCTATCCGATGCCGAGTTTTAAAAAGATAAATCACTTCCCTGGCTGAGATCGAGAGCCAAGTGGGAGATCAATAATGGAAGCAGACAGGTCCAACCCTTTTTTTTTTCTTTTTCCTTTCAAAACTCCACTTCAACCCTGTAGTGTATCACCATGCAGATGTTGCGGATACACATTTGAAATATCATTTCATGTTTTTTGCCAGATCAATCGCTGTAGCCTTCTGTACAACTGTCTGTCCACTCACCTGCGGGCTGCTGAGCGGTCCAAAGTTCATCGTGGGCGTGGAGGGCAGCGAGGCAGAGGGCGAGCCCAGCGATGAGGTGATGACCGAGTAGGCGGACGTCAGGCCGTTCATGGGCGAGCCCAGCCCGGACATAGAGGCCCCATGCATGGGCCTGGAGCTGCTGATGACGGAGG
>NC_140279.1:3535104-3697604 GCF_964030765.1 Micromesistius poutassou
AGGAGGAGGAGTGGGGAGAGAGAGTGTGGAGCAGGGGTACCAAGAAGTGTGTGGGCGGTCTGGAGCATTTCATCCCTCCGTCCCCAATCCAAATATACACATTATACTATATACACACACTTGTCGATAGCTTCTTTCCAGCTTTCAGTCTTCCTCTAATGTGTAGCAACATATATTATTACCCTATAGCATACAATAACACGCGTTTTGGCACACATTGAGGGATTGGACATGATACAGAAAGGAAAGGGAAAGTAATAATGAATCCTGTTCAACACCCAATGGGCTGCATTGAATTAATTGGTTAATGCATTGATGCTCGTTAGTTCTGTGATGTCACAATGATTAGGATGTGGCGTTAGGTGCCAGAAGGCATTGCCAAAACACCTTGTCACTTTATGTTTGTGTGAGTGCATGTGTATATCTGTGCCTGTGTGTGCGTGTGAATCGGTGTGTATGTACGTGCGTTTGTGCACTTGCGTAAGTGCGCGCACGTGTGTGTGCGTGCAATCGTGCGTGTGTGTGTGTGTCTGTGCATGTGTTGGCTTCACAACTGTGACACTCAGGAAATCAGACATAACCTGTTGCAATGTCCTGGAATAGTAAAGTGAACAAAGCCAATTACAAAGAAATATGTAGTCTGCAGGCATGCAGAACAATACACGACAAGTCATTCATCGAGAGAACCGGTCACACCCAGAACAGCATCGTCATCAATAAAGCACCGTTAGAAGAACCATATGGTCATCTAGCGACACTCAAATTAATCAGTGGCAGGTATAACTCCTTTTCAAAACGGGATCATCATTCAAAATAGAGAGAGACGTACCAATATTTAAAACCAATCCTTACGTTAAGCACTTCAGTTCACATCAGAAGACATTTGCATCGAGCGCAGTACATAAGCAGGACCAGGAATAAGTGCTCCCTTACACGTATTCCACTCACAGTACCAGCAGAATAGTTTGCTTGCGCTGTGCACCTCCAGGCAGCCGTATCGTATGTCCATAGGTTGACTGGACATCGGTGTCCGGGCCCTCAGACTGCCAGGAAACTCTCCCCCCAAACAGCCAGCCAGATTAGACACGATTGGACGTCGATATAAAGAGAAATGTACTTTTTCAGTACCTGCAAATCCCAGTGTGGGAAACTAATTGAATACAGACCTCCTAGAATCCATGCAGCAAGATAAAAGTACATCATGGCCCACATAAAACATATCAAATTAACCCTGAGAGCCATAATTAGCATTCATAGAAACACCACAGGCTGAGCCATGTAATGTATCGGTAGCAAATAGGCTTCTGGGTTAACCCTATTTTCATCGCTTTCATGTACATACAAGACTCGTATATAATCTGTGTACACGCCGTTCCCCATTCCTAACGTTTAACTGGAAAAGAGGAAAGGAAATAAGCTCTTATTGCATGTCGTTCAGCAGAACCCACTTCTGGGGGTTGACAGGAAATAAACTCTGAGCACAGTTCAGCACTTAAGGAAAAGAGGGGGAAAAAAATAAAACTGCTAAAAAAACACAAAGTGAAAATAAAAACGCAAGCGAAGAATAGAACATCAGAAAATGTACCTGTGAACATAACCATATTCCAGTGGACAGAGCACAGAGCTGTGTAAGTGGGTTCAATGTATCCATTATTATTTAAACGAACATAACCACTGCGTGTGCTGCCAGACCAGGCCATGGTGGTTCTTACAGCCTGTCGTGGTGGACACGAGAGGAGGAGATTTAATGAGACCTAATGAACTTGGCAGATACCTGCTGTTGCTGCTGTTTGGCCTTCCGTCGCTTGGCCTAGCTCTTAGCTTCAACGCAGAGCGACCACATCAGCCTGGGTTATAAAGACCATCTCTGTTTGGGGAGCGCTCACTCCTTATTTTTATCACCTCCACGTGAAATAATTATGTATACAAGGCAAATGGTTACATATACTAATATATTTATTTACATACTAATACTATTTAAATATAACTCTGCACTGACAAAGTGTGTTCTATAGGAGAAGTTAATCCTTCCGGTATGTTGAATACGTTTCATTTTCAGCACATTTTTCAATGGGGTGCAATGTGTTATGCCGATGTGTTAATACCCTACACTCTGCTGCACTTATAAAAGGGTTATACTGCTTGACTCGACTCATGATAACTATGATATCAATGATCATTAATGCCCTGCGTTTTGTGCTCTGCATGTGCTCCTCTAGGCTTCAGCTCTATGTCACTCAAGCTAAGGACATTATGTTATCTTTTCTGATATAATACCGATATTGCAACCTTGCTGCATAGGCAAATGCAGATCGATTTGAAATACTCTCTCAAACAAGTTCTGTACGGCCCATTGTGCACAAGCCACAAGAGTAACATGCTGTGTTTTGGGAATACTTCCAGAAGGGGACATTCACAGTGGATGGTGTCAGATTACAACATCCAATTACTTCCAAATATCCGATCCATGTGTTTTTTTTCCCAATATCAGAGCCAATACTGATACACAATATCAGATTGGCGCTTCCCCATTTTCAAACATTCTTCAGGGCTGCATACATTTGAGTAAGACAAAAGAAACGCCTGGTGACTTCAGCAAAGCGTGGAAGCGAGAGGTCCTGACTGGAATGTAAGGGCAGTCTCCAGCGTCCGTCTGCATGCAAAGAAATCTTGGTTTGCGTTAAAAAGTGGAGGGAAAAAATTGTTGGCATCCACAAGGGAAGCATTCATGTCATCGGTGACAACGGGTGTGTGTTGTTGAAATGTAATGTCAAAGTATTGTTGGCAAGTGTATTAGATGTGTGTTATTATTGGGTAATTAGCCGAGCAAGCGTCTCTTGCCCAAACACTCGGCAGCCCTTGGGTACTCCTAGGTTCCCTGCCTGATTAAAGCTGGAATTAAATCAAGGCTTTGACCTTCATCAGTAATGACTAATTACTGACAATTAGCCCAGAGAATGGCCTACTTACGCCCCCCCCTTTTTCCCCCGTCCCGTTCTCACAATTAGTGCATGCATGAGAGAGACAAAAAAACACACACACACACACACACAGACATACCAGCATATACACCTACACCCCAAAACACACACACACACACACACGGTCAAATTGTAAGACACCCTTTGAACTGAAATAAACACGGCAACGTGAACAAACACACACACACACACACACACATCCACTGCATCAAAATGTTCCATTGTGAGAAGTGCCCACACTCGTGAGCAATAGAAACCCTTTAGCAAATACCAAGCCGGTGCCACACCTTCTAACCTGAGTGGCTGAACCATAAGAGGGGGTGGGGAATGTACTGTGGGCATGAGCGACTCACAGGAGGCCATTGGGTAGCAGGTACTACATGGACTATAGCCTATAGGCAAATACTCACGACCACATTCTTCGAGTCACATGACGTGATCGTAGCAATGTCTCGCTTGCCAACAGACTGCATGTTACATCGGAGGAATGAAAGCCACATCTATTTGAGTGACACCTGGGTGGATGAGAGCAGAGGGAGAGAGGTGAAAGGGAAAGCGAGAGCAAAAGGAAGAGAGGATATAGTTGGAGGACTGGCAAGCATTGCATCCCCATGCACACCCTCTATTTAATATCCCTGTTGTGAGATTCTGCTACTTAAAGCTACAAGGAAATGTAAACAAGAGCAATCCCCTCTTCCCAACTTGTGTATGAAGACGTCTCATGTCACGTGCTGCAGAATGCAACATGACAACATGGTTTGAGTGCTTCCATACTCTCCACTCTGTACTTTGACAACTAACAAACAAACACAACTCAAACGTAGTAGGAGTCCCTGGCATCCTCTCTTCCAAGATCTTTTCAGTTAGTAGGGCCGTTTCCTCTCAAACTTCTCTCGCCTTCCTTCTTTCTGAAAGCGCAGCAACCCTGAGATTGCCAGAAAGTCTACCAACGATTGCATACAACACAGAAAAATGCAGAAATGCAGCAAGAGAGGGCAAGAAAACGCTGACCGTGCTGTAACCACCGTTGCCAGCCTCTTTCCAAGACCTGCTGATATTTGTGATGAGCTGGAGAAGCGAAGTGGATGATGGTAAGAGTGCAACTGTGTGTGTGTTTATGTGTGTGCGTGTGCATGTGTGTGTGTGTGTGTGTGTGCATGCGTGAGGATGATTGTCTGCATCTCAGTAGCGCAGAATTTCAGCAGGCGAGATCGGGTCAGTCTGGTCACCGGTTAAAGTACTGCATGACAAACCATCGCTTAAATGTCTGTTTGCAGGTCGTAGATACGCAAAACAAAACCTGGCCGTATGTTTTTTCCCTTCTGGGAGTCCTCTATTGACGCATTGTTTATTTAGCGATATAAACTTGAACAAAACGTTTTCCACAAGGACACAAAGTTACTAACTGTTTGCACAATTCTTCTTTTGCCGCTGATTATTTCCAAGTGGGCCTAATGATAAAGTGTGTGTGTGTGTGTGTGTGTGTGTGTGTGTGTGTGTGTGTGTGTGTGTGTGTGTGTGTGTGTTAATAGACAAGAGGCAGAGACAGGAAGCCAATTTAGCCCAAGGGGCATCCTCACTTGCGCATGCACATTCTGTACATACAGGCCTATGCTACGTTCATTCACTTTACCATCCAGATGTCTCTCTCCATTTCCCCTTGTATATATTATGATACATTTGTTTTCCCCAACCGCCTAGAAATTGTTCATCGATATGTGTTCTACAAGCTATGTGTAAGTGTCTAAGTGTAATCAACTTTTGAACAGCATGTTGTAATAAACTATTCAACTAAGGCATGTCAATATGCTCACACACAGACACATACACACACACACACACACACACACACACACACACACACACACACACACACACACACACACACACACACACACACACCATCATCACATGATAAATGATGCATACACTGTGTGACTCAGTGTTGCTTTAAAAAGCCCAGGGCTTTAACATCACTGTAGCGATATTGAATTACTTATGGTTACAGGGAAATGTAAATACAGCAATCCAATTTGGTTTCCTATCGTATGATTTTTTGCTTCAGATTCTTTGCTTCAGGTGTGGCAGAATGCAACATGACAACAGTTTCGCGTGGGTCCGTTTCCCTTTTTCTGTAGTTGGACAAGTACAAACATATAGGGTGCAAACTCGAGTTCAAGGGCAAAGTCACTGTGGTTTTGACTTCCAGTGTTAAACGAGGGCAACATTCTAAAGCGTCTCAAGGAATTTGACATGAACATTGCACGGTGTAGTCTATGCTGGTCCGGGGCAGCCTTTTTTTTTTCTTCTCTCAAAAGCTTTTTAGAAACTCGACTCCCAGAGCAACGTCCAGAACCGGGAGACCATTCCAGACCAATAAATTGAGTTTGTGTCTCAAACAGTTTAGTAGGAGACGCACGACAAATGCCATAAATTACGAAAGCGCAATTAAAGTGCCAACCTCTGACCTTGTGCCTGAACGGCACAACCCCGATCACCTGACTTCTGCTTTCATGTCGGGATCTACAACAACGGCGAACCAATGTCATCTCACAGCACACACACACACACACAACACCATCGCAGCATTCGTGAATCGGTAGAACGTTGTTTTTTAAACCCCCGCTCGGTCGGCTCTTGCACATTCGCCCTCCCTTACTTCAAAACGGATCGCCATGAAACGACTGCTCCAAGTCTCCGCCAAAAGAAATAACGTGCAACAGCTTCGAGCTTGGGTAGCCTACAGTTCTGTCAAATCAGTGCGTCAATAAAACCGGCCGAGGCAATACTTACTGAGGTGTAAATACGGGTCATTGCTGTCCATACTGTTTGAGTGTTCGCGTCGTTCTTCCCCCCTACACTGTTAACGCTGCTGCTGCTGCTCCGTCACGGCAGCATCCCAGCGCATTCCGCTCCCTGGGCCGACTGAACTCTGCAAGGCAGGTCTACGCGGGGGCCCAGCGAGGGGGTGGCGAAAACACAGCTAGGCTTCTCCCAATGACAACAGTTGTCCATATCAAGCTCCGACATGATCGTGACGAAACCTCCCTTGCAAGCCACGAGGTTTTGCAACCTTCAGGGGAATGGATTGCCCAGAATGACCGGGGAAAGGTTTTCTCGGGAATGGCTTTTTTTTTTTTTTGTATTATTGCCAACTAGGTTACCTTGTGTTCTCGACCACAGTAAGCGATGCGTGGCGATCGCCCTTGATGTTAATAAAGTAGTTATACAATAGGTTCTTTAAAATTTTACGCAATAGATATGCTGCCGTTACATCACATAGGCCTACCAATCATTGTTTATAAATGTAGTCGATTTAAATTGAATTTAAATATCTACATAGTTGGATATTTGTATTCGTAGCCTATAAGCTTCGAATTAAGTGGGATGTATGCGCTATTAGACTTAACCCCTAACTGGTTTAGCCTAAGTAGACGATAGGATATTCCTTACAAAATGCAGCCTTCCTATTGGTTATATCGTCCCTTCTACTCGCTTATCTCGTTGTATGTTTTTTTTTTTTTTTACATTTTAATAGTCCGTCGTTGATTCGATTATACATCGACTCTCTCTCGCTTTCGACGAGATTCCAAATATTGGCTTCTGTTTACCTAAATGGAAAGTGCGACTGCAGGTCTGGAGACCCCCCGGAATCCCCCCAGGATCTCAGAGTGTGGGGTCATCTAAGGGTGAGCTCGCGGTACCTCAGAAGGTTATTCAGGAGTCAACTCGCACTGAGGCATTCACAGTCTTGAACTGTGGAGCGGGCAGACGCTCCGTCAACGCTGGCCGCTGACCACTCAGCGGGCTCCTCGCTGCCCCACTAATGGGACGAGTACCCCCGGCTCCCGTCCTTGTAACGGCAACCCATAAAGGAGCACAGGATGATGCTAACCAAGATGAATGGCCCCTTTTTTTTCTCAAGTCATTCTGCACTAATCAGAGCTTTTCATTTGTTAGCCCTCCGCAGCCCCCTCCACCACTACTACCACCTCCATTAGGCTATAGGCCCAATGTATAAATTCATTAAAGTCAAAGAGAGGGACATTAAAATGGCCATTTGTCAGTTTTCCCTTTGTGTCCCTAATGGGGCCACATGGTTTGAGGCTTTGAGATGATTGGCTGTGCTTTTTTTTTCTCAGATTAAGAAATGAAAAAAATATATATTTAAAAAATAATGAAAATAAAAATTGTTGCGCTGAGAGCCTGGCCTACCTTAGAGAGCTGCTTCAGTTCTCTGGCAAACTAATCCATCCATCAACTACCAATCCCCCACCCATGCACACACACACACACACACACACACACACAAGCACCCATGCACACACTCGCACGCATGCACACACTCACACGCATGCACACACTCACACACACACATACACACACACGCATGCACACACACACACACACACACACACACACACACACACACTTGCATGCACACACACAGTCACACACACACTCACAGTCAATGAACAACCCCTTGCTCTGGCTAATCCCATTGTATTCACAGCCCCATTCCCACTACACAATGTTCTAATCCTAAACCAGGCCCAATTTAAGCCACCTGCTAATACAAGTCACTTCAGCCAAGTTTGTATTGGAGAATAAGCCAATGCAAACTTGACTTAGTCTGCTCACACCCACACAGACACACACAAGCATATAGGACACACATGCATTTGGCGTATATAAACAATAACACACACGCCACATCTTCATGCCTGCCCGGTCTGCCTTGTTTCTCTTTGCTCAACCCTTCCGTCTCTAGTTGTGTCTCTGCACCCCAAGTCCTACTCCCTGCCTGTCCCAGGGACGCCGTGGGACAGGAGGGGTCGCCAAGGGAGACGCCTCTCTCCCAGTCTCATTAGCCCACCTCCATCATGCTTTATCAGGGGAGCCGAGGAGATCCCCACCCCCACGGCCCCTGCACCCCTCTTCACTATTCTGACAACCCCCTGCCCCTCTGCTCTATACATGAGCCTGTGATGATAAGTGGTCGGGCCCTCTTTGGTAGCCGGCGTAAGACAATGGTGGACAGCTCTGCAGAACATCATCCATCTCGCAGGTCATCCATCTGAGACACAAAAGATGAAATGTGGCCCAAACCCTCTCCTCTCCCGTCCGCTCTGGTAACCTCTTGTTCGTTTCTCTCACTCCCTTTCTTTTCCCTTTAGGTTTCTTTTTTTTTTTACTTCTAATTATCTTGTTTGGCGCATGGAAAGTGTTCCAACATGTTAAAAAAATGTTTTAGTAAAAGCAGCAAGTGAAATTGCAATCATTTTGTTTTCTTAGTCATGGCCTTATGCATTTGCCCTGGCTGGAAGTCAATGCATTATAAAAAAAAAATACCATGAATGCATGCAACATGTCATAGCCCTGGGTTAAGATCAGCTGCTATTGTGTAACACAATTTTATTTGTTGACCAGATGTATTGAAATTATTTCCAGTATTTACATTTTTCCTTCGACGGAGGGAAATGATTGGAAATCAGTTATATGATTTTACCGATTAAATAATGTAAGATTCATCAGCACCACAACTCAGAAAATACTTCCAGATGTTTGGGTAAACATCGGCATCAGGAGCCAATACAGATGTCTGTATATAAGTACAGTATAAACGGTGATCGTAGTTTGGTATCACCTGATTTTTGAATAGATTTATCAGTGAGAGTGGACAGGTGCAGAAAAAGCATCACATTTCACACGTAACATTTCACTCCCCTGATTCTGGTGCAAGGTTTTATCATTTTTATTTACCAGGACTAAATGACATGTCCATGGACGAAACAATGGTATTAAACAATAGAGAATCTGTTTTTGAGTTAACACAAAATATAAAGTAATGTCATAGTGTCATGATACAAAGTATGTCATACTATGTCACACAGGAAAGAGGATGCATTGATTATGTAACAATAGCAACCGGCAATGTGACCAAGGCCAGTAATCCATTTCACACAGATGTTCAGCTAACGCATGCTAGCCTCGTATCAGGTTAACCTGTTCATTCCCTGCTACCTATGTCTGGGCATGGGCAGGGGGCTTTCAATCACAGGAATGGACGCCTGAAACATCCACGGATGAAAAGTGACCACTTGAGAAAGTGACTTAATATACATATATTATTTTAAATCGCATCATGACTCTATTGCAATGGAAATGCGTCTGGCCACCTATTCTACTCTTATTCTATTTCAAGCAATTTATTTTAGACCCTGTGGTGAGTGCTGAATAAATGAATAATATGAATGAATCAAAGGGGCATCCACCATATTACGCCTACTACTACTACAACTAGCACTGCTGCCAGCAATACCATTTATCATATTAAGTAGTAGAAGATCAACCCATCACAAGGCAACTATGTTAAGTCCAGAGCAGGACTGTGCTGGTAAGAGAAGCACACTGGGTAAATTTAAAGGAAAAAACGAAAACAAAAGATGGTTTTCTACTCTACAGATCGATTGGATATGTAGCAATGTAGCAAAATCAGATTGCAGCAGAATGAACTTGTCAAGGTTAAAATCATTTCCAGACATACACATTGTAATACATGGTGGCCTACATGACTTAATAATTTGACTTTCTAGGTTATTGAAAGCAGTATTATTTTTAGGACATATTAAACTAAACGTGACTTCAATTAAAGAAAAAAGGTAATTGATGGCTCCGAAATACTGGTATAAACGTATGTTGAGGTTATGGTCCACAATATGTATATATAATATTTTATGATAGTTTATCTGTTTTAGATATTATTGTGCCAAAACAAGTGTCGGTTTAATTGTATAAGCTTTAGTTGTACCCCTTTCTGGCTTGAAACCTTTTACACAATTAGACAGTTACAAAGCATACATTATTGTATGTATTGCATCAGTCCACCTCATCTTAAAAGACTCACACAAATAGAGCAAAATGCATTGTCACATACTTTGTCCTTTCTCAGGCGAAACTTATGACAGTGCTAGTACCGTTCTGCCATCCTGTGGTGTAACCAAATATTGCGAATCTATTTTCCGTCCCTAATTGTCCCTCTGCGCTATCCGTAGATAGACTTTAAGCCGACGTGTATTTACGGGAAGTGTGTTACACCAGTTTCAGTAAATAAACAGTTGTATGCTGAGCAGACAATGGCTGTTTGAATGCACGATAACGAATTACAATACAACCTTATGATTCCGTTACTGATGTCGTCAACGGAGAATGTCATCAGATTTAACTTTAGACTTCGAAAATCACCAATATCATCCTATGATGATGAATAGTGACACTGGCAACATGTCAATCGACCAGGATGGGGAGTGGGGTAAGCCTTGCTTTAATGTGATATTGGCAGGTGTTTTGTTATACTAGCCAAGACTGCAAATTATGTAATACACCATATGACCACAAACGTATGGCTACAAGTGTTCTTTCTGATCTCAACAACTAGTTTCCACTTGAATCAGAGACAAGGTTAGCTATTAGCATAAAAACAATGACGCAACCATTACGATTTTTTGGGTAACAATTTGCCAAACCAACACATACAACACATACAGTGCGTTCACCTCATCCAAAATCATGTGTGTATATGATATAGCCTTTTTTTTTGCTATGTGCGGTTTGTGTGTGTTGTTGTGGTCACATGTTTTCAAGTGTGCATCCATTCCATACATTATGTAAGAATGCTATTCAAACAGCTGTGTGTCCTAGTGTTTTGTAAGTGCCTCAAACATCTTACGTTTTATAAGAATAACACTCGGTTTGAACGTTGTTCATACAGTAGGATACAGTACAACGATATATCCCGGTATGCCAATACAGTATAGTTAAGTGGGTGTTTCAGTCGTGTGACTTTTGCGTATTTTCCTAATTGTATCGTACTACTTTTAATGTGTATGTCATTCTCATCTCTTGCTAGATATCAGCCTGTTTGATGAGTTGGAAAACCTGGGAGTGGCAAGTGAGCTACTTGGGGCGCTCGAGCACGCAGACTATGTAAGTCCTTGGGGATGGGGGGGAGAAGAAATACAATCTTGGGCAAATCTGAATTTGTCAAGCACAAACAATCACACAAAAACACATCATGGTGTAATGTGTGCAGTTGTAATAGGAGAACTTTCAAAACAGGACAGCACAAACAAAAGGAAAGTGCATTGGCTAGCGATAACAAGAAACCAGTGGTGTTATATGTCTTTTGACTTTAATGGCCTATTTGTTAAGTAAAAATACTGAATCCTTATGCATAAATGGTCCTCATTTATATAGCGCTTTTATCCAAAGCACTTTACAGTGTTGACTGACATTCACCCATTCATGCACCCATTCATGCACACATTCACACACCGATGGCAGAGTCAACCACGCAGGGCGACAGCCAGCTCGTCAGGAGCAATTAGGGTGAGGCATCTTGCTCAGGGACACCACGACACTCAGCTAGGAGGAGCCGGGGATCGAACCAGCAACCTTGCGGCTACCAGCCTCTACCTCCTGAGCTAATGCCATGTACCTCTAAACAGTTTGACTGAATACTATACTAGACTGAACTATATTAGAGTGTAACTTCTAAACTGAAAGCAGTTAATACACCTGGGTCTTCTACAGTTTTGGTAGTACTCCTTCGGCCATGCTTTGGTTGGTGTCCACTTTTGATTATATTTGTGTGTGTTTACATAGGGCGCGGACACTCCTGGCTTGGACTTGGACTTTGACATTGACCTTGATCTGACTCCCTGGAATACAGCCGGGGTGGCAAGCACCTGCACAGGTAGATAACATGAGGTCATCATCTGGTAACATCTGCTTTCATCTGACTGATGGAGAAGTCATTTTGTTTCAGAATCCTGAGTGACTCTATTGGAGATATTCATTTTGACAGATTCATTTTGAAATAGGGATTTCACATTTTTTCTATTCTCAGCGATGTACTGTTTAACATACCATCAAATTTCTTAGGTCAACTAAAAGCATTGATTATTATAAAAAATATGACATATATTTCAAATTTGCAAACCATACAATGAGTGCATCTCTAAATGCACTGATTGCATTGTTTGTATGGACATGTAAACAGCAAAAAGGTTTCGTTTTTTTAAACTCTAATATCCGAGGACTGCGGATGTAAATTAGCCTCTTGGCTTCTTCTGACAGATTACCATTGAAGTGTGAACTAAAATGTTGATTAATGTGTACTGTCCCTGCCAAATACATCTTGGATAAATAAATGATGACAGTTCATGGAACACATCTAATAAAGAATGTGTGTGTACTCTATTCTAGCAATAGAGCCTAAACTGTTCCATACAATACTATTTCACCTACAGAAGGTGCTGAAACCTGAGAGCTCCTACTCAGTGGTTTTGGTTGAGCTTGTTTTGTATACGCTCATTATCATTCAGTCAAAGCACCTTCTGCATACCAACTTTAGCTTGTGTATTTGTTTGTCTTTCAATGTCACTTTTCGGAGACACTCTTGAAGTTTTCCCCCAGCAGAACGGCCGATAAAGTCGCGGTACCCCGGGGTCAGTCTCCTCACCAGCTTGGTAGTCCGTTCACGTGCGTTTCCTTTGTGTCCTTGTGCCTCCAGATGGTGAGGTGAGTGTGAACTCTCTGTCGCCCGCCTACAACCTGAGCGCCGTCCCCTCTCCCTCCTCACTTGAAGCCCTGTCTCCTTGTTCCTCATTGGTAAGTCACGGTCTCCTCGCTCTTCTCCTTCCAATATACACACGTGTGGTTCTACTGCTATCCCCGACAATATGAGTTTTTGAATTTATTTCCCCACTGGAACATGGTTGGTTAAATTGTGTTGTGTTTTCGGTTGATTGTTTTGAAATGTGCTCGGCGGTGGAGTATATTTGTGTGCGCCCGTTTTGGCACGCGGTCAACAACAAGGGGCTTGTTCCAGATGGTGCCGGAAAATTCTAACTAATTCGCTGGCATTGTGCCTTGAGATATGCACAGCCTCACATAAACACTCGCACACACCTGAGAGGCTTATTAACAAAGGCCTCAAACACCTTGTCAAGCTAATTATTCACTGTCTGTCAGTTCAACGCTCCACCCACTCCCCTAAAAAATAGGTGCTGACAACCTCAGCAGCATTAGCATAATTGACAGGGCAGATGTTTGTTTAATGGAATACACTACACAAAGAATAAGGTTGCACCTTTCATTTTGACCCCTATTTAATGCCCTCTCAATAGGGCTGAATGCTCCTGAAATATTTATGAACATATTATAATACCATTATTACCATTTTGTTGTACCCAACTTAATTTAGGTAAGAATTGAATTCTTAAAACACAGTTAAAGAGCAAAGTGAACCCAAAACCCCTTTTTCTTTATTTTTTTAAACATGCTTATTTGTCTTATAAGATCGTCATCACAGTAATCTATGCCATTTCATAACTGTTAATGAAATAATTCCCCAATTTAGAGAAAAAATTGGTAAAATCCTATGTTTTTTTCTACCCAAAACACTATGTGAATGTTTCACTCTGCTGCGAACGCAGGTGGCGTTATCTTTGTGATGTCCGAGTACCTTGTCTGAGGTAGTTGGTCCTCACTGTTTGCCCAGACAAGCTCTGTCTGGGCAGAGATGTATTTAATATCAGCTTCGGAGTGTGGGTTAGGCCTCCCGGACACCTAAAGTATAACACTACGATGTGTGGAGGATTTCATATACAACACCGCCTATTATAACGCTCATAACAGTTACACAACGACTGTACTAAAAATGTATCATAAAGTCGGCGTGCGTCGTTACCATGGGGAGAACATGCCCAAAATGGGAGAACATCCTAAAGCCAAAACCCTTTTTTTAAATCCCATTCAAATTCCATCTGAAACAGTGGGTTCACTGGCTCTTTTAGTCAAATGATGATTAAAAGGTTTGTCGCTGACATATTAACCACATGCTAAATTTGTCAGGACGTCGCCACCATCAAACAGTTGTCATACTGTCAACGTTGCACATATAAACAGCATTATCAAATGGCACTATTCAGAGCGTCATGGATATATAAGCACATTGAATATAGTTCGTCCACACAACCACATCACAAGTACTGCACATTCTACGTGGCTTCTTCTTCTTCTGTGGTGGTCATGTAGCTGGTCGGCTAACCTTGGTCCATATTCTGCTTTTGTGTCCAGGAGGAGGCGCTGTCTCCCCAGTCCCAGCCCTCTCCAATCTCCGTCTGCTCTGACTCCAGTGGCTTCTATGATGCTCCACCACCGGCCAAGAGAGCTCCGAAGAGGACCAGCCTGGCACCACGAGGTGAACTGAGGGGAAAAGGGCCAACACATTATTATTGAATATTGGCACCTTTACTCTTTTGTCCTCTGTGGTAGCCTCTTATGCTGCTAGGGACATGAATTGTCGTGCATTCAAATCAATCTAAGAATACAATGAACAGCAATGTAGTCAATTAAATTAAATTAATAATGTTATTCTACTGACAAAAACCCATGTGGGATTTATCTCTGTCAACAACAAAAAATAAATACTTCATGCATGACTCTTCTTGACTCATTTGAATAACCGTCACTCTCTGGCAAGTTTGGCCTTGCTTTCGAAACAAAAAAAATGCTAATGTACACAGGTTGGCCCCTATTCCGTCTATGTCTTTTCCCTAAACATTGTGCCTCTCTATTTATTTTTGCTACTTTTCTCTCACAGCCAAACCAGCTCAGCAGGTTAAGAGACCCATCCAGCTGAGCCCGAAGGTCTCTATCCAGCCCAAGCCCTTGATCACGGCTCTCAACCTAGCCCACGCAACAGCGCCCCTGCAGGCCAACACCATTATCATCCAGCCCCTACAGACCACGGTGCTTCCCGTTGTCAAACCAGCTCCAGTAAACATCCAACCAGCGCCCCTAACAGGTTAGAGTGTGCACTGCACCACAAAGCAACCCATTGCGTCCCACCCACACCTCATTGCATCAGACCACACCGCTGTATGGGAGACAGTCAAGGTAGACGGAAAGCCTTCACTGGTCAAAAATGGATGTTCTCATTTAGGATGCTACTCGTGTTTGATAAAAAAAAGAAAAAAATCCCCAAAAAATTGTTGTCTTAAATCTTCGCCAGAAGATGGCACTACACTCATATATTTCCATAGGGTTAGGCTAGACTGAGCACTTTATCAGTTGAAGAAGTTTCCTTGTTCTCTATAACTATATGCAAAACAATCATGAGGATAATCTAGATTTCCCCTCTAAACATTTTGGTGTTTCATTCCACATTAATAAATCAGTCATTGATGAGAAAATCTATTCATTACTTGTACATATATTTGTGTTTGTTTTAGTTTTTAATTCAGACCAGGGTAGGATATCACTTGTGTTATAACTTACTCTCTAAGATCCTGATTCTTTACCAAAAGTATAGATACAAATGAACCAACTCAGTCACAACAATGCTCCAGCAACACCATGATGGTTTGATGAGTAATCACAAAGTAAACACATCATTGTGTCGGTGTAGTATTGACGTGTGACCAGGGAGACCTACCACTACTCCGTTCCACTCAACACATTGAACAATGATAATAGAATGTGTATTCGTACGACACCGAAACTGACAAACCTCATTTTGAGGTGGAGTAGATACCAACTAAGTACCAACTAAATCTAAAATTTAATCTTATCTAAATCCTACCTGGAGCAAGCCCGCCCACTTGGCGTACAACAAAATGATGGCCAAGAATAGTTTGTTTGTATACCAGCAGCACTATGGAAATCAAGTCAATCAAGTGGTTATGTAAATACACATCAAAGATATCTGTCAATGGCAGATGAGATGGGTGTTTTGGGAGGGGTGTGAAGCATTGTAAACTGGTAACATAGTTTGCTCTGGGTACTGGTGTACACGTACTGCAAACTGAAACTCAATGTTGTCTTAGTGGACCCTTTTCTTTCTCTGGCATGTATCTCTTTGCTCAGTGACCAAACCCACGAACGGCATTTGGTCTGTTTGAGGGAGGTCAAGCCTGCACCAGACTTTGCTTTATTTAGTCTCTTAACAATACCCCAGACTCTATAGAAGGCTGAATACAACACACACACACACACACACACACACACACACACACACACACACACACACACACATTCTTCATGGCTGCTCACTGACGCCCACACACCATTAGCGTTGACAGGTTGTTTGGTATTAAAAGTGGACTGTGATGGGGTGGATAATGAAGGATGGTTCCTGGCAGTGCCTCTCTGGAGGTATTCTTAAAGGAAGCCCCTGTTATGCTAGGTAGTGCAACAGTATTGCAACCCCCTGCAACAGTATTCACATCCCCTTCTCTATCCAGGCATGGTTTTGGTTGTTGCTGGCTTCTTTACAAAGACCCATGTACGCTGAGATGAGAAACACAACTTGTGTGTGTGTGTGGGGGGGAGGAGGGGGGGGGGGGGGGGGAGGGGGGTTGTGGGGAGGCGGGCACATCCCAGTAAACATTTCTCCACCTGCACCTTGAGCACCGGGAGTCAAACTGTAAAACTCCAGAGGTTTATGTAGGTCACAAGAGGCAAGGGGGTCAGGGAAGATGCTCTATATACCATCTGCTGAGGACAGGCTGCTTCAAGAGACAGATACTCTAGGGGATTCCTGCTGATCCTACCAAAACATAAGAGCAGGTTGTTATTTTAACTCACCGTTGTGTAAAAGAACCTGTGGGGGGATTTTATTAAATTTGACCCGGGTCAGAAAAAAGAAGGGAGTGACTTCTAAACGCGTGTAATGGTAAATCTGACGATGCTTCCGTAACTATGTCATTGGTATGTTTATTTATGATTTATAACTAACATTAGTTAAAGACTGCTTTTGTATTAACCCACGGAGCTCACGCTCCAGTGCTCTGTACCTTCGAGCTCTGGCAGGCTGCAGTTCACTTCGTGGCCAAAGGGGCCAGTAATGAGAAGGAATTCCTTATCTTTAGACATAGTACCTTTTTACAAAAAAATGCCCTAATCCCAACCTGCTCCTTAATGTCTTGTTTCTAAAATAAACTGGAAGCCGCTTCAGATAAAAACATTTCCAAAACAGAGACTTGGTTGTTTGGGATAAAAGCTGCAAACCTGGAATGGATTTTAACACACACACACACACACACACACACACACACACACACACACACACACACACACACACACACACACACACACACACACACACACACACACACACACACACACACACCAGAAGTGTTTATGCAGAGCAGAAACAGCCGTCTGTAATCAGAGTGCTTTGTTTGCTGTACGTTCTTCCCAGGACATCGCGTGGTGCTGCCACAGCCGGGCCAAGTGCTGCAGATCCAGAGGACCCAGGGCCTCCCGGGTCATGTGGTCACCTTGCCCAGCCTGGGCCAGGAGAGGCCGGCCCCCGTGGTTCCAGCTCAGACCGTCGTCCCCGTCATGCTCCGGGCCCATTCCTCTGATGACGATGTGAGTCCTGGTCTGAACAGATCTGAGTATAATGCATGCATGTTCATATGGGTCCGCATGGTCGTAACAGGACCGAGGGCAGGGGGATTTTAACATATTCGGATGCCAAAAATGTCCTACATCCGTAATTGTGTCTATTTATGATTTATAAAGCCGTGTATTGTATTTGTTTTCTTGAACAGCAGCAGCATCCAATCAAATACATTAAAACATAAGGAGAATAGCATACATCACCACATAGAATACTTAAGGTTACACATTTTGCATGGTAGGGATAAGCAAGACCTACAGGGCCAGGCAGTTACATTGACCTGCATCAATCTTTGACTCGATATACTGCCTACATATTGGACTATATAAAGCAATTTTTTTTACAAAAGTCCAGATATTTTTTTATTTGTTAAACCTTAACACCGTCACCAACTGTTTTCTTTTAGTTCAAGAAGGCAGACTCAATAAAAAACCTTTTATATTAATTGCCTAGTTCCTTCAAGCGAATCAAAGAAATGTCTATCCTTGAACAAAAATTGAAATATATACTTTTTCTCATCCTCTGTTTCAGCCTGTAATGCATGAAACTTTTAGTTAAAAAGTCGACTCACAAAGCTGTCTCAAAGGTTAGGTCATTGACTTCAGTCAGACTCAGGGTTTTTCTTGTGTGTGCATGTCTGAGTGAGTGTGTGTGTGTGTGTGTGTGTATATACTAGTGACATTCGGCCTGTCTAATTCGGCCTGTGATTATATACATACTGGAGTTGGCCTATTTTGGATATGCAGTAACTGTGTGATTCTTGCCAAGACTCTTCGTCGCCGTCTGGGAGACAGTCCAATATACATTCCGTCATCCCAACCTATTTTTAGCGTCTTTAAATTCCACAAGCCATTAACTCAAATTATTAAACAAAATACTAAAACCTAAATTGCCAGGGTAGACACAGTCCCACCACACCTACCATTATTTATTTCCATCCACACCTCTTGGGGGGGAAAAAAGGGACTATTCAATTTCTTGCACTATGTCGACTCAGACCAGTCGACTCCCCAAAACCAGCCCCTCACCAGGAAATATGCTTGTATTTCTACTGAAATGATGTTACATCATGCCGGCCATCGCTCCGAACAATCAGGCACATAAACAGGGGCGCTGTTTATGTTTAACGAGGGTTTATTGGAAAAATACTGCCATTATGTAACGATAAATCATATTTGGATTCTGGGGGCCGTTCACCATGATGAAGGGACCAGAAAATGATGTCAGCGCAGCTGCAAATACACACAGGCTATAGCCTGCACAGAGCGGCCTGACCTGTAGGATTACGCCCGTCTTACTCTGTCGTCCTTGGCCTTGTTTAATGGTGTGAGGGCAGCCATGATCGCACAGCACAGCTTGCAGGGGATCTCCTAAGGTACTGTTTACCTTGTGTCGTCCAGGCCGACCGACTTTGGAAAACACAGAAGAAAACTTAATTACAGCCATCCGTTTGTTTAAACTACACGCCTGTGGTTTCTCAATATAATTCGCAGCATTTTTTACACACGCTGACCTTAATTTTCGACGGGAGAGTTTATTGCCCTGCGGTGAAGATCTCTGGTTCGGTTTGACGGCTTTTGGATTTTAATACGTCCTTCTATGGTCGGGGTGTAGAGTTCAGTGCGTGAAAGTCCTTTTCCCCTGTGTTCTCGCTCTCTCTCAGACTACATCTCCCAGGGTGAATTGTCGCACTGCCAGATCCATTGTGGCTACCACGGTTCTCTTTGCTCCCAGCATAAACCTTTTTTGAAATGTTTCTGACTGGTGGTTTGGAAGAAGTAACCGTTATCTAGTTTGTTTTTCATGTCATTACACTTTGGACATTTTTATTTTGTTAGGCTGAACTGCACATTTTTTGAAAATCACATAGTTTATCTAAAGGGACTTGTGATTATTCGCGGGGGGATAACATTTTTGTGCTTGCCACCGCAGATGGATCTAACTTTGTATCTTGTTGATTTCTCAAGAAAGGACACGTGGGCCTGTTGCACGACCTTCCCAGTTCCATGGATACTTTGATCACGACCTCAGGCGGCCACTGTCTACTAAGCACTCGGTCTGTTCCCAGTGGTTTCACATCAACTCCTTCTGTGGGGTTGTTTCATAATCAAACCTCCATAATATGTCGTCAAAGTGTTTGTTTTTGTTATGAATGTCAACCGATGACCTCTGGCCATAACAACACTTGTTCTAATTATCGTGGGTCCACTGGAGCCCCTTGAAGCAGAGCCCTGGTTTCAGACCCTGAGGAACATTGCCGAGCAACACCAATCCCCAAAGGCCAACACAAACAACCCCCCCCCCCCCTCCACCAGTGTAGGAAGCTGGCCCGGGTCGGTTAGCTTTTACAATACAATTTTTGGCTGTGTCGCCGTCGTCCGGGAAACCCTTAACCAGGTTCTCAAGTGAACAAGGCCTTTTTAAAATAAAAATAAATAAGGGCAGTAAGTCTATACAATAATTGTTTGGGCACGAGGGAGAATCTTCACTGCCTTAGGTTTAGCAGGCCACTTGTTCTTCTCTGATGGACAGTGCCAATAGTGTGTACATTCTTAGCATAACCAGCCCCCCGTGGGAGTGGAATCCCTAACAGCGGTAGCGTCCCGCTGCGAACACACCGGTTCCTCTCCAAACTCTGGACTCACTGTGCCAAGTCATCTGTGCAGCAGCGGCTGTGTGGTCTCTCAATACACACATTAATATGATCCATATCATAACTTCACCACATTGTGCTGGTGTTTGGGCCTTCTACAGCTGTCTTCACTTTATGAGCTTGTAGTGGTTTGGCTACAGCACAGTAGTTAGCGTGAGGTTTTTATTTGGGGGGGGATGCCTATTAGGGCTGTGTGTGTGTGTGTGTGTGTGTGTGTGTGTGTGTGTGTGTGTGTGTGTGTGTGTGTGTGTGTGTGTGTGTGTGTGTGTGTGTGTGTGTGTGTGTGTGTGTGTGTGTGTGTGTGCGCGCTTGCGTGCATACTGTCATGGTCCGAGGTTAGGCTACGTAAGCCTGGGTGTGAAGCGGCTGCTAATGATTATATATCTCGGGCAGGTGTTCCACAGGGCAGGGGGATTTGGGACAGCTGTAAACAGCCATCAGGAATCTAGTCACTGTTATATAACGGACCGAACATTAGGGGATTAAGATGATGCGTCGTGAGCTGGAAACCCACTCCTGCTTCTCCAGACGCAACCAATCACACCTAGGAGGGACTCTCCAGATTTGAGCCTGTGCTCGTCCCACTGACTTGTGTTGAAGAGGAGCCTTTACCGAACTGATGTATTTATTTATTTTTATAGTTCTACTAATGAATTCTGCTTTCCAGACGCGCCACATGGTTTTAAAACAGGACCATCTGGGAAGTCATCCTTGGAAACTTTTCGGATAGGGGTGGGCACTTTAAAAAAAATACTTGGCAAGTGATTAGATAAACCACCCATCTATAAATGTCCATCACGCATCACGTAGATCATGTGCTTCCGCATAGGACGCCGATCAGTGCGATCCCATTGGTGGTTCGGACACGCTTAACTTGCAAATCCATTTTCAGGCCTGGCAAAATGGATTAATCTTAATCTGGGAATTTCTGCTGCCTCGCAAGGTTTCAATTCTGTTTTAAGGAAAAATAATGATGTTTTTTAGTAGAGCTTTAACTCCATGTGATAGTACTGTCTTGGGTTCAGTCCCCATGTGAAAACAAATTATTATAATTCACCCATGATTTTATTGCGTCATTCTTACACATGAAAGGCCTTAAGTCGCACTAACATACCACTTGTTTATTCTTTGTTTATTCTTGTTTATTCCTCTTTTTCCACTTTCACTTTGACCCCTCAAACTGCTGCCATTCCACCTGTGGAACACACGCTCTAGCGTTACCAGCGTTTATCTCCTCTCGTAAACTCGGGTCAAGGTTTGCATCCTTCCTTGTTAAATGAGGAACCTCCCATTTGAACGGTTTTACTGGCAGTCACACACTTCCTGCCGAATTGACCCTGAGCCCCATGGGATGTATAGCGGGTGTCGGTAAATGGCAGGGCGTGTTTTAGGCGTGTTATTGGGCTGTTTTGCTCTGTGTCCTGGCATGTTTCTGTCGATTGGATGGTTCGTTGGGGTGGGCATTCTTTGTTAGCCAAAACATATTCCTACCTGCATTCTCTTGCAACTGTTTGCAAAAGCGACTGATTGCAAAAGCGACTGAGATGAGCTTGACTGGAACTGTAAATGCCCTGCTCAAGGGCAGCTCAGCACAGAAAACTGTGATTATTTCAACCACAGCTCTTTGAGGTCCAAAGAACCAAGCATTTCATCGACGGCATCTTCAAATGAAAATGTCCGGATTTCGTGGGCAAGCGCGTTCCTGTTTCTCCATCTTTGCTGCATCAATGGTCTTCTGGTCAGCTCTATTGTTGTGGCGTGAGGTGAAGCCCGCCCCCCCCCCCCACCCACCCTGTCTCGGGGTGGACGTGTTCCTCCAAAGTTCCCAGGCTCGGCCCGATGGCAGCGATCCCAGACCGGGGCCTGAGAGGCTCCCACATCGGAGCCTGAGACAGTCTCGTTTCTCAGGAGACGAAACACAAATACAGATTCCAAACGACTTCATCACCAGCGGGGCTACAGGGGTCCCAGGGTCCCCTCAGCGGCCCACGGCGTTCACACCGTCTAAGCAGAGTGATTAGGGAGGGCACAGAGGAGCGGCCAGGAACTAGCCGGACAATGAAGGCCTTTGACTCTTTGTAGCTGTCGGCCATGCGGATTAGCATTTGTGTGTTTTGTTTGTGAGGCACACACACACACACACACACACACACACACACACACACACACACACACACACACACACACACACACACACACACACACACACACACACAAAGCAGAACCCCCCCCGCTCCCCCACCAAGCCTTTGATTTTCGGTTACCACTCCTTTGACCTTTTTAGAAACGCCAAACCCAACAACCTATTAGCTTGTTGTTAGGTCAAGCTCATACTTTATCCAGCTTTTCGAACCGTTTTTTTTTCCGATTCAGATGAGGTTGTTTTTTTCTCCAGTGAACCACGCAGGCGGAGAGAGGACGCAGATGCCCGGTTTATTCATAGAAGAGCCACGAGCGTGCAAAGCCCAAGCCTTCAGTAACCAGGAGTCACTGCAGCTGCACAGTTTTCCGCATGGGAGTCCACGCATGCTATGTCCCGGTGTTTACATGCGAGATTCAAGCCCATTCCTCATGCGGTGACGTGGCCCCCGTAAACGCCTCCTCCGGCACGGCCAGAGGGGATGGGACCACCTCGCACCTTCCTCCCCTAAAACCCCTTTGATGTACCCCCACCCCCACTACCTCCACCCCCACCAGCCCCATGTACCACTCAGCCAGGACAAGGGTGTGTAAATTTCCCCTTAAGCATGAGAGTGACCACACTGGATGACTCGCAGTCGGTCTGGGTTATTAACCAGGCGTGCGTTATTCCGTTTTTTTTTTTTGGTGGTTCTGGTCAGTCTGTGATACGTCTCCCAACATGTGTTTGTTATTGTCCTCTGTAATGGAACAATGTGGCTCTCTTAACCAGAGGAGGCCAGGCTAGGCTTCCACGTAGGAACATCCTGCCCTGACTTCACTGGCTGATGCACGCGCACATGCAGACACACACCAACACACACACCAGCACAGCGCCGTAACACACATCCTCGTAGACACCCACATAGTTCCATTCACTTCGTCTCCAATTTGTCAAGCTCCTTATCAGCCCCGTCGTTCTCCTAGACTTAATTTCTTACATTCCGCCTGCTTATCCCATTCGTCTGCTTCAGAGAGCTGGCTTTCCGAGTGCTGGGGATGGCGCAGGTGTGCACATGGTTTAACGTTTGTTTGCACGCTCATTTAAACAAGGAAGAGACTCGCGTGGATTAGCAAAGCCACCATACGAAATTTAAAAAAGAAAATTAACAAAGGTCTGTGTATTTCAAATGTCAGATGGCGGGCATCTGTGTTGCTGTGGCTGCCTTTTTTAATTGTCATCTATGGCCGTTTTCTTGGCAGTCAATCTTTTAATAGAAGCTAAACCCAATCTTTCAAGCATTTTTATGAACATGAAGTCATTCTATGTGTTGAGTGTGTGACAGTCCAACAGGTGCCACAGATGGTTGGATTATGACCGTGTTGAGGTCGCCCAGTTGTCGACAACCATTAAATAACGACAAGCCCTCCGGCCATTCCATACCAGACGTGACCTGGAAGAAAATATAAAATTAGTTCTCATATGTGAAAACAATTACCACACTAAATCTCTGGGTCTCTTTCTTTTTCTTTGTCTCTCGGTCTCTGTTTCTGTCTGTCTTTCTCGCTCTCCCCTCACCTCTCTCTCCCCCCTTCCTTCCCCCCCAGTCCAAGGTGGGCCAGAGGCAGCAGCGGATGATCAAGAACCGCGAGTCGGCCTCGCTGTCCCGGAAGAAGAAGAAGGACTACCTTCTGACGCTGGAGGTGCGCCTGAAGATGGCGCTCTCGGAGAATGAGGTGCTCAAGAACGAGAACGGCCACCTCAAGAAGCAGCTGGACGGCCTGCTGACGGAGGTGAGGGTGACCGAGACGGCGTGTCCGCTGTCTCACGTGGACGGCACGCTTCAGTTGAAGTTGACCGAGGGAGTCCTTTGTTGACAAACTTGTTGTGCACTCAATGTGGTTTCCGTTTGGTCCCCGAACGTTCCATTGCTGAAGAATCTAAATCTCCTTGGAGATGGGGAAATCACATCTAAATAAATGAGGCACGTCTCTGTCTGACTGTAGCACACACAATGTGCATAATGCCGTCATCTGCTTCGAGTTTGGCAAGTTACAGAATCTCGGAGGTGAAGGTATTGCAGAAAAATAAGGATTGCCGAGATATGCATTTTTCAGATTTCTGCAAAATTAGGTCATTTTGTTCTTAAGACATCGGCAAAGTATTTTCCACAAGTAGTAGACTGACTGCTTTGGTGTTTGGGGCAGTGTTAGGGGCAGAGGGTTTTCGACTCCCAGCTCTAAAGGAACCGGCTTCACAATCCCCAAAGCCAGCTGCCCGTATGTCGCCATCTTTTGAGCAAGATTCCCCAACCCCCCTACCTGCTGCTGTTGATGACATGTATTAACATACCCATTATGAATTGACCGTGAGTTGCTTTGGATAAAGGCATCCACTGAATAGCCATCAATGCCAAATAGACTCCATCTCTTGACCCGTGGTTTCCCCTGCAGAACACGGTCCTGAAGACCACCGCCCCCAAGAGGAGAGCTGTGTGTCTCATGGTGGTCGTGGTCTTCCTCATGATCAACATCGGGCCCATGAGGTGAGTGTGCCACCGCGGAAGCAAAACACCCACTGAAGTGCGTGGAGGTTGTTTTCTCGCACTTCCTTTTTGTAAGTGCTGGTTTAGCGACTTGCATTGAGATCTGCTCTCTAATTGCTCCTAAAGTGGTTCCCCTAAAGGGGAAGTTTCTGTTCGCGTGGAAACAATACAAAATAATAAACTCTTTCTGTGTGTGTGTGTGTGTGTGTGTGTGTGTGTGTGTGTGTGTGTGTGTGTGTGTGTGTGTGTGTGTGTGTGTGTGTGTGTGTGTGTGTGTGTGTGTGTGTGTGTGTGTGTGTGTGTGTGTTGCGCGTTCACTGACGCTTGTGTTGTAGCACTCAAAAGCTTATTTTATTAGGGACCGAGCCAAACTTGGCAAGGACCCTATTGAAACCCTCGTGTTTATTATTATTCTTCCTATTTTCCCTCGTCTTCGACTGCATTTTTCCCCCCCTGCACATATTCGAAAACTCATTTTTATTTGGCACATTTTGTGGGACTGGTGAAAAATTTGATATTCTAGCCCTCAAATTCACAAATTCCCCAAGGATCCCAGGTTTTTCGACTTTGACAAAATTCCTTTGGCACATATCATCTATGGCCCATTATCTTCAATCTGACATAAGGATTAGTCTGTAGGATAAATTTCAAAGTACCCATGAGCCATTGAGTTCAAAAAGGGGTGTGTTTTTCACCCCAAATATAGTAAATTGCACATATCTACATTAATTGGACTCCTATGGTGTTGGACCTCTCTACTAAAGTTGTTCAGAATCAAATTCTGAACAAGATTAATTCAACAATTTTTCAAATGGGGCGTGGCTTCGAAATGGGCGTGGCCTGTTACTAAAATAGCCACAGTTCATAGACGCAATGTTTGATTTGAGCGGGACCAACTCCGTGGCCGTTAAGTACCAAAGTTCTAACTGCTCAATTAAAATTAAGTCGATTGAAAAAACAACATGGCCGCCAGAGCCTCAAAATCACTGTGCGGAGACCGTAATAGTTATGAATATGAAATTCACAGCACACGTGTAAACTGGTGCCGATAGCTCACATACCAAAATTCGTGTTTCTATTTTTTGTAGCGCCCCCTACAGGAACTTTAAAAAGCAGCCCCTGCGCCACGTTTCACCAATATGTATGAAACTCAGTATTCACGTACAATGTGCCCATACCTACAGAAAAGCCTCTTGGACCCATGCCCCAAACCCCACAGGAAGTCGGCTATTTGCATTTCTAATTTTCACTTTTGGCGGCCATTTTGAGTTTTTTTCACTTTTTTGCCTTGTATTTGAATGAACTCCTCCTAGGGAATTTATCGGATCTGCTTCAAAATTGGTCAGTACAGTCATGAAGTGGTGCTGAACCAAAATCGTGCTATTTGTGATTGTACGTTGAAGGGCGTGTCCGTGGCATGCCGTCAAAGTTGGCCATTTTTGAATTCCGTCGCCTTGTATTTGAACTAACTCCTCCTAGGGAATTTATCGGATCTGCTTCACAATTGGTCAGTACAGTCAGAAAATGGGGCTCAACCAACGCCGTGTTATTTGTGACTGTACGTTGAAGGGCGTGTCCGTGGCGTGATGTCAAAGTTGGCCATTTTGAATGGAATTTCACTTTTTCGCATTGTATTTGAACGAACTCCTCCTAGGGAATTTATCGGATCTGCTTCACAATTGGTCAGTAGAGTCATGAAGTGGTGCTGAACCAAAATCGTGCTATTTGTGACTGTACGTTGAAGGGCGTGTCCGTGGCGTGCCGTCAAAGTTGGCCATTTTTGAATTCCGTCGCCTTGTATTTGAACTAACTCCTCCTAGGGAATTTATTGGATCATTGATGTAGGGTTAATGAACATGTAATTCAGTTAAATGTGGTCTTACATGTTAATGTCAAAACAATCAGTAGGACACCACAGGGCACCTCTGCTTCTACAGATTACATAAATTCACGAAAATTTTGATGAACGGGACCTCGTGCCGGCTTGCGGCTGCGTCACTTGCGGTCCTAACATGTGCACATCTTGCCAGCACACATGTTACGACGGCACGTGACGCGGCCGCAAGCCGGCGCGAATTTTTTTTAAAACTGCGCGCAGTGATGAACGGGACCTCTTACCGGCTTGCGGCTGCGTCACGTGCGGTCCTAACATGTGCACATCTTGCCAGCACACATGTTAGGACGGCACGTGACGCGGCCGCAAGCCGGCGCGAGGTCCCGTTCATCACTGCGCGCAGTTTTAATTTTTATTTTTTATTTACTATAATGATTCTTGCACTTTTTGCATTGTATCTCCATCGTTGAATGCCCTTACTTTAAGTCGCTTTGGACAAAAGCGTCAGTTAAATCCATACGTCTAAGCGTAGTGTATAAATGTATAATGTGTTGCCGGTGGTCAGTCATGCAGTTAAGGTCAGAACTCCGGTGCTGACTTTAGACCCTGTGGCGCACTGGATGGGGTGCCGTAAGGAATTTGGCAATTGTCTCCTTCCATCAGTAGGTTTTTCTTAGTAATTAAGTGAGTTACATCCAGGTCTCTGTTAGGTTTCTCAGCCATCCTCCCTCCCCCTTCATGTTGTCTCTAACCGCAGCCTCCCTCTCTCCCCGTGCAGCGTGTTCCAGGGGGGCCCGGGCTCCAAGGCCCAGCAGGCCGGCGCCATGCAGCCCAGTGGCAGGCACCTGCTTGGCTTCTCCCCAGAAGCCGAGGCGGGCCCCGAGCCCGGCCAAGGAGGCCCCGCTGCGTTGACAGACAGGTACTGCCCCTGCTCCACCAAAGCCCTGGCCCGTGTACTGAGTATTTACATGACCAGTCATCGTCGGACCAGGATGCACCTGTGCCTCGCTAAAAGACTGCAACAGCTCATTACTGGGTGCGGGTAAAGCGTGTGCGCGGGGGCTGATGACGGACTGTGTCCTAACGCCTACCTCTTTAGACCAGACTCCACGCCTATGTTTAGTTGGGGGGAGGGAGTTGGTGCTAGTAGGGGGAGGAGGGGGTTGTTTTAGGGCTTTGCAGCACCAGGCATGTGTGGCAGGACAGGGCGTTGGGACTGAGGCTGTACATGACACAGGTAACAGTTTATTGTTCTAAAGAGTAATCGATTTTCATGTGTTTTTCTCCCCAACCTCCTGGGAAATGGGGGGTCCAGTCCAACGGGCTCATTACGAGATTGCTTAAATAACATTCCTGTCTGGTACCTTATCCCCCCCGCCCCCCTCCCCCGCCATCCCTGTCTGACTTCTATGGGTGCTAGAAAACCCTGTTTCGCACCGTGTGTGTGCCCATGCCATGACGTGTATGCGTGTGTTGATCCTCGCGTCTGACTTGCCTCGCCAGTCTGTCAGAGTCCTGTGTGTGTGTGTGTGTGTGTGTGTGTGTGGTGTAGGTCTCGTTTTAATGCAAGCCATGTACGTATGGTATCAGGTTACCTGGTGACATTATGCTAAGATCAGGCAGGAAGGAACACATTAGCTCTGGCAGGGCACAAGATGACAGAACCGAGCGAGTTGCACAAGACAACCTTGGATATGCAGCCCAATCTCAACGTGTGTGTGTGTGTGTGTGTGTGTGTGTGTGTGTGTGTGTGTGTGTGTGTGTGTGTTACGGGTCACGGGTCAACATGGAATCATCTGTGAGGATTATGCGAGGATTTATGTTCTAACATATTCTGTCTTGCGGACCCAGTTCCAGATCATTGAGTACAGGATCAGTGGACATAGTGAGAGAACGGGGCCGGTGGGTTCTGCAGGGTGGGGGTGGGTATGGATGGAGATCTCGGGGGAGGAATAAAGCCTGTGGCAGCGGTTTCATTATGAAGAAAGGCCTTCGCAGGTGGGCACTGACTGTGGACGGCTTACGTCCTCACCTGGTCCCACATAATGGGGCACTTATACTGGCATGGCATGACGGCATCAGAGGGATACTCAGAGGAATATGTGCAGAAACCAGCCCCGGAAAAAACTATGGCCGAGAGTCGCTTAATGTACTTTCAACTTATGAAATGCTCATGTATACTATTTTTAGGACCAACCGTTTTTTTTCTTTTCTTCTCTGCAATGATGCATACCCACACTAGAGCCAGACAGGGTGGGCTAGCACGTTCTCCATAGCATGTGTGTATGTTAATCTCGATGGTTGCTTTCATGTTGAATGACGAAATCACAGAGCAGCCAAGCATCATTTACATTCAGTCGTTTAGCCGGCGCTTTTACCCAAAGCGACTTCCAAGTGAGGCTGGCAACAATCAAAGCACACAATCACTGTAAGAGCAATTGTAAAAATGTACGTAGTGATGGGTTCAGGATAGCAGTGAGAATAATTGGTGTTGTCCTTGGCCTCTCTGTTCTACTAACACCAGCTCTCTTTAATCCTGCATCTCAAAGGATCTGTCCTGATCTATGTGGAGATGGAAGTCAGCCATGATTTTTGTTTGACTCACCCCTTCCCTCAGTGTTCGCGCGGTCTGAACTCGGGCAGTTGACGATCACTTGACATCCATTCT
Source organism: Micromesistius poutassou (assembly GCF_964030765.1). Lineage (NCBI taxonomy): Eukaryota > Metazoa > Chordata > Actinopteri > Gadiformes > Gadidae > Micromesistius > Micromesistius poutassou. The sequence goes on from NC_140279.1 coordinate 3,564,378, forward strand.
ATGCCAAAGGAGTGTTTAGCCTAGTAGTCCCAGCTGTAGTACTGGGAGCAAACAAGTGCTGATTCTGTGTCTAAACGCCACTGCGCATTCTTGCGGACTGGTTATGAGCACGGTGCTGGACTTTGGATTATCCTTTAACTATAGTGTGTAGCTTTAACACATGTTATTTTCATTAAATCAATATATATATACATTCATACATTGATAGATAGTTGGACAACTAACTACAAATTAAAACTCAATACAAATTAGGAAAGAAATCAAGGTTATCTGACACATTTCTATTTCCTTACGCAAGTTGCTTGGTATTAATCTATTGGGATAACATATATTATATTATGTCCTTTTTTCATATCTATGTTAACCACTCACAGTACACACACACACACACACACACACACACACGCTACCAGAGATCATGTACTTTCTCTCCAGCGCACGTCTGCATTTCCAAACCATACGTTGTATCCTCCAGACACTTGGCCGTCGGGCGCATGGCAGGCACCGAAGAATGTTGTTCTTTCAACAGAGAGCCTAATTGTCCCCACATTTGGGATCCGTGTGTTCCTCCAGGGTGGGTCGCTCGGTCGCATTAACCCCGCTCCCCACGGGAGCCTCACCTACGCTCAAACATGAGCTGCCATCCTGGCTCCCAGGTTCCCCCGTCTGGTGTTCAAAGCATTCCCCCGACATGTGGAACCTGTTGCGTTTTTTGTTTTTAATCTTAGTTTTTGGGAAACACTGTCATTCGATATTCTGACGTTCTTTTCATCATTCTTAGCCTCGATCGTGTTTTCAGTTGTTCTTGGTTCCAGTTGGGAGTTTCGTTAACAAGGGTGTCTGACTCAAGCTAAAAGATTCTGTGTTTGAACCCTAATGTCCTCCAGGCCTGCCTGAGAATCCCTGATTATTAATATGTATATCGGTTTTACAGTGTGTGGCCTTATATGATTGTTATCTTATATGACATGATTGACGAATAGTAAATCATTTCCTCTGTCTTTGTTCTGATGGTTCCCAGGTTCGAGGACAAGGCCCTGATGGTGGTCAAGGACCCCTCTTTCCTCAGGACCCCACCTGCCTGCCAGCCTCCAGTCAACAGGACCAAGTGCATGAAGTACGCCCCCCCCCTCCTCTCCCTCCCCTCCACTAGTTCAGATGTAACCCGGGACCAAGGGGCCGGTTCTGCTGGATGTCCTAAATAATAATCATAATCATAATCATCATCATCACTTGGACTTCAACACTGTCTCTTTTGTCGACCTCTTGGGGAGCAGGTTGGTCCATGAGCTTAGGGGATGGGTCCATCGCCACGAGGTGGAGCAGACCAAGTCCAGGCGCCTGAGTAACAGCCAGCAGAAACCCACGCGGACCATCCTGGTGAGTGGGAGAACCGCGACGCTCCGGATAAGTAGAGCGGTTTAGGATATTTCCGACTGCATTCCATTTGTATCTGTTGAACCGTTTACATGACGTTTAGTCACTGAGGCGACGGACGAGAGAGTCTGACGACATTTTAGGGCATTCAATCGAAATTGGAGCAACTGTAATTTAAAAGTGTGAGTCAGGACTGTGGACTGAGTGCAGAGTAGCTGTAGGAATACAAGGTCAGTGTTTTGGTGATTCAATTTAACTTCAACCTCAACAAACAGAAAACAACAAACGTCTGTTCATGAGATGTTCTCAGAAGAGATGTTTTATGATTTATGAGAAGTCTGGACCGCAAATGAGTTCCACTCAGAGTCAAGACCCCGTTCACTAGTAGACCCACCATAAAATCAATGTTAAAAGTGTCTCATACATATTTATATGCAGACAATACGGTTCTTGTGTATTCTATTTTCCGCACTTGTCGACAGATCACTACATGTCAATCAAGACCTCAGATTACCGTTACCCAAACAGCAGTTGAGTCAATGTTCAGATTTGTCCGTACACGCTAACGCCGAGTGCGAACCGGTTTTTTAACAGGCACTCCCTTCCTTCGCCTTTTCCGACCACCTGTTTTTCCTTCTTCCTCGCTTTCCCTTTATTCCCGGCCGTCTTAATCTGACAGCCCTGAGAGAGGGAACACACTGTCAGAGGAGGAGAGGTGTAGAATAGAGCCCCCCCTCCCCTCTGCTTCTTTTCCATCACGTCTTCTTTGTTTGTCTTGAAGCTCCACCAAATCCGCCAGTGTCAACGGTGGTGCATAACGTCATTCTCGGGTTCTTCTTCAATCATCAATGGATGGAATATTTACCATTTGTAAGCCACTGGTTTTTTCCCATCTGCTTGGGACCTGTTTACTCCCAGAATATCCAGTCGGGCCAAACATCTCTTGATTATTAAGGATCTTTTTGTTCTCCTTTCAAAGTTCCACACATGTGTTCTTGCAAGGTCAGCGGATTGGTGACTGACACCAGCTTCGCTTTGACTACAATTTAGGGGGGGGTCCATTAAGCAATGGAGTCGCATTCCTTACACTGAAGACATGATGGTCTACTTTACTTGTCATCCTAGATTGCTGGTGTCATTGATGTCTTATGCGCTCTCTCTCTCTCTCTCTCTCTCTCTCTCTCTCTCTCTCTCTCTCTCTCTCTCTCTCTCTCTCTCTCTCTCTCTCTCTCTCTCTCTCTCTCTCTCTCTCTCTCTCTCTGAAAGAAAACGAACAAGGACGAGGACGTCAACCAGATAGTGACGGTCCGATACACTGAAAACGCAGCGGAAAAGTGAGTAGAAGCAGCACCAGTGACATGTCTACTGTTATTTTCATAGAAAATGAACTAGAAGGATGAAGTGTGTTTGGGGCTGCAATGTGGCTACCTAGGCAACCAGTAGTTGTGGGGTGTTGATTTTGGCAACAATTTTTCAAGGCTCAAACGTTTTCATTAAAAAACTGGACAACATGAAAACAAGCTAGGCAGTTTTTGTAAGCATTAAAAGGATCGATTTACATAAATTCATTATAAAACTGAGATCACAATAGGCTTTCAGTGTTTTCTCTGGGGGAACTTTGTTGTTTTGATAGCAGGTCTTTATCCACTATGGTCGATTGTATATTTCCTTGCCAACAGTCGGATAGAGAACTAAGGTCGCTCCTTTTTAAATATAGAAAACTAACGTAAAACCCCATCCAAGTGTTTTGTAGCTCCAGCGGGACACGCTGTTGACCCGGCCGCCAGTGTTGTTGTTGCCCAGCCGCGGCCTCATTCTTCCCTCCTTTCCCACTGCGTAACTCATGGGCCGCTCACTGAGTCATTGATGGGGTTGGGCCGCGTTTCCCCCAAACCCCACCGCCTGCTAAAACAACACGGCCGGCTTAGAGGAGCCGACAGCAACGGGCGGAATGCATCTTGGGATCCATCTGAGATGCATATCTTCCTCTTTGCTTCCTTTTGGTACATGCGTCTTCCTTGATGCACAGACTTCAGGTTTTCATGCAGGTATTAGGTTTAGTCGTTTTTGCCAGATGCTATCTTCCAAAGTGACTTGAGGCTCTGAGCAAACAAAGTGCAATGCAATTGGGAGCAACTTTAAAATGGTGCTGCGTGGCCAAGTGTCTATAAATCAAGTCGCTCAGGGATCTGAACAGCAGTGCGGTATTTTCACTGAGACGCGGCAACACTGCAGCATTCCAGACCTAAATGAGAGCTTAGTGCAACCAGTGTCCGTCTGAAGATATCATCCTTTATACAACTTACTTCAGGGTCCTACCGTTCTCTCCCCGCAGGAACTCTGGCAGTGAGCTGCAGGTGTACTACGCCCCGCACCGCACCTACAGCGACTTCTTCGACGAGATCAACCGGCGCGGAGACACCTTCTACGTGGTGTCATTCCGCAGGGTGAGCGCTTTCATCCGTTCTCCCCCCTGACAACCCGCCACCGCGGTCTGGCCTACTGTTTTGTCGGCGGCAATGAAAGGCCATGACGCTTGAAAGAAAGACAACATCCTTTGATATTTGTGTGTGCGTGTGCGTGTGGGTGTGTGTGCGCGTGTGAGCTTTTTCAATCGTCTTCTGAAAGTAGCTCATTGCGGTTTAATTGAAACCATAGGATGCATACAGCTGACTTCCATTAGGGCGGATAAACACTCGAACAATTAACGCTAAAGAGCCGTGAAAATATCCAACGGCGTGTGCGTGTGCCGAGGTGGTTTACTGAGGGGCTGCGGTCACGGCATTTTACGACTGAGGAGCGGGTAAAGGCGGGTAAAGAGAGGAAAGGCACTTTGGCAGGAGCGGGAGACTACCAGAGATCTGATACCGTCAGCGCCTTGCATCATCACATCATCGAGATACGATGGCATGACGTCATTCTCAGACAAACGCTTTCATGTCCGCTCACGAGTGTAACGGAGGCGGCTATGAATGTAGACGCACCAAAATGAACCCTAAATAACACACACAAACACACAAAGAGAGCCACACGCGCACACACAGAGCTAGGGTTTGACTGTTGACGCCGTTCGATCGTCTGTTATTATGGTTACCAATCACCTCACTGAGGGGGAACACAGAGTCAAAGGGCCCAGACATAAGCAGAGACTTGGCCCCGGGGAAGCGCGTGCAGCCCCGGTGTCTGAATCCGGTGCGATACTTTGATTAGAAGGGGGAAGGGGGGGGAAGGTGGAAAAAAGGGGGAAACACTGCCATTGTCTTGCCTGTGTGCAGGTCCAGCGGTGTGGCCCCACTTTTTCCACTGATTTCATCACCGTTTATCCGTCGGTGAAACAATGCTTTTTGAATGTCAACCAATGAGCGGATGTGGTTCATGGACATGTTGTTTTCTTTGTCGATTCCCTGGTCGCTTCATTTTCTCCTCCTATTGTTATTCGCTTGGTGTATGGCTATTTCTAATGGCCGCAGAGCATTGGTTTGGTTTATCGGCAGTCAAATCACATTATTTTTGTTATTATTCACATTGGGTCATTTTGGGTGAGGAACCAGGTATCATCCTCAAAATATGTGTAATGAGAAAACACATGATCCAGTTGGCGTCGTCAGTGATAATCTGACGCATTAAGTGGTGCAACTCTGGAACAAGCAATGTTTATAAGGCTGTTTTACAAGACTAATCATCTGGGTTTCAAAGAGCCACAACAAAGCATATTGACCTGATCTATGACATATCCGAGTGCACAGGATTACCTTGCTGTTCCCTACTGACCCTATTCTGTTTCAGTATTTGCAGGGCTTGTGTTGTTTTTGCCAGTGGATTTGCCTGTTTTTGGTTTCCTGGGTTTCTAGGGTGTGTGGGGAGGGCTTTCTGTATCCGTTCCAGGATCAGTGTCATGTTTTTGCAAGGCCCTCCAGAGCTTTGGATTCAATCTGAAATTGATTATCGGTTTAAAAAAAACACGTGTGTGACACACACTCCAGACTTGTGCACCACCCATGGTGAGAATCCAAAGGCTGGGGTAACGGTGGCCTTTGGGTGCCCTTGCCTAGAGGGGTAGTGTCTGCCTTGCTGAGCTGGATCCTAAGTAGGTCATGGTGGGGCGTTGCAGCTGTAGTGAGTAACTCATAACTCCTCAAGTGAGAATTATCCTCAGCGGGGGAAATAAAACCTAGCATTTAAAGTAATTGTAATTTAGTACAGGTAACCGAGTGTGTCATGTTTCGTCTCTTTGATTCTTGTGACACCTAGTGAATTCTATAATATAAGCACATCTTAGTGGGCTGAGGTGATGGAAACGCTGTTTTCACCACCATTGGCTACATAGAATTTTCATCCAATGAGGTTTCAGGGCGGTTGTCATGGTAGGCGGAGCGGACTGTGTCAGCTGGTCAAGGCTGCAGGTGCCTGATGAAGTACAGTGCCCCTGTGCCCACAGCATTGGTTACAATACCAGGGAAACGATTCCATATCAGGTGGATACTTGTTTAGAAAGTATTTCACAGATGGATTCTTTAAAGAACGCATGCTTTCATACTCAATCGCCAATATGTAAATGTTGGGGATATGATTAGATTGTCTTTATTGTCCGTTTCAGGAAATAAGGCCTCACAGAACACAAATAATAGAACACAATAAAACATCCAGGCATTTCCATGGTTAAACTCAGGTGAAAAGGCAGATCTCAGACTTTCAGCGTACTGTTCAGAGTACAATATACTGAGACGGTTCTATGGCCACTTCATAGCCGAACGTCAGACGCCAGGTCCTTGGATGTACGCTGGGGGAGAATCAAAAGTGTCTCACTGTAATCGATTGTGTAAAGTTAGCTGAGACTGAGGGTTCGGGGGAACTTCAGGGGATTTCGGGGGCATCTGTGTTTGTGTAGGGGGAGGGAGGAGGGGGGGGGATGATTTCTGAAGGAGCCGCACCCACATTTGTTTGCACGCTGGCATTCGTTCTCCCCCCGCAAGCTCTCACAGCGGCTGTCATCATGACACACAGACCGGGCTCCCTGTCATTGACTCTCTCTCTCTCTGATTCACCAAACACAAGGCAGCAGTTCACTCAGATTCCAGGGGACTTTGATTCACTGCGTTTGTAGTTATAGGCTCAAGGTAAATGACTACAGCTTGTAAATCGAGTGGCCCCAAGATGGAGATATCCCAATTATAGTGTTTCTCTACGCAACTTCAAACATTCAAACCAGGCAATAGAAAGAAATACTCAGATGGGAGCATTTTGATTTCAAGGAAACATTACCGAAACTGGTTTGCTCCTCATGGCTTTCATGTAAATTATCCCTTTAGGCTCTGACCTTTTTGAATTGACCAAAGTATGATATATTATCATCTAGGTGTTGAACAACCTCCACATACCTACTCATACCTACAAGCCATTCATTAAGTTGTTCCAACATGTACACACCACGATGAACAAGCTGAGATATATATACAATGCTTCAATGGGCCTCTGTCTCTTTGTCTTTTGTTTGCAGGACCATCTTCTGCTTCCTGCCACTAGCCACAACAAGGGCAGGCGGCCCAAGATGTCCCTGGTGCTGCCCGCCATGAACATAAATGGTAAGAGTTGTTCTGCAGGACTCGGGAAAGGACGCCTGCGAGGCACCTAGCACCAGATGAGGGCCGTTCTGGGAGCGCTTTCCACAATACCTCTCGCTGCAAATATGCACTTTTAGGCGCCCTTCACATTTAGAAAACAAAGAGTTGCTTTGGCCCACTTTGCATCCAGCGTTATTTTTATGCCTCGGCTAATGGTCCAATCTCCGGCTTTGTTTGAGTTCAGTTTGACTTGTTTTTCCTTTTCTCCACAAGCAGGGGAATTCTCCTCCCTCCTCCTTGACATCTCTATTTAATTTGCCATCATTATTGTACAACTAATATAAAGTTTACAACGTTGCACTCAAAATACACAAGCGTCCAGAAACACAGAATAACAGGGAACATGGAAACACCCATTTAGTGGCCGGTTGTATAACTGGGCAGTTCCCAGGTTCACAGCTCCTCATGGAAATTTGGAGAAACGACTGAGATCTTTTGTCCATGTTGTGAAATACAAACGAATTATACCCAGGAAATGTTGCTTCATCAATTGCAGCGTAGGGCACTTCCACTATTCCATTTGCAAAACATGAGCTTGACTCATGCCCGCTCACCTCGCCCTCTGTGACACTGGTTCCTTTGTAAAACGTTATCGCGACCATCACAGACGAATGAGACAGATAGGTAGGATTAGGCATCGTATCAAAGGAGGCTCACTCACGGGTCTGTGCTGCAAATCAAAGCAACCTAGCGAACAGCTTCTCCCGACCATAGACCACGAAGAAGAGTGAGGATTTTGGGTGTGCTGCTTGGGGCCCTTTGACCTTTTGTGAGTAACTCCCTGCAGTGGGGGTCTGTGTTTGCTATGGCAACACATGGATATGCACTTGGGTCATTATTTCCGTGTCGCAATTTATCTGAAAAATAGACTGAGGAAGTATTAAGACAAACAATCATTACACTATTAACATTCCCATTCATTATGCTGAATATATATATTTTTATTTTTATTTTTTATTTTGTTCAATAAGAAGCGCAATGAACTCATTTGAAAGAGGAGAGGAGGGAGGGAAGACGACAGAGTTCTGTGCGCGGCCGTTGTGCGCTAGCGGTCATAAAGATACGACTGTGTTGTTCTTGGCTGCCGAGCCGGTTCTGTTATCACTGATCGCCTTGTCTTGTCTTGTCTTGGATTCAATCATGTTTGTCATGCAGCCAGCCGGGACGGCCGGGAGTGAGTCAGTGTTATACGAGCCTCATGCTCAGCAGGGAAAACAGGGCCGTTGGGAAATGTTGTTTTTTTGTGTTCGACTTTTCTTTTCCTTTTTTTTCTGGGCTTCGAGCGCAGAGTTGCTTTCTCAGATGAAGATTGATGAAGGTAAACATTGTTCTTGGTGGGTCTGGTCAGCAGAGAGTCGCCTCGGGCAGTTCCTGTCCAGATGACCCGTTGAGGCGGTGGTTCAACGAGGAGACTTCCTTCCATCCTTTCTCGCGCCCCCAATGCCAAACAGATTAGGGAGAAAGCGAACTCTGAACAACACGGTAGATGCCACGAGAAAGAGAGAAATAAAACGCTATCCCCATTATCGTGGATGTGCGCAGACGTTGCATCGGCTTCCCCTCGTAGTGAGACCTGCATCTGGCTGTAAGAGCCGTTTAAAAGCCCAGAACTAACACGAGCCGACAGGACACAAGGTCTTCTCTTTATTAGGTCAGCGCTGATGCGGGCTCTGTAGCAGCACACGACAGACATGGTCTTCGTCAACAATGTATGGCTCTGTGTGTTCCCCAGATGACACGCAGCATCCGCAGAAGGCAGCGCTACATTCATGTCCTCTTTGTTCGAAACTCCAGAGTGATGAAGTGCGACTGTACATCTTTTGCGAGGCAAAGTCCTTGTTTTTTGTCCTCCACCTCCTCTCCCCTCCCTTTCAACTGCGTGATTGCTGCACTGCAAAGGATAATTCTTTCCAGCTTCCTCCTTCTCTCTAGGAGGAATTCCTCCCCTCCCTCCCTCGCTTCCTCCCTCTCTCCCTCCCTCCCTGCCTCCCAGTCACTAAATAGCTTTCATCTGGAGGAGGAGGTGGATATGGGCCTCGCTTTGGGAGCAATTGTTTGGCACGTCCCGGTCAATAAGCCAACGAAGGAGACATGAACTTTGATGTCGGTCGCAGACTGACTGCACTTCCACACTTTCCACACAGGTTTTTATTTACGTATTTAAGTCAGTTGACTCTGACCTGTTAGATTCACTCTCACAATAATCTCCAGTGAACACAGGCGCCATGACTTTTAACGTGTGTTTGTTTAAGGCGGTTGTTCGTTTTTTTTTTTGCCACACAGTTTGTCGATCCGTTTTGAGGCGGGGACGGACGTGGTGTAGGGCTAGCGTGCTGGAGATACTGGGTTATATGCCCAAAGTCCACACACTAACCTGTGGACACTGTAAGGGTGCGCTCACTTTTATAGTTGGGTTAACTTGGTCCAAACCACTTGGTTGCAATGTGGCACTTTTATCCCTGCCTCGGTCTGTGTTCCCACTGCGATATTCAGAAGAGGATCAACCTGTGTAAACAGCGTGCGTTTGCAAACGGCATCATAATCTGGTGTGAAGGCTCCCCTACTTTCTTGGGGGCGGCTTCAATTGAAAGTATACATGTTTAAAAGCCTATTTGTTAAGCGCTGCACGTTCGTAATGTGTGTTTGCTGTGCTTTCAAATTCGTGGTCTAGTTCAACTGGTGACACAGCCATGGCTACAGTGTGACATTGAAAGATTGTCTCAGCCGATAATTAAAGATAAGGAAGATTATTGCGGTTTGAATCCCCTGAGGGGAATTCCCAGGAGAAACATGGTTAAATCGGTCGGCTAAGTGGGCCTTATAGGCACCCAATTAGATCCCAATTTCACTCCATTGACTTCAATGGCCTCTGGGGATTGTGTGGTAATTCATCCTGATCTTGAAGAGTGACTTCCTTTTCGACGCCGTGTCAAACCGGACCAATCTCCTCTATTGATCCCACCAGAGAGGGCCTATCGCGTGTCCATTTTAAAGACGCCCTCCTCTCAGGCATGAGGGGGATTAATCACTTCTCGCTCGGCCTGCTTTCACCGGGAAACCAGGGCCAGCGAGCCCTCTGGAACAACTCCAGGTGACGCATGTAAACGGGACCAGGATAGAAGAGTCCCTAGTATTGGGGTTAGAGGAGCCTCTTTGTGCGTGGGTGTGTTTGCTGCGCTGGCATAATGCCCTCTTAAGCTGCCGGTGGGATGGAACTGAAATAATTAGACTCATGTGACCAGTTTGAATAACACCAAGAGAATGGTTTTCCACCCAGCGTTGCTACCTTGAGTATCTTCAGAAATCAGTGTGTTTGGAATTTGTGTTTGCATTAATCAAGGTTAAGGTATATCTACTTGGATTGAGGATATTAAAGCAGTAAAACCCTTGTGTCTCCTTAATTTGGTATCGACCAACAAAATGCCACGATGCATCCTGATGCCCAAGCCCTATACCTCATTCTCATTACTGCAAGGCACTCCGCTCTGGCAGAGCATCACCGGCCTGGGTCTGCATTGCGTGACTCTCAACCCTCTGTGAGGAATTACAAATGGATCTGCTGTGAAACACTGAAACCGCCTTTACAAAAACGTCCTCACTCTTGTCTTGCTACACTAGGAGGGAGTCATATCTGGTGGTATGCAGCATTTGACATATTATCCTGATATTAGACAATGGAAATGTTTCCCCCAGAAGAAATCAGCCCTCATTAAGTGACCGGGCTCTGATGCCTGTATGCACACACTCGCACATGCACATGCGTGCACATGCACACAAACACACAAGCATGCACATGCACACGCAGGCAGGCGCACATGCACACACACACGCGCACGCACGCACATGCACATCCAGGAAGACGCACACATATACACACACAGACATGCTCATCTCCAAAGTATGGAAAGCAGCTGATGTCCTAGACAGGTGTCTATGGAACAAATGGAGCCCTGCCGAATTTAAACAGTATACAAGGCTTTTAAAGCCATTTAGCCATCTTTCCAGGTTATATGACACTGTCCCTAACCGAGGGAATGTTATTGTTAAGCTCTTACCAACTGGCCTCTCTCTCTCTGCCTTAGCTTTTAGATGAGTGGTCGCTTGATGGAGAATGTCAGGGGGAGAGACTGCTAAGTGCAAGTTGAAAGTGAACGTAAATAGGGCAGACGCACAGATATCCTTGAGTTTGTCGGACAACAGGCTTTTATGATTAGCTGTTGCGTCCACTGACTAAGATATTGCGTTCCCGCAGGGCAGAGTGAAATCAAACCAAGCTGTGCTCATGGCCCACTGTGTGGACCACACCAAAAGTCTAGAGTTTGCCTTGAGAATGCAACAGTTTTGCACTGTTGCCGTCCCTAAGAGTAATGGCTTGTTGTGCAAGGCCTTTAGGGCACAAATGTGTTTTCTTGTATTCTGTGTTTTTCTTTCCCCTCATCTGCATTGGTTGAATCTTTTATTTATGTTTTTTAATCAAAAATCAAGTATGAATGTAATATTCAGTTTCTGCAGAATTTTAGTTGCCTTCAAATGAGCAACTATGCCTCCCGCTTTGTTGATGACAAATGTATATTGTATCTTCCGAGACTAGCACATTGTCTCAGACTAGTTTGGGTATCCTCGGGGCGGGGGGGGAATTGTTCGGAATTGCACCTTAAGTGTTTTCCTCTCAAGAATATTCCATGTGTTAGCAGCTCCTCTCAAACTGATGCCCATCGGTGAGGATGCGTGGTACAATATGGTATTCTCTGGTTCTCATTCCTTGGCTTTTCTACCCCAGGGCTTAGACATATGCTTTCCTAAATGAAGCCACTAATACAAATGTTTTGATTTTCTGAACAGTTGACTGAGAAAGCGAGACTGAGAGTGAGGGACTGTGCACAAGAGACTGAGAGAGAGACACAGAGAGAGACACAGAGAGAGACACAGAGAGAGACACAGAGAGAGAGACAGAGAGAGAGAGACACAGAGAGACACTGAGAGAGAGACAGAGAGAGAGAGACAGAGAGAGAGACAGAGAGAGAGACACAGAGAGACACAGAGAGAGAGACTGAGAGACAGAGACTGAGCGCGAGAGACAATGTCTTATTCCCCCCGTGTTGGATACGTGCGCTCTAACGGCGCGGTTCCTCTGCCCCCCCCCCCCAGAGAGCGTCATCAAGGACCAGGACGAGTTCGAGGTGATGATGCAGATCGACTGCGAGGTCACCGACACGCGCATCCTCCACGTGCGCTCCTCCAGCATCCCGCCGCTGCTGCGGGTCAACAACACCGACACGCTGTACCAGAGCCCGCCCTCGGAGCGCCCCGGGGAGGTCCCGCCTCCCGTCGGGGTGCTGATGGGCTCGGCCTGAGCCTCACCACACTCCGTCCCCCCCCCTCCCCCCCCCGTCCCCCCCCACCGAAACCACTCGCTGCAACCCCGCCCCGTACCGCCGTGACTACCGCCGCAAATGTTTGAAAAGCGTTTTTGATTTTGATTTAAATTGTGTATTTTTGGTGGGGGTGGTGTGGGTGAAGATGTTTTAAACCTCATGGACACGGTTGGGGTGGATTACGATTTCTCTACTGTGAATTTTGACATTGGAAGGCAGTGCAAGGCCTCTCGTATATATATCTAAAATATAGACGTGTAGTTGTGGTCATTGGAAGCTGGTCCAAAGGGTTGGAGGTGAGCGGGCCAGATGCTCAGCCCGTCCCAGTGTCAGGGGAGGGCTGAGTGAATACTTCCTGTGCGGCAACAAAAGACGTCCCCCGGCGGCCCCAGACCCTCCGCACTAAGGCTAATTGCTCAATGGCAGGGGGCAGAGCATTGAACCCTGCGTAACCCCGCCACTGAGTGGCTGCTGTAACAGAGCAGCGGTGCATGTGAAATGGATCCATTTGTTATGGCTGTACATTTCTGGCGGCAGAACACAACCTTGTGTGAGGAAAAGTTTTTATTCTTTTTTTTTTTTTTTTAAGAGATCCATTCTCACCAGGTTGATTAGAAACCAATCTGCAATAAAGACGTTATGTCTACTCATTACCATAATTAGATCATCAGGACCTGCGTTTCTGTCGCCATGGATTAAATCAAACATGCTTAGACCTCTGGGTTTCTAGCAAATGCACGTCATTTCTCGTGCACCCCTTCATTCTCTATTGCGCTGTCTTTGCCCTGCTTTTAATATTTTTGCCTTTCTTGTTTCCTAAATGCTAAAGTGAAGAACTATACTGTATCTTCTCACATCGACAAATACCTTCGACGATAAGGCCAGGCACTCAGGAAGCTGAATATTCATGACAGCTTATTGTCCAATATATAATGGTTTTGTAACGTTGGTTATGTGTGTCATATGTGTTGGTTTGTGTTTTATGAATGTTTGTGTTCTATGTTTTGCACTGTGCTGCATGCAGACTGCTTAGAGATATAAATATATGTATTTATTTTCCACTGATTGTCGATAAATATGATTGTGTGCAAATTCCGTAAGTAGGACAGGGAATCGTCTTTGCATAACTATTGAATTCTGGATTCAAACCATATTTGAATGACAGTTGGGATGTCTCTTTCGAGGGATGTGCTTTGTGTTTTTAATTTGATTGCATCATATATTGTCCCATTATTTTTTATATAGATCTTTCTTGTTATTTTGCTCATAATTCTGGACCTTTATGGATAAAAGGGTAGTGGCACACGCTCTGTAACTATTCAATTGTCAATATTGACTCCCTATTCCTTTAAATTAAGCAAATGAAAAAACAAATGAACATAGCATTCACATTTATGTGCCACGATATGTTATCTCAGCTTGAACCTCCATTGTCATGATTGCACGTTTATTGAAGTGCACTTAAATTGAGGATTTAGGTTAATTTTCAGACCAGTTGTCATCCAATTGGCCATATTATATCAGAAAATATCTTAGTAATAGTAAAAATATGCCCTGTAACTTATTTTCAATGTGGAGTCATTGGGTGTTTCGAGTAAGACTATAAATTGCATCTCCCATTGATATTCAGGGTTAGAGAAAACAAACTTAAGTTAAGTTTTATTTCTGAATTGTGAAAACGTGACAATAAAACACTGGAATTTCTTACCATTTTAGATTGTTTTAATACATTTTTTTTGACATAGGTATATATTTGTCATTTGTTTGGAAGTATATATGCTTCAATATGTTTTTGACTTTGAAATGTGTTTTGTAATGGGTGAACCGGCAAAGGCAAAGCAACCCTGAGCGCTGAGCGCAAGGGAAGTGGCAGCTTACTGCCATGTGTGAAAACAAACAACGGGAGCGTTTTATTACTTCAGATGTTTATTGTAGAGTCTTCTCAACTCCTTCAATATGATCTGGAGGGACTAAGTGCTTTCTGTGATCTTACCACACAGATGGACGTACATCTTCTGTGTGCAAGCACGCCTTACAAAATGGTATATAAAAAGATACGAGAGGGAAGTGAATAAAAAAGAAAATGGGTTTTGATTTTGGTAGCTTTTTTTTGGGGGGGGGGGATCCCAGCCTTGATTTTGGGGGACTGGCTCTGCCACATCTTCTACATTCATGTACATCACAGTGGTTCATTACACAGTATATACACAATTCAACCTGTTGACTGAAGTACAAAACATTTATTTTTTTGATTTATAACAATATAACATATTCCCGTGAACTGGTCTACAATCCACCCTTAAAATCATAGAATAACTTTTTTTTTTATATTTTTTAATACAAAAATACTCAAAGTACTTGGTGCGCCCCCCCCCCCCCCACAGTCAAGGGTCTCCGTAGGCGAGCTTGACGTCGTATGTGACCTGGTGTCCGTTGTCCCACGCGTACAGCACGCCCTCCCGGGGGTTGTAGTCGACCTGCGCCGTGTAGTTGTAGCTGTTCACGAAGGGCATCCCGGGCATCATCTGCGTGTGGGTGTGCGTGTCCAAGGCGTACGCCAGCTTGGCGTCGCTTTTCTTGTGGCTGTCCACGGCGTAGAGGACGCCGCACACCACAAAGCAGTTCCCGTAGTGGTTCCTCCGCAGCGCCGTCCTCCAGGTGGTCCCGGGGTCCTGGCTGAGGTCCGAGGGGTTCAGCCGGGACAGGACGATGACCTCCTCCAGGAAGCCCTCCTCGTCCAGCGCCGGGTACAGGATCCACAGGCCGCTCTCGTCCACCGAGAAGTCGATGTTGGAGTGTTCGCGCCACTCCCATGGCGACAAGTCCTCGAACACGGCGTTGTCCAGCAGAGTCCAGGCCGCCACGGTGCGGCGCCGCAGGTCGTACTTGATGATGTCCCGGGAGAACGCCCGGTTGTAGTAGAAGGCGCCGTTGTAGACCACGTGACCGGTGCCGATCCAGTTGTACGGCAGCTTGTAGGAGGTGGTGAAGCGACCTGGGCCAGGAGACAGGGCAGGGTGAACGATGGAAAGGAAGGACGAACAAAGATGACCTCTGAGGTAGGGCTGCTCCATTATAGAAAAAATCATAATCACGATTATTTTGGTTATTTTTGAGAGAGGTTTTTAAAAGCGGTTTTAAATCTCAATGGGACCTGGTTAAATAAATAAAAAAATTGAATTTGAAAGTTTGAAGACATGATGTATTTATTCATTAATTAATATAATATTAGATAATTGAGATAATAATTAATCTCCAACTGAAAACATTGAAATTTCCCCTTAAAGAAATACACAAAATGTTCAAATTGAAGATAATGTACAAATATGTATCCAGCTGTTCTGCAATTTCTATAAAACTTTTAATGAATTGAAAATAAATTTTAATGAATGAAAAAAATATCTAGGTAAAAAAAAATATATATAACGAATCACCGATACGAATCGGCATCCGGTTGGATTAACAGATGCAACTACATCGATACGTGGGCCCCTGAATCTATTTAAAATGACCAATAATTGGTCACGGGTAAAACTCGAAATCATGATTAAAATTTGATTAATTGCACAGCCCTACTCTGAGGACATTCATCATGAAGACAATACTTGGTCCACCGACTTCTACCTGTCTTGAAGATCTCCATGTTCTGGAACTCCTGCAGGGTGTTTCCGTAATAGTAGTCTGCCACGTAGATTTTGTCGCTGCTCGACTTGGGGTCTTTCATCCAGGCTCCCTGGTTCCTCCCGTAGGTGTTATGGGTAACTGGTTCCGAGATGGTGGCCAAAGTGTCCTGGCACTGTCCTGTGACAGAACATTTAACCAGAGGGGGGGTTTTACTTGTTCTCGACTAAACAACATGACACGAGAAATAACATGAACAAATGCGTAAAAAAAGTTCTTAAAGTAACTGCCAACTTTCCACAAATTTGCAGTTTGGCACGATTATTAACAGATGGGTCAACAAACCTCAAATCAAGCACTGCTTTAAGTAGGTAACACCATAGAATGTCTAATATGAAGAGAACTGGCACTCTCTGGTGACTTCCAGTTTCTGAACTGACATCTCTGTCCATGCGAGGGCGCTCGCCAGTGAGTGCAGAATGAATGGGAGTCGACGGGGTTTCACCCTCAAATTCCACTTTTCTCAGGGTGTAATTTTTACACCCTGTAGTAATTTGAGAGTCACATTCAAAAGGGGGGGCTAAAAGAATACACATGCATTTTTTAAGTTCACTTAACTGTTCTAAAAATCTGTTCAAAAAGATGATGACGTCACTGCCAGAGGTCCTGCTTTACGGCAAGTTCTGAGTCACTTTGGCACTTCCGCATATATAATATATATATTATATATGTATATACATATAATATATAACAATTAACTTAGACGGAAACTTAAGATAATGTTTCTGATTCTGCTTCAGCTGCCATCAAGAGGGGTCTCTGGTCGTAATCAGTCGCAAGTCTGTCCCTGACCAATCAGCATTCATTAGCAGAATGCTAGCGTGTACGGCCAACAACGGCCCAAACTGTAAGAAATCGAAAGGACGTAAGTACTCATTCATTCGACTTTTGAACTATAATCTATATTGAACTTGCGGAATGTACAATACAATCTGCGATATTTCAACGACAAGCAGGTGAAAGAGACACATTTAGCCGTCTAGCCCCATAGACCCCCATTCAATCTGCACTCATTCGATCACCCCCAGTGGAATTCTAATGGAACTGCAACCAAGTTCGATACAATGGGGCTCAATAGAGAGTGCCAAGGCTCTCCGTAGACGGGCTCTGGTAACACCAAGTGCTGTGGAAGGTTCCAGGAATCGGATTGAATGTGTGGACGTCCCTACAACATTCTTCATGGCATAAGTCTCATCATCCCTAATAAATGAGCTTACCGGTTTTCCTTGGCGTTGGTTCCGCGGGTCTTAGCACGGGCTCCGCTGCTGTCGGAGGGCCCTGCTGCTCCGTCTCCACCTCGTCCCAGCTGATCTTGTATGTTGCCTTGTATCTCACTGGAGCAGTCTCTCTGGTGGTGGTGGTTGTGGGACTGGTGGTAGTGGTGGTGGTGGTGGTGGTGGTGGTGGTGGTGGTGCTCGGGGTGGTGGTGGTGGTGCTGGGGGTGGTGGTGCTGGGGGTAGTGGAAATGGTGGTGGAGGAGGAAGTCGTGGTAGCAGGGGTGGTAGTGAGGGTTGTAGTAGGGGTTGGGGTGGTAATTGGGGGGGTGGTGAAAGTGAGGGTGGTGGTGGTGGTGGGAGAGGTGGTGGTGGTGGTGGAAGTGGCCGTGGTAGGGACGGTACCAGAGGTAATGGGCTGAGTAGAAGCAGCAGCGGTCAAGGCTGTGTGGATGGGTTGAACCAATGGAGGAGTCAAAGGGGTGGGTGTTTGCGCTACAGGTGCCACCGTCACCCTGGAGATGGTTGATTCGGTTTCTCGCTCTTCGGTTAAGGTCGGTCCTTGAGTGCTATGCCCAACTGTTGAAGCCCCCACCATACTTTGCCTTGTGTCGTTTGTTGTTCCCATGGTTTCAGGGGCTTCCGTAGCAGAAGTTCCCCCGTTGGCTGCTGCTGTTCTTGGGGTTTCCTTGGTGGTCGGAGGTGGAGTGGTGATGGTGGTTCTGATGGTGGAGCCGATGAAGGTCTTCATCGGCTCCTTTGTAGCAAAGCTTGGAGCCGAGGTTCTAATCAGTTTGGCGGTCAGGGGGATCGGCTGTGGACTGGTTCTGCTGGAGCCCGGCCCTGTGGTCGGGGTCTCAGATGACCTCACGGCGATGCGTCCAACAGCTGATCTCGTGCTCTGTTCATTCTCCGGCGCCGTCGACGCTCCACCTCTGGAGACATTGCGAGTCGCTGGCTCGGGTGCTGTCCGTTGCGCCTCGGTCGGGTTGCGGGTCTTGCGGTCGTCCCCACCCACGGCGCTTGACGTCCTGGGTCGGGGTTCTCGCAGTGCTGCCCTCATGCGGACCCTGGCCTGGGGCGGAGCTCGGGGCTGCAGGAGCTCCTCCTCGATGAACAGATCTGACTGCCCATCGCCACTGAAGCCATGGTACTCGAAGACTGAAGAGGGGTAAAAGGAAGATGGTTGGTGACACGCTCTGACCCCACGTGCACCGCTGAAAATGCCGTGATGCCTTGGCATCAGCGTCACGACATCTTGTCATTATATGTGCTCCACGGGGAGCGTCCCAAAACTATTCTTTGTACACTGAAAACAGTCAATGTACAAAGAATGAGTCGACCCCAGCGAGAGTTGAAGCACTGCGAAATGAGTTTGTTTGGACGGAGCCATTGCACACACCGTGTTCTGTGGCCGGGATTCTATAATAATCATAATCATAATTTCTACACCTCCATTTGAGTATGACTGCAGCGTTTCCAAGCCGAATGAAAACATCTACGGCACACACAAAAGCAGGGCCCTAACAAAGTTTCAAGTGTGTGTGTTTGTACAGTTTAAGCGGATTTAACAACTTCTCTGCAAAGGAGTTTATGAAACTAATCACAGAGAGGCAGCAGTTAGGGAGAGGAACATCTCTGCCTGTTTGTGACTGGGTGCCTTTGATGAGACTGTAGGCCCAACAGGGACAAAGCAGGTCCTTCTTTTCCATTCCCCATTTGATGAGAATACCGTCCGTCTGGCCTGTTACTGCCGTGCTGAGTGGCTGGCTGTCATTATGGCACTCCAAATGTAAATATCAATTTCCTTGTTATGGCATCTCCAAATACATTGGAATACAGAATCAGATCTTCAAACGTAGACAGACCGCCGTTTGCACATAGTTTTCTGGCAGTGCTGTCTTTAAATGTTATTAATTGCCTTTTTTATTTCTTCTGTCTTGTGACCTTAGGCAGAACGGATTGTTTGATTGACTCATTCATCAATTTGTTTGGATCGGATGATGATCATCATGATGTGTCTTGGCCAGGTCTCCCTTGAAAACGGGACTTTCCTGGTTAAATAAAGGTTAAATAAAATGATTAAAGAGTTCAAGTTGAGGATTCAGAGGGCGGACTCACAGTTCTCCCCGGGCTCCCCGTCGTCAGCCGCCATCGGCTCCGGCTCAGATTTATAAAACGTCATGCCTCTGATGATCATGCCGTTCGCAGCCGTCTTGGGCACCTTAGAACCCCCCTGGGGAGGGGTTTCCCGTTTCCCTTGCGTCGCGCCATCAGCGCGCTCCTCTGTCGGCGCGGATCTGCGGCCGCCAAGAAACTTTGCCTCATACCTTGCCTACAAGAGAACAAAAGATGAGCCGTACAACACTGATTATTTAATAATATGTCAAGGAAAAAGTTTTTCCTTGACATGTTATTTATTCCCTCGATGATGTGGATTGACTTTGCTTAAAAAAAACAATGTGGGCCAGCCAAATGCTGAATACATTAAATCATCCGCACTGCGTTCTCCGGGTGTCTGCTTGGCTGCGCCTCTGGCCCAGATAACGGCCTGGATGGCAGCGGCCCTGCAGCAGCAAGGTGCTTTTGACCTGACACATGTCATAGTTGCCTTTTGAATATCTGGCAGGGGACAACAGATGTAAACGAGCCTCTTAGGCTAACTCTGGCTCACTTACAGTTTGACTGTTGATGAGTGTGCAATGTCCCTAAATGAAATAAACCAATAAATAAATAAAACATGATGCCCATATCCACTGTGGTGTTAAAAATCCACAATTATTTTTAATCGCCCCCCCCCCCCCCCCACAAAATGATAATTTCTTTCCGCGTCCCTCCCGTCCATATTCCTGGATGGGAGGGACGCAGAAAGACATTATTATTTTGTGTCTGTAGAATACCTTTTCAATATCCATTTCTGGAGCAGCCTTGTGAATATGTGATTATTATTATCATCAGGAAAGTTTATGTTGAAGTCAGACAGAACAGCCGATATTCCTTCCATATTGAGAAATTAAGTTAAGGGCTGTCCTTGTATTCTGCTGCAATTCTAACCCATTTAAAATGTTCTTTTATGAAAATCATGACCCTAAGAAGAATGAAGCCGATAATGTCAGTACGTTTTCTGGATAATTATCACGATCAATGAGTAGAAATCCTCAAATCAGAATAACAATCTCTGATCGGGACATTCCCTATGAGCAGGTGTTGACCTTCCATCATGATGCAACGCAGACCCTTACGTCTGGAACGTGGTATGCAGCTGCTCTGTCACTCTTCTGGCCCAGACTCTTGGCCTTCTGTTCAGGGCCCAGGTGCTGGGAGGGGGTGGTTGCAGCAGGGCGCTCCGTGACCAGACCGCCCTGGGAGGGAGGACCGGTCAGGTGCTGGGAGGGGGTGGTTGCAGCAGGGCGCTCCGTGACCAGACCGCCCTGGGAGAGAGGCCCGGTCAGGGGCTGGGCCGCAGCGCCAGTGTGGTTCAGAGACACTGCCTGATGAGACAGACAGACAACTAGGACCAGTGCTGTGTGGTAGTGCAATAGGGTGTCACTCGGGTGAGCAGGTGCATAACAAACCTCAAAGCAGGAGGCTCACAAACCTGTGATACAAATGATAGATCTATTGGAAACATCTAACATCTTTTTTTTTTTTTATCAGAATGTTGTCATATATGCAAATTCTGACATTAAACTATGCTATAAAGAATAAAAACAGGGTTCTTGCTGATTACAACTTCAATGTGGGATGCTAAGCTAATTATATATGCCACATCGGATGAGTAAGTAGCTCACAGAGTTTCATAGGGCCCCTGGATGCCCGGGGGCCGATACTAACTTCCCCAACAAGAGATCTGCAACATAAACATTCTAGGTGACTTGAGATTTTACCCGGGGAAAATGACCAGTTTTTTAAGGATTAAGTAGGCTTTTCTGGTTCATATGAGGCTAAACCCCACACTGATTACATCCACAATGAGCACATTTCACATTAATTTGTTTGGTGCTTCGCGCGTCGACCTACCTTTTCGATATGCTCCACCCGACCCACGAGTTTGGTGGTAACAGAGTGCAACTTTAGAAGATCCAGGCCATAGAAGGATCCCTCCAGTAGGTCAATGATGGCAGAGAGCTGGAATGATTGAAATATACTCTCAAAATACTTTCCATGATCGCAAAAAAGAAAGAAAAAAGAAAAAAGTATTCATCGAGACCATTGTAGATAAAGCGTGGGTTCCGACGGGTCCAAAAGCCTTTGCCATGGACATGTTATAAATGGTATTGCATGTTTGGGACAATGACCACAAAAGGTAAGAAAAAGAAAAAGCAGGAGTTGGTGATGAACTACGGTGAAGAAAGGTTATTTCACCTTGACATTTTCTTTTTCAGCTTCCCTAAGCTTTTTCAACCTGAATTCCCCCTCGCATGGATTGACCGCAGACGGAGGAGCGATGCAGGCGCACTTGCAAGGCGGACCTGAAGTTATAGTTTCCACGGTGTAGAAGTCCTGCGCCGTGGCGCTGCCCTCTTCTATCCGCCGGCAGGCGCTCCTGCTCAGGGGTCTGACAACACATTTACACCGACAGTCAGAGCCTTCCGAGATGGCTTTCACTTTGTCATAATCACCCAGCAGCTACAAGAAAAGAGGACGGATGTATTTTGGACCACAAACAATCAAGCGTTTTAATGATTGGGCTATATTTCAATAATTGAAGTTTAAAGAACTAAGAGGAATCTTACCTGAGATAGAATATGTTCTTGGTCATCTACTGCGTGCTGGTGTACGCTATTCTGATCACTGGGAAGATCAGCCTGTATCCCAGTAGCAGACCAGTTCCTCGGCGCAGCCGAGCAACAAGATAAAAACGCTAAGTACACTGCGCATAAAACCCATATTCTGTCCATATTATAAGGCTTGCAAAGCGACATATTTGGTATAGTTCAAATGACAGGCACAGCCTGTTACAAATTATTACATCTACCTTAATAATTGCATATTACAAAACTAGAACAGCAACCAAAATTGCGTCATTGGCAAATTAAGATGAACAGCAGAAGTTCATTCTCTTTTAAAGATAAATCCGCAAATAATTAATTTCACAACCATTCATGCAAGCAAGCAGGACAATAAGCAGAGTTCAGCGCATAGATGCTGCATGTGCAGAGGGCGAGGAGCCTTTGAGCTCAGAGCGCCGGGATCCGTGACGTCGGCAGGGGCGGGGTCATGACAAACTGCGAAGAGTGCAACTTCACAAACGCCTTCGTTTTATTTATTTACAGGACAGCGTAGGTGACTCAGAGGAGGTCGTCAAAATGAATAAAATCACAAATTTAACACCATGATTAAGAGTGACTTTACCAAAAGTCATAAAATACGATGAGAAAACATCATATGAGCAGATTGGAAAGATGATAGCAGCTAAATCTTTGCTGCCCTCGGTCACCGACATACGGAGAAGACGGTAAAAGGTGGCTAAGGCACAAATTTGACTGTAGTGATCCTTCGATAAACGTTTTCTGGCATTAATTGAAATATATAAAATATGACATTAAAATGAACCCATTAACGTCGTTAAATAAACAACGCTTTCCCACGTGATCTCTATGTTTGCTGTTTTATAAAGTACATGTCCGTGCCCCTTCCTTCAACAACCGTCCCGCTCCACCGCCGGCTGCGCGGCCACCGGCAGTATGAGGTGCGAGATGCGGCTCCACAGCCCGCTGTACTTGTCCCGGTCCATGCTGTCGAAGGCCACCGACAGCCCGGGCGAGATGAACTTCCTCTGGAGCTGCTCGTCCACCAGCTCCTCCACGGCGTTGAGCCGCAGCTCCGCCCCCAGCTCCGGCTCGTCCAGCAGCACGGTGAACAGCAGGAAGGTCTTCTTGAAGGCCGCATTCTCGTGGTCGCAGTAGCGGTAGAAGATGAGCGTGGCGCCCGGCGGCAGCTCCTCCAAGCGGTGGATGACGGCGGCGGGCTGGTCGCCGTCCCCTCCGAACGCTCCCTGCAGGTCGCTGTCGATGTCCATCTTGACCCGGTCGCTGTCCCGGCCGGCCGCTGCCGATCCGTCGATGTGGAGCACGGAGGCGTTGTGGGCGGCGGAGAAGGCGGTCGCCAGCCCCTGGGCCAGGCAGTACAGAGTCTTCTCGGCCCTGCGGCCCGCGACCAGGATGAGGCTGACTGGCTCTGTTGGCTGGGCGTTCCGGAGGTGCCGTTCCAGGTGCATCCTGCTCCTCTTCCACAGGTCTGGCCGCTGGCTTGGGAAGCGGGTCTCTAGTGCGTTCATCTCTCTGATGAAAAGGTCCACCTGGGGGAAAGCCTGCTGCTCCGCCGGAGGTTGGAGAGTATCAGGCACCAACCAAATGGCAAAAAGTCCCACCAATATTGCCACCGACAGCACCAAGTACGTTGGATTTCCTGTGAAGGGCGTGAAATAGGAGGGGGTGAAAAATAATGCTGGCTTCAAGGACCTCCCGCAGAACCTTTTGACAAAGTGAGATGTTTGTCTTTTCGACATTGGAAAGGAACCATGGCAAAATGCATACCACTGTTATAAATATCCATCACCCAATGAGGAGCAGACTACCTGAACGGTTTACAGCCACATCCACAACTATAGGTTCTGAATCCGTCTCGTCAGCCGCAGGCCCGATGTCCTCTGGGGCAACAATAGGACGCTGGGGGGGTCTGGGGTCATCGCTGTCGGGCCCTTCAGGATCGGAAGCATCTGTCGTTGCTTCTGTAGTCCGCCAGGGAAATATGTCAAAGAAAGTATAACATTCACCGAAATAGATCAGTGTCATGGCACTATGAAACCAGTCTGTACCCTTCTCAGCAGTGGTGTTTGCTGCCGTTTCTATCACCGGCTCTCCCTTCTGCTGTACTTCATCTTCCTGCTGTTCAGTCTGTGCCGCTCCTCTCCCGTCTCCATGGCCATCGTTTGGGTCCACCGGGCCGGGGGAATTGTCCCCCTCTGGTGGCGCCTCACCATTGGTTCCACCTTCTATTAAAAAAAAAAAGAAGTGATAATGCATAACATAAAAACGATACGAACACAGATAGTTGTTGTACCAATGACTGAAATGTATGGTCAAAATGGATCACCGGAACATTCCCCCGGTGTGATGGTTCCGTTGTCCCCCTGGCCCAGCTCAGGGTTTGAGTCCTCCAGGACTGGTTCACCAGCAGGACCTGCACAATTGGACCCTTCTGTGGAATCTGGATGATCCACAGTGCCTTAAGAAACAAGCTTAACACCACTTAATGTCTAAGTGTTTCAGCTCAAATTCAAACACTATGAGAAATGGCATTTTTTGCGATGTAATGAGCGATGTTGTACATGAAATGCACCACAAACCATAGCTGTGGTCGAATAAAGCAGTACATTTAGAAAGGTAGATCAATGTCATGTCAATATCAAATCAGTCTGTACCCTTTTCAGCAGTGGTGTGTGTTGGCTCTTCTGTCACTGGCTCTTCGTTCTGCTGTCCTCCATCTTCCTGCTCTTTAGCCTGTTTTTCCCCGCCTACCTGGCCATTGTTTGGGTCAGCTGGGCAATGTGCCGCCTCACCATTGGCTCCAGCTACAGAAAAATGAAACGTGTAATATGTATTATTGAATACACGTCCTTTATGCGTGATACAGCAACCCAAGTTAGGGATACACCAAGGGTGTGATAATTATTGCTGAGCCCGAATATTTGAATATTCATTGAATATTCAATATTCTTTGAGTGGGGTTCGGCTTCCTTGGCGTTTTCTATAGTAAAGAGTTTAATAAGTTAGGAGTTGTCATACAACAGTTTACACTTAATGGACTATCTTGAACGACATGATTTTCAGTACCGGCCAGACATAGACAGATACCTTCATTGATTCCATCCATTTCTGTAGACTGGGAACTGCGGCACGCTCAAGGCAATCAATTCGGTATCATCCTGCGTAGAGACAAGGCAGACAATTCTAGGGTTTAAAATTCAGTATTAAAGGGTTTATTTTCCCTCCCCACAATGTTAGCAAAATATGGCGATTGAAGCTGCTCAACTCTAACCCTAACCTCATGATCACTTGATAACAGAGGGTGTATTACCCATAATGAAGTTGAATAGAGCCACACACTGCAGTTACAGACGAGTATTTGACTGCTAGTGTAATTTTAGAGCAAACCCTTAAATTGAATCAAACATGGAAGTGGGCTCCGTACGTATGTCTGACCTTCGACTTTCTCGATAATCGTTCATCACCTTCACACTCGAAGACCAGAACAAAAGGAAGAGCAGGTTCGAGTGGGAACTCGTTTGGATGAGTGGTTACAAAGAAAGCTGCAAGCAGCAATACAGGAGGCTAAGCCAAGACGGGTTACAACTGCACTGATAAACATAATAACTATAGTACTATAACTACATATATAGTTCCATCTCATACTCTGTAACGTAAAAAGGGAAATATTCGACATGAAATGGGTTAGAATTCAAGAAACATGTCAGGTACATTCAGTCCATGAATCGTTCCTCGTTCCTAACAACTGAGGCAAACAACTGATCAATAATATCTCATGTCGAATGAGAAAGGGAGCATATTCCAAAAGAGTTGATTCTTATGAAAACGAAACTTAAACACAACTGACGTTAGCTTAAGTAACATTGAAGCTAATACTATTTACCAAATGTCGCGGCAACCGTGCAACCGTAGCAAACAGCGAACCAGTCAGTTTTCACAATAGTTAATTATTAAATCATTTTAGGAATAAATCGAACCTGTTTGCATATAGTGTGTGTGTTTCTCTTACCAAAGGCGCGACCATAACAAGTGGAGTTTGACCCAGGTAGTCGTGACGTGCACGCAGCCAGGCTCACTGACCCGACGCTTCCAACAGACCGGACATGTTCTGCTTTCAAAACAAAAGTCCTGAAATCGATCCTATGAACTAGTACTACTACCTAATTCACAAATGCAAAAATCATAAAAATACACATTTGGAATTACAACGTTGTAATTAAGAGTCTTAAGATTAACATTAAGAGTCTTAAGATTTATTTGAAACACATAATTTATCCCTATCTGCTGGATAATTAAATAGATGAATACATTCATGGTCATGTTCTCGATGACCACTGGGGCTGTTTATTTTGAAAGCTGTTAACGTAAATCCTAGTACATCCGGCCTGCTCAGTTGCCAGTTGGGAAAAGCGCCACTTAAACCAGGGGATACATGTGTTAGTACAATGCTCTAACAAGGCACTAAGATACATTACCAAGCAACATACGATATTGTTATGACATGGAGTCAGATAATTCCCAAAAAACGGTGACTCGAGTCACGAGGCGATCAACTAGGCAGTCTACAGTTAAAGGTGAGAGCTGATGTAGCTCACAGGGCTAACTCTCACTAGCGGCTCCATACATCCATCTCTTAAGTTTAACGTTACTTATAAATTGTTTGTGTTAATGTTGTATGTGTAGAACTTTCCTTAGTATCCGTGTGGTTATGCGCTGCTGGTCGATATAGTACGCACATTTCGTTTTTGCTTCCCGTTTTGTTACTTTCACTATCAGTCGTTGAAGCCAGAGCACCGATAAAGCGGACGAAGAGGGGGGTAGCATATGCAGCCCATGAAGCAGCTGAAAATGGTGAAAAAGAAACGAATAATGCATCTGGAGATACAGGTAGGGTTCCGATTGTATTTGCCTATTACCACTTATTATTATTAACTTGAGGCGTGCCTCCGGCTATCAGAGGCCATGCCGTAACTTGGTTGTGCTTAACTCAGGGTCCCCCGACAAGAAAAGACGTCTGGAGGAAAACGAAGTGATGGATGGCGATGAGGACGATTGTATGGATGTAGAACCAGAGGGACATCTGGAGAAACAGAAACTTCAAGAAAAGGGGTTGTCTCTTGATTCGCTTCATCCTAGTCAACAACCAGACTACCATACCTCACTCCTTATCGGTGAGTTAATTTGATTATCATTCTTTTAATTATATTTAAGCTAAAGTATTCTCTTCATGTTGTAATCCAAAAATATTTTTTAAAAGGTTCTGCACAAACGACTGGACAGTTGGAAGTCAACAGCATGACTCCTTCTGTGGTGTTGGAGCGTTTACAATCAGGTCATAAAGACCATCTAGGGGTGCTGAGAAACAAAGCAGGTAGGATTGCAACCACACATGAAAACAATAACTCTTGTAAAGTCACGTCCAAAGCATTTGATATATATTTAATGCCCTGCTTTTTAGTGGAATCATCAAGAAGCGAATGTGTGTCTTCTGCCAAATCTACATGTCCACTTGGCTTACAAGAGGACAGACCCCAGATTCAGAGCACCAAATCGAGAAGTACAGCAGATTATCAGAAGACTATGGCCAAGGCCAGGGCCTCTGGTAATCATCAATTCTGGATTGTGGTACTATGTATATGTTGTATCTGGAGGACGTTTACACAGACATGATGATTCCTTATAATCAAATTCTGCACAATTATTAGAGCATTCAAATGTTAGTGTGTACATTATTCTTGAGGCAAACTATTTCCAGAGGTTTTTTAATTCAGGTTATTTTTTATGGGTATTTTTGTGCTAAAAATGTATTGCAGTTTTTAATGTTTTTACACGTTACATTAAATGTTACTAGATCACTAACTGATATCAGTTAGCTGGCACTCTTGTATCATCCCCTTGTATCAATGAACTGTGCCCTGTCTCTAGGTGATCCCAGGGGTACCCCTTATGTCCCTGTCGGCTACTCCAAGTCTGGGGGATCTTACACACCACAACAGCATGTTAATAACATTCCTCTGCAGAAACAACTGGTTCAACGGAAGAATAAAGGTACTTTTCATTTGAATAATGCAGCAGGCGGACATGTTTTCTGTGCTGCTGTATATTGATAGGGGTTTTATATGTTTTGAAGGGGTAAAGAAATCTGCTATCAAACCTGCCACCGAGGTAATACATGGATCTTCTCCTCGAGGTGAGATATTAACCTTTTATATCCAAAATTATATGTGTACCACTTTTACATTTTGCCACCTTTTGTAGCTTTTGCCGAGCTAAAATGTATTCCGTCCCACTAGGTTTCTGTTGGTATTCAACAAGACTGGTGTGCCTCTTGCTGCTGAGTGCTGCTGTTCTTCTGGTGTACAAGACCCCTGCTCTCCACAAGCTCTCAGGTGATGGAGAGAACTTCAGTAAGAAAGTAAAGCTTGCTGAGTTTTCGGCCAAGTGGTCCGACCTCCAAAGCCAGTTCCCCGGCCAGCGTCTTGAACTGTGGAAGAGGAGCAGAATTCACCTGGAACGGCATCTCCAGACCGCCCAGCCCACGATGCCAGTCAGCCTCATCCTGGTCGCGGGCCGCAGGGCCGAGAGAACTATGAACTGCCTGGCCCGAGGGCTGGCGGCTGCCTTCTCCGCCGCCCACAACGCCTCCGTGCTCCACATCGACGGAGCCGCCACTGCCGGCCGGGACAGCAACCGGGTCAAGCTGGACATCGACAGCGAGCTGCGGGGAGCATTTGGAGGAGGAGGCGACCGGCCCGCCGCCGTCATCCACCGCTTGGAGGAGCTGCCGCCGGGCGCCACGCTCATCTTCTACCGCTACTGCGACCACGAGAATGCGGCCTACAAGCAGGTGTTCCTTGTCTTCACTGTGCTTCTGCCCCAGGACCACCTGGAGACTCAACAAAGTCTGAAGGAGGTGGAGGAAATCGTGCAGGATTACATCGCAGAAAGGTTTGTGGGTTCGGGCAGCCTGGCGTCGTTTGACCGCATGGATGCGGACAAGCTGAGCGGCCTCTGGAGCCGCATCTCACACCTCATCCTGCCTGTGGCGGCAGAGAGCCAGGTGGAGCTGAACGGCTGTGGGCTATCTCAAGAGTAGGAGGCCCCTTCAGAACAGGCTTAGTCCCCGCCTACAGCCTAAAGGAACTATGGGACAGAGCAGTACGCTGGCGTTGTCTGGGGCAGAGATCTGCCACACGCGCCAATGGTTGCAAAGCAATAGTCCAATTCAGCCATGCAGCACTCAAATCCATGTCGTACAACTAACGTGGTTAATGGATACAATCAATTAATTACATATGCATACATTTGGCCAGTCATGGCAAATGCATGAAATAACATGCAATGCAAAAATTTAAATTAGTCTATTTGTCAACATCTTTGGTAAGGGACTGCACTTCATACCTGAAGAAGCTTGTAGGTGGTATTACAGTAAGTACATTCTCCAAGATTCTTTTCTCCTTTAGAAAAACTATCGTTCTTGGCTGTTTTTATGTAAATATTGTTATATTGTGTACACGATTGATATTGTACTATATTCCTCCATGCTTTATTTTTGTATCAATACGTCACTGGCTTACATTGAGGGATTTTAAAACTATCATTATGATGCTATAATAATTGTTAATTATTCATTTCTGATAGGTTTTATGTCTTTCTGTGCTGGATTTTTAAAGATATATTGAATGCAATGGTTATTCCTCACATCCCTCCAGAGAACACTGAAGTGACCCTCCCCATTGTTCTGTTTATGAAAAGTCTACTTTTGAGTCCCTGGTAGGACATGAAGAGCCTCCAAAGAAATATATTGAAAAATATAAAACTATTTAACAGCCAGGTAGTCACAAATGGTGCCTTACATTTGCGTGCATGGGGGGTGGTGTGGTCTCCTAACATGTTCTTCATCACTGGGCAAAAATAATTTAACCACTTAATTGTAACTGCAACCCATCCCATCCCCCAACCTTAATATTACATAATTCACTTCAATGATCGGTGAGACATTTCTCTTGTCATAAGAATACCTATTTTGAATCAATAAAGATATTTTGATACGTATTTGATTTCTGTTGAACCCAAGTACTTTTTGCAAATACACATTGTCGAGTGGTTTTTAGCTTAGGAGATATGCAACCAAATTTATTTATACTTAATTGATACAATACAAAATGAATTTAGTTGTATTTAATCTTTTTATGTTATTTTTTTAAAGCAATATCTTGAATTTCTTATGTCTGATAATTTCCGATATTACTTTAAAAAGCTGTTGGTAAAGATGGATGTAGTGGAATGGCATAACCGCCGTATCACATATCTGATGTCTAACAATAAGCTGGCTCAAAATGATGACAGGAGATATTTATTTGAAATGCAGGGGCATATAGACAAATCTAGCATATAGCCCTAGATTGCCAAAACAAAACCATATTTTTGCTAACACTGGCATCTTACATTTAACAAAACCCAGAAGCTTCACCAGCACTGAGTTAACCCGTAATGGCATGAACAAATTGTTATTATATTATTCATCAACTCAACAGAACAAAAATCTTATATTATACTAGATGTCATCTCAAAATCAGAAATGTAATGAATAACTGCCTCATAATAATGAATGAAGAAATGGAAGTGGAAATGAAATGAAAATGGTTGAATGAAGTTATTATGAATGAATAAATTATGTTTCATTCTGAAACTAGATTTCTACAGTAACAAATATCAGAAGCAAGGAAACATGTGAACAATCAAAGCAATAGCGAATGCTATATTTCCAAGGTTAAAGATGATGACTGTGCTCTGAAAGTTGAAAAAGAGATTATCAATAGGTCTATATCTACAAGCAATTTGAGAGTTAAATACAATGAACATGAGTCATTGATGCATGTGTTACATTTGTCAAATCTCAATAAGGTATGAAGCAAAGGCCCTTTACCTTTCTACATCTGTTACCAGCATAATCATTTCCTGCAACAAACAAAAGGTGACAGAGCAGGTTCAGTTGAATCCCTCGTGGAATGTGTCATATTAAAAGCACAAAAATAGAATGACTAACCTCTTCGATTTCTTTGTGTCTTTTTTTTGAACACACAAATAATCAATAGGAAAATTAGGAAGAAGAGGAACCTCCATGCAGTATAACCAGCCATTACTCCCAGAAGCAAGAGGCTGTCACAGCAAATCTTCCAAACATCACTCTCCTTGATCTTCCAAAGACACAGGAATATTGCAGCGACTGCATGTGGGAAAGAAGTGATGAAAACCACATTACAAAGACGAGAAAGACAGTGAAAATAGAAAAGCAACAGTATTTTCAGTAATCTGGTATATCTGAGATATAGGCCGGGGGGATGTTTTGTTACTTACGGAGGAGAACCTCGTGAAGGATAGTGACCACTTGGGTAACACAATCATGAATTTGTTTCCTTGCGACAGAAAAAAGGAAATGTCACAAGAATCTTAAATGAATCTTATTTTCGAAGTGTACTTATTGTAAGTCGCTTTGGATAAAAGCGTCTGCTAAATGCCCAAAATGTAAATGTAAATGATTGACAGAAATGACTTACAATTCATGACTGGGTCCAAAGGCCAAAGAAGCCATTAACAAGCTATAACCTATAAGACTAGTTAACAGCACAACAGACACCAATGCAATGGGAGGGACCTAGACACACACACACACACGCACACACACACACACACACACACCAAAATTGGTACACCACCAGTCCAATATAATTCAGTGAGATCTATTTTTTTAAATTTTATAAATATGTCTTGGCACTTACACAGCCAGAGTCCCACAAACAAAGCAAAATCAACGATATGCTCTCGGCTGCCAGAGAGAGAGTCCTCTGCAAAATCCTGAATATCTTAAGACAAAGAAGATTGGATATTTGCCACAGTGCAACCATGTTGACACTATGTTCTTCTAGTTGGGAATGATTTACCTTGATGGTTGGTGGCTGTAGGAAGCCATGCTGGGAGAGAGCAGGAGAAAGAAACATTTACATGAAGTCAGATATATCAGTCACTCACATGGTTGCATGGATCAGTGATAAAGTGCCTTTAAACTAGGGAAGCCAATTTGGAGAAAACAGGCAGAGTAAGGATTTTGCATCCCACAGGCCTCCCTCCAAAGCCACTCCCCCAAAACACATCACTAGCTTGCTAGCTTTAGCCATAGGTAGGCCAAGCCATTTAGAAGCCAGAAGACTCATTAATGAGTGCACAGGCACAGTTCACGCAGGTAGCTGGGTGGGTAGGTTGACAGACAGGTAGGCCATCCAATCATTTCATTCAATTAAATAATTGGACGGGCTTATTACAGGCCTGTGACAGCCACAGATTCTAACCCCATTTTATTTTTCGATTGCTGTCGGAATATCAAGAGAATTTATACAAATATGACATATTCTCATATTTGTTTAAATTCTTAAGCAATTAAGTGCTTTAAAAATAAATACATACCCTATCTATAGAAAGATATGAATTATTATTCATATTATTTTATTATATGAATTTTATTATATGAATGAACAAAACATACCCCATTAATTGTGATGCTGCAGATCAGGGGCACCACAGCCTGATAAAGCTGAAGTGGAGTAA
The DNA here is from genome assembly GCF_964030765.1 of Micromesistius poutassou. NCBI lineage: Eukaryota > Metazoa > Chordata > Actinopteri > Gadiformes > Gadidae > Micromesistius > Micromesistius poutassou. The sequence continues at coordinate 3,597,023 of NC_140279.1, forward strand.
ACCGACAGAGGGAGAGACATCAAGTATCATCGAGTATCAAGAGTGAAAGAAAGAACCATCCATGTGCTCAGTGCTGCATGATATTAGCAAAGTCTATGTTTTGCAGATTTATCTGCTGAATTCTGTCAAAGAAAAAAAAAATCAAACCCTTGACGTCCGATTGTCTGATGGCTGCCCGGGATCAGGAGTGCTGCTGGTACTCTCAGGAGCTGAAGTTGAACCTGCAGATCAGAGTACATACAACCTTCTTGTAATTGCACAAGTACCTATGCTTTTGTAAATTGTTCCCTTAACGTTTGATTGCAATTGGTGTTTCACAATATTTTAGATTTGGTTTTATTTAGGATATGAACAGGTTATATAAACAGGTTGTGAGAGTGTGCTTTAATTGTCACTTGAGTGACACCGCTGTTACCCTGCAACAACCTTTGATACATGGCGTTAAAATGCAATGAGTGATGTGAAATTAATGATTTTATTCAGTTTAAATAGTTAGTAGATAGTTAATAGTTTGTGATTGTGTAGATTTAAGAGCTAGGTATATATTTTGAGTGTCACTTTTAAAAATGCATCAGTGATCCATCAGCTATTATTGTGTATAATGCTCTGTGAGAATATGAGTTCTGGCTGCCTCTTTACATGAGACACACTTGATGTTAATTGACCTCTCCCTGGTCATTTCTGACCTTGCCTCTCATCCCTCATTGGTTCAGGGTATCCATCTGACCTGTCAATCAAATGCGAGACCTCTGAAGAATAAGTCCCGCCTCCGGCACTCCGGTTCCCTCGGTCAAATGTCAAGTAGTAAACGATTATAAATGCTATTTTAACGGCCAAAATCCCAGTCGAAACTAGATGGAAAAAGTGTGTAGTTCAAAATGTAACACAGCTTTTACTTCTTCGCCACCTTCAGAGTTTGTTATGTACGATCATTCAAAAACCCCATGTTATTTCCCATAGACATTTGACTGAATAAGTCCCGCCTTGGAGGCGGGACTTATTCTTCAGAGGTCTATAGCTCCTCCACAGGTTTTTTCAAACACTTTTCAATGGATAAATGAGCAGGGAGGGAGCACTAGTTATGAGGCAACCCATTTGGACTGTACCGGCGTTAATAGAGAACGATGAGAGCTTTAAAATTTGTTAAAAATATATATAATTTTGTATCAAAAAGCCTTCGGTAGTACTTCAGAATCAACATCATGAGTTGATTATGCCCAAAGTACATGGTCACAATAGCAAAACAATAGCAATTCACAATGGTTTTACTAAAAGCAAAAATGCTACAACCTTATGAAAAAAAAAAAATCATATGTGCGCTATTTGATGACAAAATAGCCATCAAGTATACTCCATGAACCAATAATCAAGCTAATATAATAGATAGGCCTACACAGCATCTGTAAGGTGCCAGTTGATGTGGTAAAAGGTCTAGATTGTGTACTGAGTAAACTAACTAACTAGTTTGTTCAAATTGTTGTTCATTAAACATACTACTTGGTTGAGTACTTTTTTGTGTTCTTGTACTTGGTTGAGCACCGGCTGCGGTATTTGATTGTGAACTAGGTATAGTACTTGGTTGTGTACTAAATGTAGTCACTTGTTGTATAGTACTTGGTTGTTTACTATGTGTAGCCATTTGTTGTGTAGAACTTGGTTGTGTACTATGTTTAGTAATTGGTTGTGTACTATGTACTTGGTTGAGTAATCTGTGTAGTCATTTGCTGTATATTTCTTGGTTGTATATTATTTTTAGTAATTGGTTGTGTACCAAGAGTAGTCATTTGTTGTGTAGAACTTGGCTGGGTACTATTTGTAGTAACCGGTTGAGTACTCTGTGTAGTAATTGGTTGTGTACTCTGTGTAGTACTTGGTTGAGTTACATTTGTAGTAATTCGGTCTGTACTATATGTAGTACTTGGTTGAGTTATCTTTGTACTATTTGGATGTGTACTTTGTGTAGTACTTTGTTGTGTACCATGTGTAGTAATTAGTTGTATAGTACTTGTTTGTGTACAGAGTATAGTCGTTGATTGCGCAATAAGTGTACTCATTTGTTGTATAGTACTTGGTTGAGTACTATGTTTAGTAATTGGTTGTGTCCTTTCTGCAGTACTTGGTTGGGTACTTTGTGTAGAGTTATATTGTAGCAAGTAATTGGTTCTGTACTATGTGTTCTACTTGGTTGTGTACCAAGTGTAGTATTTTTTTGTGTAGAACTTGGTTGTGTACTTTGTTTAATAATTGGTTGTACGGTACTTTCTGCAGTACTTGGTTGGGTACTTTGTGCAGTATTTGGTTGAGTTCTATTCATAGTAATTGGTTGTGTACTATGTGTTGTACTTGGTTGTGTACTAAGTTGATTAATTTGTTGTATAGTACTTGGTTGTGCACTATGTGTAGTTATTTGTTGTATTGTACTTGGTTGTGGACTATGTGTAGTTATTTGTTGTATTGTACTTGGTTGTGGACTGGTTGAGTTGGTTGAGTAAAATGTGTAGTATTTGGTTGTGTACTTTGTGTAGTACTTTGTTGTGTACCATGTGTAGTAATTAGTTGTATAGTACTTGGTTGTGTACAGAGTATAGTCGTTGATTGCGCAATAAGTGTACTCATTTCTTGTATAGTACTTGGTTGAGTACTATGTTTAGTAATTGGTTGTGTCCTTTCTGCAGTACTTGGTTGGGTACTTTGTGTAGTACTTGGTTGAGTTATATTGTAGTAAGTAATTGGTTCTGTACTATGTGTTCTACTTTGTTGTGTACCAAGTGTAGTTATTTGTTGTGTAGAACTTGGTTGTTTACTATGTTTAGTAATTGGTTGTACGGTACTTTGTGCAGTATTTGGTTGAGTTCTATTCATAGTAATTGGTTGTGTACGATGTGTTGTACTTGGTTGTGTACTAAGTTGAGTAATTTTTTGTATAGTACTTGGTTGTGTACTGAGTATGGTCATTGACTGTGTATTAAGTGTAGTTATTTGTTGTAAAGAACTTGGTTGTGTACTATGTGTAGTTATTTGTTGTATGGTACTTGGTTGTGTACCAAGTGTAGTAATTAGTTATGTAGAACTTGGTTGAGTACTATGTGTAGTAATTAGTTGTGTACTTGTACTTGGTTGAGCACCGGCTGTGGTAGTTGATTGTGAACTACGTCTAGTACTTGGTTGTGTTGTATCTGTAGTTATTTGTTGTAAAGTACTTGGTTGCGTACTATGTGTAGTAATTGGTTGAATAGTACTTGGTTGTGTACCAAGTGTAGTAATTTGTTGTGTAGAACTTGGTTGAGTACTAAGTGCAGTAACGGGTTGTGTACCTTGTGTAGTACTTGGATTTGTACCAAGTGTAGTAGTGAGTTGTACAGTGCTTGGTTGTGTCGCAAGTATGGTAGTTGATTGTGTACCAAGTGTAGTACTTGTTTGGGCTGTACTTGGTTGTTCTGTACTTGGTTGTCCTGTACTTGTTTGGGCTGTACTTGGTTGTCCTGTACTTGTTTGGGCTGTACTTGGTTGTCCTGTACTTGTTTGGGCTGTACTTGGTTGTTCTGTACTGGGCTTGGAAGTTATTGTTGTAGTTGATGGCTGTGTTGTTGAAGCTGGTGTCTCTATAGTGACATTCACTGGTCTCCAAAATGTGGTGAAATCTTCAACAAATGTGGCTCTGAAACACACACACACACACACACACACACACACACACACACACACACACACACACACACACACACACACACTGTACTTACATTATAAGGGTAGGCTAATTGATTAAAGTGTATGAAATAACAGCATGGACCTTTACCGTAAAAAGAATGGAGAAGATCCAATTTCCTTTGCTTGCCATTTAACTTTAACAAAAGTCTTTGGAACGTTTGTATTTTGAGTAACAGCAGAATCCTAAACAAAGATAAATTTAATTCAACAAAAGGCTAAACCAGGCCTAAAGTCACTGCTGTAATTATATGACCTATAGGCCTACATGTAGACATTATTTTCATTCAGTAAAGAAAATAGGTTGGGAGTAGCACCTTACCACAATGCCATTGCAAGCCAAGCCAGTACTTCTAGAATCGAACTCAACGAAACGTCCCATGGCAAGTTCACTCACTGATTTCCGGACCTCCACCATAAACCCTGTAAATTTTCGAGCAGCAGCTGACTGGCTTCCTAGCATCACTATACAAATACAGATTGAAGGGATCAGAGATCAGATACATTGAGAAAAAATTATATGTAGGCTATACCCCGCTTAAAAGAAAATGACCACTATTCATATAGGCCTACCGGTAATTGACTCCCCCTCACCGGCGATGGCATTGATCTCAAAAGGTTGTTCGGTGTCCTGTGGGGGAAAAGTTGTGCCTTGACGGCTTGGATGTTCAGGCAACAGGGAATCGCAAGACTGAAGAAATCCCCCACTGCTAAAGGCCATCACGCCATGTGTGGCGATCTGAAGGCCAACCAAAAGGCAGACGAACCCGTGGAGGGTACCCATCTAGAAAGGAAACCCTGAAACAAAAGAAACCTGGACTAGCATCATGATGATTTAATTTTAAACAGTTGTATGTCTCAGGCATCCACACAGGTTGTGGAGGCTGTGTACCACAGATTTCCCACAGATGGCGCCAGGAAGAGCATTGGTGACAGCCAATCAAGGGAAATACGGAACACCTGAGGAGCAGGGGGGAAGCATGCTTCAAAAGGCAGGCTTCCACACTCATTCAGGGCTCTCCTGGTTCGTGTATGCAGAGAGACCAGTCGTCAGGGGTGAGGTGTTGCCACCCTGAAGAACAAGACTGTAGATTCCTCCAAAGATGTTTTTTGTTCTATTTAGTAGTAAAATACTATCTGTTTGGTTTTGATTAAAAGTGCCGTGTTGGCTTTGTAACATATTTCAGCCATAATATTCTCCCATAGCCACAATACTGAGTAAACATAACATAAGCTGTAAGACTTGCGCATAGCCACAACCAGGCAGCAGCTGATCATACATAGATGAAGGGGGCGGGCGGGCTGGACTAAAATATAACAGCTTGAACTAAAACTCGATTTGTGGGCTGTTTGGGACGAGGCGGTTCACTCTAGCGGAGCCGGGTTGCCACAGTAGAAGAAGACAAGCAGTAGTATAGCCCTATAATATAATAGCCTATAACTTTATTTGTAAATCCCCTTTCCAAAGCAGGTTACAAAGTAGCCTACTTTATACAGCACATAATAAACCCCCCAAAATAAAAAAGATTCTGTCTTACCTGAAGCAGTTAAATGTAAATGAGCTTACTGTTAAAGATAGCCGCTAGTAATCAACCCAACGACGCGATGAACAATATATCTCTGACCGGTATTAGATGGCAGTTGTACTTATATGAAACCACTTTGTTTTTGTTTCAACCTTTGTACACACCCAGGCGTGGCATTGCGTAGGTGTTTCCAAAGATTTTCTGATATGATGGAGAATAAATTGTGACATGCCACTGTCCTCTGTTGGACTTCTGTGGTACTGAAATCCTAATACAACCCTTGAGCAAGTGCTTCTATGATGTACTCAATACATCACAAACTGTAGTATTTGTTTGATATAAGTCTCATATCTTATTTCCATTAAATCCATGTTCATGCTTCCCTTATTTTCAACTGCCTAATAACTTGCGTAGAATAATTTGTGTACTTGTTAGTGCACCTGCTTGAACCACACATGCATGTTTCAACTGTAGTTTCCAATGTGACTGCTTCCTGATAATAGTGCTGTTGTTTATGAGGTAAACAATGGGGTAAATAACACAGGTTTCACACCAATCTCATCAAAAAAGCATACTTTCAACTCAGTTAAGTAGAGGATACAGCAAGAGATGGCATTAGGCCTATATATGTTACATTTTTATTAGGAACAGGGTCCCTCTTAAAATATATTTTATTTTTATGATATGAATATTGTAATGACGTGGTCGCTGTGTTCAGTGGGCCGCAAGGGATCCTGGGGGGGTTCGGACTATAGCTAGTTGGACCTTTGGCGCCCTCCTGGGTCCACCTCGGTGACGGTGTCTATCCCAAAGACGTCCTGACCCGGTCGCGGGAGATTTTAATTGGGTCGCCAATTAAATGTATATAAAAAAATTAAAAATCAAAATTATATATATATATATATATATATATATATATATATATATATATATATATATATATATATTTTTTTTTTTTTATTCCAGTAATGCAGAAATAGACTGAACGGACCTGATATGCGTGTTGCAATCTCCTCTTGTACTTGACTGGAAAGCAATGCTAAAAAGCAAGCAGGCCCACCTATCACATTAGCCAGGTAAATAGCACATGATGTGCCTAATGAGAGCTGACGTACAATAGACCTGATGTTTATACTGTGAATACTGTAATGAAGAATTTGTGTGAAGGCAGGGTGGTGACTGTCTTGTGTGGGGGGGGGGGAGGGTCCGAAGAGCCGGTTGCATTAATTAACGCACTCATTAATGTCGCACCGGATCACTGATGAGGGGGAAGGAACCGGTGAACAGGTGATGGTGATTGAGGTTGAATTTAAGGGAAGGGCACAGCGACGGCTGGTTGAATCTGGGAAGGATGTGTTAACGCTACTGCCGAGCTGCACTCACGGGTTGGGGTGGGTGCCGTTCGCAAGCTGATAGGGCTGCCGGCGGCGAAGATAGATTAGCAGGCTGCACCAGAGCTAGGGCCGGGGCTGGACTGGCGTCTCCCTTCTCCCGTTGGCCTACCAGCACCCAAGCCTAGACCCTGGGGGAGGGTCCTGTATCCCAGGAGAGTTAAGTTGGAAACCGCTGTTCTGTGTGCGTGCGTGCTTGCGTGCGTGCGCGCGTGCGTGTGTGTGTGTGATTCCTTGACGTGGCTGTGGTGGGTTAGGGGGTCGCTTAGGCAGGTGGGGTGGGGTAACACCTGACCCAGTCTGAGCTTTTGGGTAGTGGAACTACTTATTATATCAAATAAATATCAATTTTGTATCCTGATGGCGCTGCCGTGGTTGTTTGTCGTATTCCTCCAGCCGCAACAATCTGACCTCGCGTTCTAGGTTTATTACAATACTATGAATTACTACATCATACATTTACTTAGCATTTACTAACCCTTTACTTACGATATGTTCACTATTTGTCTTTTTAAATTCTGTTTATCCTTACTTTATTACTATTTCAATCTCTACAGTCTTCTGCTGAAACACCTGAATATCTCCCCCGGGGGATTAATAAAGTTTTATCTTATCTTATCTTATATGTGGTTAACAAATTGATTGTTGACTGTTCAAAATGATTGATTAATTGACTACTTGATAACAATAGCTGCACTTAAACACAAGCCTACATGTTCGGCATTAGCATTGTTGAATGCATAAGTAGTATTAAACGTAACATATTTTAATTTAATATTGACCATGGATTTGAAAGCAGGGAGATAGTCTCGAGTTAACGTGTTGGACTTGCACCCCGTCGTCCGGAGTTCAAGCCCCATGTAATTATTAATATAGGTAGGTTTACTAGAGAAATCAAAGAACTTTTCATGCCATTTATTTTCAATTTCTTTGACTATTCTTAATTACGGAATCAATAAAATGAATAAAGGCAATTACAAAATGAAGCCAACACCAAGAAAACTATGAAATACTCTGGACGCCCATAATAACTGTTTATATCTCAAGAAAATTGCAGCTTGCTCAAACTACTTTTTGTGTGTGTGTGTGTGTGTGTGTGTGTGTGTGTGTGTGTGTGTGTGTGTGTGTGTGTGTGTGTGTGTGTGTGTGTGTGTGTGTGTGTGTGTGTGTGTGTGTGTGTGTGTGTGTGTGTGTGTGTGTGTGTGTGTGTGTGTGTGTGTGGTTACCTGCAGGTAGAGGTAATGCAGCCGCCTCAGTTGTGGGAGATCTTTTCGCCGAATCTGACCAATCATATTGTCCTGAAGAAAGATGGTCTGGAGAGACACAACAGTAGATGGAAAGAAACAAGATGAGAAGGAACACTTCATACGTTGAATAAGTGCACATGAGATGGAGAAACCACCCACTGCCTGCAGTAGTGTTCTGACCTGCCCCACTACAGGTGGGCCCGTCTTCCAATCATTTGTTTATTCATTACTCCCTGCTGATAACATGGACTTTAGTATTTATTTAACAGATTGAGTTCCCTTGCTTTATGGGATCTGTACATTTGCAGGAGCTTTCATACAAAGCAATTTACCAGAGGGACTGATAACCATGAAAAGTGCAGAGGAGCCATAGGAATCAGACATACAAGGTGACAGGTGAGTCCTTTTCATATTATATAAATATTATTTTGGAGCTTCCAAAGTAATCAATAATCAATGCTGACACCATGACGTTGAAAGGACATCCACTCGATATGAGCTCTACTTTCTCCACACAGTGTGCACACGGGCCTCCGCTACCTGTGTGGTTGGCGGGACGTGCTTTGGGATGTCCCGGATGCCCATGGACCCACACTCCACAGTCAGGCTGTAGCATCGGCAGTTCGCCGGGCAGGAGATGGTGCCGTGGCCCTGGCTCAGGCTCGACAACAGGAGGAGCAGGGACAGGAGGCAGAGGACAGGGGAATCGGGATCCATAGCTGGGGCGGGGCTGGAGGTAAGCAGACAGATATACGATCCTAGTGCGGGCTTTCAGGCTCCTGTGGTGGACAGCAAGGAAGAAGGTGAGAGCGACCAGAGTGCATGACTCTGCTTGATACTAATAACACATCAATTCCTGCACTGTAATGTGTGTCCTTTTCAATGTATTTAGATAAAATGAATAATATCGCAAAGAATCACTGCCTTACACAGCACGGTTGGAACACTGGAATACAGACTAGTGGACCGTAGGTTGAACTTGAAGCAAATATTGATACGTCACAACTCTCAAGAGGATCAACATTTTGTTGTGCACAAATATGTGTATATGCATCATGTTATTGCTGTGCTGTGTTCATTCCTTCTAATTGTTCCATTTACCCCTCATAGTTTCTGCCTAGATTTAGCTCTGGTCCATATCTGAGCGGGCTGCCACCATTCTTCTGCATGGAGTTAGGTGAAATGTTAACCACTCCTCCAGACTCCACACGTACACAAAACAAAACCACTATTTCACTTTGCACAAAATGACTAACACAGACATTTCAGAAGCAGTTATTGGCAGTTTGCTCTAACAGAATTACATTATTGCCTAACAACAACACCAACATGCCCTTTTATGGCCACTTAATTGAACAGGATTTTTGTAAGTTGATCTTTTGAAGCTGATCCTGTGTTGTATCCATGAGAAATACTATATAAAATAGTAACATTTAGGGTTCATCATAGGTGTACATCATAATTAGTTTGAGCAAGTCTGAGTCTCCAATTTGTTAAATGTTCATGTCTTGTGTGATTTCACGTTTTTAACGACGGTAGAGGATAGAGCAGTATAACCAGGCTATAGGTCTGGGATCCTTCCCAGACAGGGGTGTAGATTGACAAGGGGTCTCCCTTTATGAGGGACTGCTGAGCATTTAACCCTTGTTACGCATCCCACATATTGAGACGATGGCCAGCATTGTGATTGGCGCTAATCTGCAAAGGTCAAACCACTGCAGGACAGACGCATTTCTCAACTCTGGCTTTTATCCAATGGCTGTGCAGAAAGCAGGGAAAGCTGTCATCATAGGGCTAGGTTAGATGTCAATGAAACTGTGCACACATGGATCAAGAGCAGGTAAACTGTCACTGTCTTTGCTTTATGCCAAACAGGGAAAGTTGCGAGTCATCACAATGTCCCACGCTATGTATATTTAGTCAGAATATGATGGAAATTACTACAAAGAAAAATAAATGTATCTACAATAAAGACTGTGAAACTATCTATAAGTTGGTTAAGTTTGCTTGAGGCAATTCTCCAAGTTGTTATGAATATGACGGCGGGGGAATATGACATGGAGCCATACACAAACCATATCTGAGAATGTTTATTTTTTAAGTTAGAAAGACATCTACAAATTTGGGACTACCTCTCAGCATTGGCAACATGTCCCACTTTGACCCGCTACAATATACTCTGTGTCAAACATCTGGTTTGCTGGTAAATCATCTTGAGATGCATAATAATAAAAAAGTGCAGACAAATCCAGTAAATGTTTTATTTTTTAAAGATTTTGAAAATATCTATATTTTAACATTTTCTTAGGTTAGGTGGGTTTGCACTAGGTACATCTGCACTAGGTAAGTCATAGCAAGGACCTCTGAGGTCCCTGTCTCACTCTCCAAAGTTAGTTTATTTACCTGGACATACATACATTACATGGACACATATAGGCCTCCCCATAAAAATGTGTGTGTGTCTGTCTGTCTTTATTCGGGCCTGCTTGCGTTCGGGTGCATCTGTGTGTGTTAATTATCCTTATCAGAAACGCATTAGTCTGCGGATCATTTTAATTAAGCCGGTAAACCTATATTGTATTGAAAAGCCTACCTCTTCTCACGTCCAAAGCATGTGTGATGTTTTATTTTACAGCTTCAAATATTTATTTGAATTAAGTTTTATTATAATATTCAAATAACACAGACAACATTGACGCACAATGTATGTTGACAGCTCAGGCACAGAATAATCCATGTGAACATTTTTCACCTATTCAGACCATTCTAATGTGCATACATGTTTTTTTATTGCAGATGCAGATCAGTGAAACAGAATAAAGCTCAGGCATCGCAGCCTATGTTGTGCTTTGTTTATCTAATTCAGCCCAGGCTACATCCAAGATGGGCACACTCTGGTTAACGATGAGAGCATGATCCTACTGTACACCTTACCTCGCCAGAGATAGAAGGAGAGAGAAGGGATATGCCTTGCTGTGCGATCCGGAGATTCTGACAACAATGCCCTCGTTGCACACGCAAAGGCAGGTGAAAGTCAATGCATGACACACGTTCTTGCGTGGGAAGACTGACATGTTAACAGGTGAGTGATATGGTCCAATATCGTCAAATATTAGCCCGAGGCTAACACTTTGTAAATTGTAGCCTAATATTAATTTAACTGGTAAACTTGCATACACATTTTCCTGCACACTGACAAAAGCAATTGACTTAAATTAATATGTATTTTAATGTAATCCCATTTGTAATTGAATAGTATAAGATAGAATGTTGACGCTTTGATATTAACATTGCAGGATAGAAAATTGCTGAGAAATAGTCTTGCTGTAGGAGAGCATTTTGAAAAAACAATAATTTTTTATGTAGGTCTAGATGTAATGACAAGGAAAATACATTTCTTTCTTTTCACTCATTAAATTACTCATGTCAATTCGGAAGTCTTTCATATGGAAAGTGCCACATTAAAGGTGTTGTAGGTATGATTTAAGAGCTATTATTTGAGTAATTTGTTAGAAATGGCGTAACCACCAGTGCAATGCGTGGTGATAGTATCCATTTCAAGTTGACTAAGCCTGCCTCTGCATGTCTGCAGCAGACTATTTAGATATTTCTGACAACACAATCATCAACATTTAATGGAGCAGAGCCCATTACAGCTATAATATTTGCTTGCAACATGATGCCTATAATTTTCACAATGACAGCAGGCAGCAACCTAGTTATGAGACAGGCCTAGGCTACTGTGTGTGAACAATACATCCATATCCCATATGTGGGGCCTTGTGTGTGCATACTGTAAACAGTGGCCCTCTGTTATTATTATATTTAAGGCAGCTGCCGCTGACCTAAATAACGCTACTATAAATTAATGAGTAAAGTTTTATTTTTGGTTCTTATTTGATTTTAATCTTGAGCACCTTGTAGGCAAGGTCTCTACCCGTGGACTCCTTAAGAAGCGCCCTAATAGTCGACAGTGCCTGCAACAGATGAATAAAGAGAAAATGGAATTAAACAGGAAAGAGACAAATTGAAGAACACATGAAGGTAAATACATCCATTTTCAAATAGTGTAGTTGGGAAAAATCAGTAGTATGGAACTTGCTGTCATATGCAGTGAAATTACTAAAGCATGCATGTTCCTGAGGGGTATTCCATCAACCAAGCTAAACGTTCCATGAACGTCACTTAAGGGAATTTCCGCTAAGTAACCATGGCAATTTATCTGACCAAACTAACCTGGGGGGTATTCCATCAACCAAGCTAAACCCAAAGCCGGGCTTATTTTGCTTAGCCTGGCTTCTTTCAGCTAGAGTTGCGTTCCATGAACGTCACTTAAGGGAATTTCCGCTAAGTAACCATGGCAATTTATCCGACCAAACTAACCTGGTCGGGAGCAGGTTAACTGTCAGGCTAACTTGAGCGGTGTTTCAGAGAAATCCATCTGTCAGCAACAATTGTACCATCAGAAGGTTCCGCCAAACCTAGTCCTCACAATTTTGTCATAAATGTACATATATGAAGTACAAACAGCGTATATTTTCACTAAGGGTCTAAGATTAAATGATGCAAATGAAATAATTCAATGAATTGCTATCTATTATTACTGTGGCTATTTTTTCAACACATTTTTACACAAATCTATGTATTATCGCGTAATCAGGAATCAGCGGCTGGGTGAATGGTCTAGCTAGCCCTGTGATACGTGCGATCCGAGTTCGCGTCCAGAATATTTCATAGTATTCTTGGCGTTGGCTTCATTTTGTAATTCCCTTTATTAATTTTATTAATTCCCTAATAAGGATATTCAAAGAAATGGAAAATAAATGGCATGAAAAGTTACTTGATCTCATTATTATCTCTAGTAATCCTTCCTATATTACTATTATTACGGGGATAGAACCCCGGACGACCGGGTGCAAGTCAGACATGTTAACTCGAGACTATCTCCCTGCTTTTAAATCCATGGTCAATATTAAATTAAAATATGTTACTCTTAATACTACTTATGCATTTAACAGATTTTTGTGCCAGGTAGCCTCCCTGTTTCTATTAATGGTTATGGTGTTCCCTTTTTGAGTTATATGCGTGTACTCCTCATAGACCTCCACAAGCAGCTGCTGTTGGAAGCTGCTGGAAAAGATCCCGCTCGGTCCTTTTCGGACATTTGATCCATGATTCGACATTCACGGTTATGGGCTGGTTACATATCTTGTGAACGCGCGTAATCCAGGATAACGTTAGCCTGGCTTGAACTAACCTGAGCAAGGCGCGGCTGAACTGCGTTGATGGAACGGCTTAAGCCTCAATTGGAAGTTGGCGCTAGTTCTAACTGGGCTTAATCAACTAAGCGCCGCTTTCGTTAGCGACTTTGATGGAATACCCCTCTGCTTGAACAAACCACTGATATATTTTTCAATTTTTCTTGCACTCAAAAAATGATAATAGAAAAAACTGAACAGAAGAGAGGTGTGGTTTGATTGGACATCTCACTTGGGTGGTGCAATACTATAAACTAAATTGTTTCACCAAATACATACAAATTTGCAATGTAGGTATTACAAAATATTGTATTTGATGAAGCACACACAAACACACACGCATATGTCTTTATACCTGTTCAATAGCATTCTGTATCGACGCATTAGTGTAACTGGCTGGAGCCAGAAAAGAAACGGACAGGGCAAAGATCAACTTCTGAGGATCTGAAAGGATTTAAAGACACAACAAGGTCAATAGAACTGAAGATTATCATTTACTCTTACAGTCCAGTAATTTGACGTTAATAATGAAGGATATACCAGTTTACCAGCTTTCAAAATATTCTATGTTTGAGAAGAATGTCAACACACAAAAGAGTTGATTGAGTGTGCCTTGAGTCATGCTAGGCTTGTGCGATATGGAGAAAATATATCACGATATGGGTAATTTGATATCTCGATAACGATATGTATCACGACATAGTACATTTTCTGTGGATTCTATGAAAAAAATGTGTACCAATAATAACCCCATGCCTCATGACTACTTTTTAATAATCCTATCAACGAAATACAAATGAAGGGAACTTTCTCTTTTCTTCTTTTATTTGGAAGTGACATTGAGTAGAACTGTCACAAATGAGGAAAAAAAGGGATATTGAACCTATAAAAGAATAAATATTGTAAGTAAAAACACTGTTTTGAGTCTGAGAAATGTCAAATAGTGCAGCAAATAAACGTAGCCTACAGTATCAATATAAAATATCAAAACAAATCTAAAAACACTTGTGTGAATGTCTGTTTCAACAGACATTGAATAAACAAGTAAGTACTTGGTCCACAGGTCTGAACGTTTATGTGAACCCACTGTTTCAGCTGGAATTCACACACTAAAGTTATACGATTTAAAAAAGAAGAAATAAGTGTTTTGTGCTGAGCGTTCTAGGAATGAGCGTGTTACGACCCATGGCAACTTTTCGGTACTATTTTATTGTCGTTGTGTATGAGTGATATAATGAGCGATGTTGTATATTGTAATAAACCTAGAACGCGAGGTCAGATTGTTGCGGCTGGAGGAATACGACAAACAACCAAGGCAGCGCCATCAAGATACAAAAATGATATTTATTTGATATAATAAGTAGTTCCACTACCCAACAGCTCAGACTGGGTCAGGCGCCTGAGTTACCCCACCCCACCTGCCTAAGCGACCCCCTAACCCACCACAGCCACGTCAAGGAAACACACACACACACACACACACACACACACACACACACACACACACACACACACACACACACACACACACACACACACACACAAGCTGCTTTCACATATGACCTCCGTCTTTTTTCCGCATTTGTGGAGCAGGAGGTTCGACCGTGAGGGTCATTCACACTTATTCACACTTGATGCCCGATATGCGGAGATCAGTGTCAGTAGAATCTCCGGCTGCTTAAGGGGCATAAGTTACAGACAAATAGAAGAAACGACGAACAAGAAAGGCGTTGCGAACGACTGCGTTACCGGAGGAAGAGTGTCTTTTTTGGCTTCATTTCACATCTAACAAACACTGGGACAAATGTAGTTGATTTCTGTGTTTAACTGAGAAAACAGGGAGTGGAAGGACAGGACCCTATAATGTTCAGCTAACTGTTGTCAATAATTGTTACGAGAGTAGCGCATGTGTGTGCGTGAGAATGGCAGTGTGTGTGAGTGGACGAGCGAGGAGAGCGAGCGGTAGCGTGTGTCAGTTAGTGGTGGCTCGTTCGCGAACAAATCAGTTCGAACGAACAACTCTTTAAAACGAACAAACCGACCTGATTTGTCGCTCTTGTTCGTCGTCGTTCGTCTCATTCGTTCGCCGAGACTCGACTCCCAGCTCCACCCACTAGTCGCTGAGTCGCGCTGACTCGCGAGTCGCCGTTCGTTCACTGACTGTGTTTAGCGGTGAAGACTCAAGGACTGAGAAGTCACGAGAGTCAGCCGGGCAACAACATCCCGATTCCGAACATGAAGCACTCCTCAGCTAAAAGGAACTTAGTTAATGTTGTGTTGATTGTTGACCGTTTGCACCATTGCACGATCGTGATTCGTTTGAGAATGAGAACGCGGGAGGAGCTGAGTCTGACCGACTCGGCTGAGAATGTGCATTCGCGATTCGTTTGAACGAGAACGAGGGCGGAGCCGAGTCTGACCGACTCGGCATTCGCGAACGTGCATTCGCGATTCGTTTGAACGAGAACGAGGGAGGAGCCGAGTCTGACCGACTCAGTAGCCGTTTCTCAATACCAAGTACGCGGACTACGTTCTCGCGGACTTGGAAGTACAAGTCCGGACTTTCAAGTACAGACTTCCGAGAATGCGAGTACGCACCTGCAATTGGAACAGCAGCAGACTCGATGATGAATTCTGGGATATTTAACGGTCCCAAGTCCACACGAGTCACCTCCGATGCATCCACGGCCTCATCGAGAACGCATCAAGAACACTTCCGGGTTTTACGACAGTACTCGCGTACTCGCGTACTTGGAATTGGAACAGTGCTTGGGCTACCACTGATGACGTTTATCGAGAACACAAGTACACGAGAACACACGAGAACGCAAATTGAGAAACGGCTAGTGACTGAGAATCATGATTCACCGCTACCGGAAATGCGAACGAACGAACGAACGAATGAACGACTCTTCTTGGCGAACTGACCGACGCGAACTGATTCATTCAAACAAATCATGAAATCCACCACTAGTGTCAATTTAGTGAAGTAATGAACGAGTCCGGTTGTGTCTGTGCAAACGTGTAGGCCATACTGTAAAGTTAGTGAAACTAAGAATAAAGTACCCAGCCTGTCAATAATCGGTGGCCGCTTCATTCCGACCATATTCAAACCTATAAGCAGACCCACTGCTGGTCAAAGTGATTCCCGAGAGAATCGACGGAGCGGAATGTCGCTTTTGTGCTCCTCGACTATGGTCTGGGAGCCGACAGCAGGAAAGGTGTAACATAATAATAAAAATATTTTTTAAACCATTCAGCAAACAAAAGGCAGTAGTCTTATTATCGATTAGGGTGCGGGTGACACTTAATGACATGCAAACGTAGACCGAAGCGTCATCAACACGCCCACTCAACTGGTGTGAAATGCCGACATCCTACTGCTCATTCACATATAAGGTAATTAGCATTTCCTCCAGAGAACATACTACCTCGGGGGTAGTATTTTTTCAGGAGGTCCAACGTCAGGATATGTCATTCACATATACGGTACGTCCGTAGAATCTACGGAGAATAGACGGATGCACGTCCATATGTGAAAGCGGCTACACACACACACACACACACACACACACACACACACACACACACACACACACACACACACACACACACACACACACACACACACACAAGCGGTTTCCAACTTAACTCTCCTGGGATACAGGACCCTCCCCCAGGGTCTAGGCTTGGGTGCTGGTAGGCCAACGGGAGAAGGGAGACGCCAGCACTCTTGAGCTCTCCGATTAGTGACGGAATCGGAGCACCCCTCGCTGGGAAGCCGCACCGCCTACGCACTCCTACTCCCCGGCCCTAGCTCTCGTGCAGCCCGCTAATCTATCTTTGCCGCCGGCAGCCCTAGCAGCTTGCGAACAGCACCCACCCCAACCCTTGAGTGCAGCTCGGCGGTAGCGTTAACACGTCCTTCCCAGATTCAACCACCCCCCGCTGTGCCCTTCCCTTAAATTCCTCAATCACCTGCTCCTTCCCCCTCATCAGTGATCAGGTGCAACCAATTCATTAATGCAACCGGCTCTTCGGACCCTCCCCCCCCCACACACAAGACAGTCACCACACTGCCTTCACACAAGTTCTTCATTACACTATGAATGGCGCCACACACTGTGGGATTGTACTGAGTTTAACCCTCAATCGGACACAGACTTCCGAATACACCGCTGCTCAGACGGAGCCCCACACACAGCCACATACATCGTAGCATTATACTGAAAAGCCCCACCCTCTCTCGGACGTCATCATATATATCAATGGCAGTCCAGTCCAGTCCAGTACAAGCCAGTAGACATCGAGTCACGACGTGACTTCATTTCGACATGAAAACATAATCATTAGAGGAATGGTGATTTCAAGGAAGACTTATTTTAGAGTGGTGTAACCGAATAAACACTCCCAGCAAACATTTATGCATTCAACAAGTGTAAAATACACCGGGTCACAACGTGACTTTATTTAGACCATTTGCCGACATGAAAACATATATGGCGCTACGGAAATGGTGATTTCGAGGAAAGCTTGTTTGACAGTGGTGTAACTGAATAAACACTGTTGATATCGCTATTTAACTTAACAATGATGTAACTTTGTAACAGTGTGAACAGTAATGTTTACACATTAATTGTATTATTGAAAAGTGTTATTATTCCAAACACAATATGCTATCATGTATATGGCCAATATAGGTGCTAAAATGTTTTATTCCAGCATTTACTCAAGTTCCATTTAGGAACTATTTTTCCTTGCGCACCAACACGTAATCCCTCCAACGCATGCGCAGGTGATATCAGTTCGCCGTCAAGTTCGGCAGCATGCAAGAGTTGCAGGTGAGTTTCGAAAATACACTGCAATTTAAAATGCAACTGTATTTGTAGAGACATTACCCTTTTATTATTTACATGCTAAACTGATGAATTTGAGGCTACATGGTGTATTCTTGTGGATAGCGGGTTTTCGTATTTGTAACGTTACATACAAACTGGGAGCAGGAAGCTAGCAGGCTAACGTTAGCTTAGCCCTGAAACGGGACGCTGCTACTTCCCAGCTGGGGAGTAGCAGTGTCCCGTTTCAGGGCTAACGTTAGCTGTGTGTTCTTGAAAATAAAACACGGGTGGCAAAGCCCTTTCCCCGTGCATTAATCCTGTGAACTGTTAGTCAATTTTAGGACCCATTCTTCTCATTCATAGCGAGAGGGGTGATAGCTTCCGATGTAGCTAGCTAAATGGACTTGATGTAGCCACCTAAATGGACTTGATGTAGCCACCAGTTAGCCCTTGAGGCTGGGGCGCTGGATGGTCTTCGTCCACTGAGCCAAACACTTGTGTATTTTGGCCAGTCAAACTTCGCACTCTCCCCCAACCTTGTACTGGTGTTTTCTTTCCAGCTGCTGTGAAGAGATGGAATTCCAAGGCCACAGATACAGAAATTGAAGCAGCCATGAGTTTTCACCTGAAACATGCACCTGCAAGGACTGGGGGGATGGGATTTTGGTCCCAATAAGTTTTAATTTTGTTGTTTAAAGAAGATGTAGGCCTACTTGGGTATAAATAAAAGTAATAAATAAAAGAGTGCACTATATACCCTGAAATCTGTCTTTTGTTGAAGATGAATAGGACGTATTAATGCTTGATTGATAGAGTATGCATAACTAAACAAAATATTATAGATGTATCTGTCTAGCTCAATATTGCTATCCTTTTGATATGAACCAATTGATCTAGGTGTTTAGCATTTGAGCCACATATTTTACAATGGGTGAAATTCAATTAAATTACACTTTATCACAGGTGTTTATTTGGTTACAAGTTAAAATAAGTTCTATTTAATCCTTACTGACCGCCAGAGGCGGTGCTTCAAGCACTGGATATATCCACCTCGCGCATGCGCATTTCGAGTACCTAATACCTAATGTGACCCCCACGTGACACCGGGAAGGCTATAACTTCCGGTGTCGTTAGAGGATCTGTTCCTTTTCATCTTCTCGCTAAGGCGCAGGAAAGAGTACCGTTTTGGACTTTGAGAAAAGGATCATTTACACTTACAGCAAGCCTACGTGCAGCCTCGCGACAATCGTCAGAGCCGCGGACTACCCGTTCTCCAGAGGCTGTAGCTAGCTGGTTACGTCTGAAGAGGGAGACAGGTAGGTGGCCGGCGCCTGTTGGTGAAGGTAGTGCGTTCGCTCCTGCTCCCAGTACGCGTTGTCCTCACTGCTCCCTTATTGTTTGGTGTGTTAGCCATTAGCTTTGCTCTGTTCTAACCACCATCTACTTTTATTTTGGTTTTTTCGTTTAGCAGCAGCGCTTACTCTCAGCCTAATTACTATTTGTTAGTTACAGGTGAAGGCAGTGCTCTCGCTCCCGCTCCCGGTAACACTGCCTTTTTTTGGCTTTTCTGTTTACTTTTAGCAGCAGCGCTTACGCTCAGGCTAATTGATTTTCTGTTTCCGTTTGAGAAGTGATTCCGGTGACACAGATTGTTGGGCTGCCGTAATGGCCCACCTATGTGTCGCCTGCGCAGCTCCCCTGGAGCCGGAGGACGGTCATGACAGCTGCCCTCCTGCCTCGGCCTCGAGCATTTGAGGGAGGGCCTCACTGTCAGTGCCTGCATGAATTGCAGCCTCCTGCCGTGGGCTCTTAGACTGGCTAGACTAGCAGGGGTGGAGCAGCGGGCAATAGCTGACGACCCCTCTGCCTTAACCGGTCTCCCCCAAAATCTGCGCTCTCGGCTCCGGCAAGACGGAGCTGCGGCTAAGGGTGCCCCCGGGGGCTGTCCTCCAAGGTGGACCAATTGGCGTCTGACCTGGAGCAGATGAAGTCGCTCCTCCTGGCCCTTCAGCCTGGCTGTGGTCGGGGGCTAGCTGGACTACAGCCTGACCCTCCCTTGGAGGATGTGCCTTCATTGGACGATGCCCTGTCACTTGCAGCTTCGGCTAACTTCTTTAATGAAGTTAATACCGAAGACGACGCCTCTCACACATTGGGGGAGGCCTCCTGCTCCTCCGCTCAGAGCTCTCTGCAGGGGGCAGCGGATACCTCTATGGCGGCCATTATGCACGTGGCTCTGGCTCGCCTGGGGCTCGATGTCCCGCAGACGGACCCGGGTCAGGCCAGCGCCTTCTTCAGGCGCAACCCTGCTCCGTCCACATTCACCGTTCCCCCTTCAGAGGAATACGTGAAGGAGCTCCACGCGTGCTGAAGGGACTCCAGGGCCCTTTCCCATTCAACAACGGCGATCCGGCGAAGGCCTTAGCCCTGAGCCGGGAGTTGTCCGCCCTCCTGGCCAAGGGAGCCATCAAGCCAGTAGATCCTCTGCTGCACCCCAGAGGCTTCTACTCTAGATATTTTCTCGTGGCAAAGAAAGACGGCGGATTCCGTCCCATTCTCGACCTGAGGGGACTCAACAAGTTCCTGAAGGTACTACCCTTTCACATGCTCACCGCAGCAGACACACTGCGGGTGGTTACCAGGGGTAAGTGGTTCACCACCGTATACTTGAAGGACGCATACTTCCACGTCCCGATTGCATCACACCATCAGCACTTCCTGAGGTTTGCCTTTCGCGGCCGGCATTTCCAGTTCAGAGTACTTCCCTTTGGCCTCTCCCTCTCTCCAAGGGTATTCACCAGGGTTGTGGCGGCAGCTCTCGCACCCCTGCAAAAGGCATGAAGGTCCTGCCGTATTTGGATGACTGGCTGGTCTGTGCACCGTCCCAGTCTCAGGTGGCCTGGGATACAGCTTGGCTACTTCAGCACGCGGCCCGGCTGGGCCTGACAGTGAATCTTCTGAAGAGTCACCTAGACCCATCTCAGCAGGTCATATACCTGGGGATGGTCCTAGACTCAGACGCCATGAGGGCCTATCTGTCACCACGGTGGGTGAACGACATCCTCCTCCGCCTCCCCCTCTTCGAGTGTGGCAGGATGGTGCCGTTCATCCAATTCCTCCAGCTCCTGGGCAAACTCACAGCTGCCTCAGCTGTGGTGCCTCTTGGCTTGCTGTCCCTGCGGCCACTGCAGATATGGCTAAACAGCCTCCACCTGGACCCCAAGTGGCACAGGCACCAGAAGGTCAGGGTGTCGCAGCGATGCCTCCTCTCTCTGTCCCCATGGAGAAAGAGAACATATCTGTCGGCTGGTGTACCCATGGGCGCCATCCCGTCCCGTCGGGAGTTGGTCACAGCAGACGCTTGCCTCTCAGGATGGGGAGTGGTGTGGCAGGGCAGGACTGCCCAGGGGCAGTGGCCGGCCCAGAACAACGAGCATATCAACGTGCTAGAGCTCCGTGCGGTGCAACTAGCACTCAACCACTTTCTGCCCCAGCTGAAAGGCAAGCACGTGCTGGTTCGATCGGACAACAAGTTCACTGTTGCCCAAATAAACCACCAAGGGGGCACTTGGTCTACACGGCTACTCCGGGTATCTCGGTTGACCTGGGAATATCCCCGCCTGGCCAGCGTGCGGGCAGTCTTCATTCCAGGGGACCGGAATCAGGTCGCGGACTTCCTGTTGCGACAGAAGCCCCCACCGGGGGAATGGCGGCTTCACCCGGAGGTGTTGGAGGTGATTTGGGGTCTTTTTGGCAGGGCGGAAGTGGACCTCTTCGCCTCGGAGGAATCCGCTCACTGCCCCCTCTGGTTCTCCTGGACGGAGGTGACCAGCCCCCTCGGACAGGACGCCTTGGCTCACGACTGGCCACAGAGTCTTCTGTATGCCTTTCCACCACTGCCCCTGATTCTTCCCACACTTCAGAGGGTGCTTCTGCAGGGTCACAGGCTACTTCTGGTGGCCCCTTTTTGGCCGGGGAGACTCTGGTTTCCACTGCTGCGCAGGCTCTGCTGCAGCTCTCCATGGCGCCTCCCCTACAGGAAGGACCTCCTGTCACAATTGGGGGGTTGAATTTGGCACCAATACCCCAGTCGCCTCCAGCTCTGGGTTTGGCCACTGCAGGGCCCGACCCACTGCTGAGGTCCTGCACGGCGACCGTCAGGAACACTATCCTGAATGCCAGGGCGCCATCTACCAAGGCACAGTACGAGAATAGATGGAAGCTGTTCTCTGACTGGTGTAAGGGGAAGGCAGTGGACCCAGCACGTTGCTCCGTGGCCACCGTTCTGGAGTTCCTGCAGTCCCTCCTCGATAGTGGTCGTGCTCATTCCACCCTGAGGGTCTATGTGGCTGCTATTTCTTCCCAGCATGAAAGGGTTGATGCAGCCACGGTGGGGTGCCACAGGTTGGTGTCCCTCTTTCTTAGAGGGGCTCTGCGGCTGCGTCCCCCTAGGACCCTGAGGGCCCCAGCATGGGATCTGCCCCTGGTGCTGGAGGCCATGTCATTACCCCCGTTTGAGCCCTTGACCCAGGTAGGGTTAAAGTGGCTGTCTATGAAGGTGGCTTTCCTGCTTGCCATTACCTCCGCAAAGCGGGTCGGGGAGTTGCAGGCCCTATCCGTGGCACATGCCTGCGTTGGAACCCCGATGGCTCGGGTGTAGTTCTATGGCCGAATGTGGCGTTCCTGCCCAAGGTGCTTTCACGCACCCATCTCAACCAGCCTATCCAGCTTGCTCGTTTTGACTCCCCGTCTGAGGAGGGTAGATCTGAGCTGCTCTGCCCGGTACGGGCTACATTGCTGCTACTGCTAGCATACGACAGTCAGAGCAATTGTTCGTGTGTCACGATGGTTGTGCTCTCTCCAAACAGCGACTGTCCCACTGGGTTATCGATGCCATTACACACGCCTATGGGGCCAGTGGCCGCCCCCCGCCATCTGGGGTGAGGTGCCACTCCACCAGAAGCGTTGCAACTTCATGGGCTGCACTAAGAGGGGTGCCCCTGGAGGCTATTTGTGCTGCGGCATCATGGACAACGCCTGGCACATTCACAAGGTTTTACCGGGTCAACGTCGCCGCCCCCCATCCAATGGGTGTGGTCCTACATCCAAGCTCTGCTGCCTCCAATGAGTGAGGTGGGTGTTGGATTCTTTGTGGCCTTGTTGGTATGGTCATCCAGTGCTTGAAGCACCACCTCTGGCGGTCAGTAAGGATGAAATAGAACTAAAGTTACAGATGTAACTACGGTTCTATGAATCCTGGATGACTGCCAGAGCTTCTAGTCACTACAGAATCCTTGTGTTTTCGCGAGAAGATTCTAGGAACAGATCCTCTAACGACACCGGAAGTTATAGCCTTCCCGGTGTCACGTGGGGGTCACAGGTGACTATGTTGGTATTAGGTACTTGAAATGCGCATGCGGCAGGTGGATATATCCAGTGCTTGAAGCACCGCCTCTGGCGGTCATCTAGGATTCATAGAACCGTAGTTACATCTGTAACTTTCGTTCTCCTCAAAATCACCATTCCCTTAAGATTATGTTATCATGTCGGCAAAGGGTAAAAATAAAGTCACGTTGTGACTCGACGTCTATTGGACTTGTTGACGCAGTTGGAGGAAATATTTGCTGGAATTAATAAGTACAGTCTAATGGTAAATATGTTTATAACATTGAGAAATATTATCTACACGCAGCACATGTTCGCTTGTTATAGGTTTGGTGGGTGTGTCAATGGTCAACTATGGTGGCAGTGGAAGCTATAGGCTACTGAAAAACCACAAATTAGGGCAAACGACAAGGTAACTGATATGTAGCTTAATTGTATTTGTGTTCATAATTAAGTGGGTATTTAGTGACTTGGCTTAAAAGTAAATTTCATGTAGGTTGAAATAATGTCGTCTATACAACGTCGAAATGACGTGGATTGATAGAAAAACTTTCATATCAGCCCCTCAAATCGACGTTTGAGGGGCTGATATCGTTTCGACCTCCATGACCAACGTTGATTGATTAGACGTCTGATCGACGTCGAAACGTTTGCTGGTAAAGACTCTTTTTCTTCATTCTGTTTTACGCTCCATGTTTGTTTCTGTATTGGGCAGGCACTAGTGAACGTAAAGCAGGGTCAGAATTACCTAAAATATTGGTGTAAAGTAAAATAACGATAGGAACGATAGATAGACATTTTTCTCTCGTCCCCCGATATATATCACCATATCACACAAAGACCTGGTTATGATAGCAAATTATTGCTATTACAAATTCCTTGAGGATACTACAATGCACCGAATATGATTAATCTAATTGCGGATACTCTTTTATGAAATTGTCCAAATTGTTGCTATTGCATCAATTGTCATTTTTCGTTTTGTTGATCCCTACATCTAAAACATGAAAATAAGCTTGAACTTGAATAGACTATCCATTTAAGATGGTTGTGGTACCTGGTGGAGTTGTGGGGACGGTTTCTGGAGAGACTGTAGAGAGAGTTGTATTTGTGCCGTTGTTTGCTAGGAGAGGATGGGAGAGAAGAGTGGATATGGAAACATGAAAAATAAGCTTATAATCCCATTTATATATTCATATTTCCAAGTATTATATATATATATATATAAACATTTATTACACGGCTCTTCTCAACGCTCCGTTCACTTGCATGGGCCTTCCCGACTTCCGGTGGTGAATTATTTAAGCAATAGATCACGACAGGCTGCGTGTCGGGACAGACAACGCCCCTTAACTGTGGTATAATGAGAACATTTCACTGACTGAAGTGATCTATTGCTTTCATAAAACGGTTACGTAAGTATGGCGAAATGAAAGTCATAGACACTCTCAATTTTGAAAAAACGAGAAAGTCGGGAAAAGCATTTTTTTAACGAATACAAAAAAGTAGTCCCTCCTGGCTGCTTGCAAAGTGCACGGCGGTTGCTATGCAACACACTGTAGCGTCCTTCAGAGAGAAGGCTAGAACGGTAGCTCGGTTCGCCGGCAATTTAGCCTACTATCGAGTTCACGAGTAGCACGTGCGGGTATGATTAGTAACGGGCTGTGTGGTTGATGTTGATTGTGTACTAGGCCTACTTGTACTTGTACTACTTGTACTAAGTGAGGTACTTGTCCTGTACTTGGTTGTCCTGTACTTGGTTCTTCTGTACTGGGCTTGGAAGTTATTGTTGTAGTTGATGGCTGTGTTGTTGAAGCTGGTGTCTGTATAGTGACATTCACTGGTCTCCAAAATGTGGTGAAACTTCTAACAAATGTGGCTCTGAAACACACACACACACACACACACACACACGCAGGTAAACCAATAAATACATGCATAGTTAATGTAGGCCTAATAACCATGAATATCACCATTTCACTAATTGGATAATTGTAAGTGAAAATATGGATTGTTTTATGCATGTTCCTCGTGTACTTATTCTACTTTTTTCATATGAGTAGGCCTGAGGGAAAATACTGATTGAATGAAGCTTAAACATTCACATATTATTAGGGTAGGCTAATTAATTAAGGTGTATGAAATAACAGACTGGACCTTTACCGTAAAAAGAATGAAGAGGATCCATTTTCCTGCGCTTGCCATTTAACTTGAACAAAAGTCTTTGGAACGTTTGAGTTTTGAGTAACAGCAGAATCCTAAACAAAGATAAACTAAGTTAAACAAAAGGCTAAACCAGGCCTAAAGTCACTGCAGTAATTATATGACCTATACATGGCATGTACATGACATTATTTTCATTCAGTAAAGAAAATAATAGGTTGGGAGTAGCACCTTACCTCAATGCCATTGCAATCCAAGCCAGTACTACTAGGATCGAACTCAACGAAACGTCCCATGGCAAGTTCACTCACTGATTTCCGGACCTCCACCATAAACCCTGTAAATTGTTGAGCAGCAGCTGACTCGCTTCCTAGTCTCACTAAACAAATACAGATTGAAGAGATCAGAGATCAGATATGTTGAGAAACAATTATATGTAGGCTATACCCCGCTTAAAAGAAAATGACCACTATTCATATAGGCCTACCGGTAATTGACTCCCCCTCACCGGCGATGGCATTGATCTCAAAAGGTTGTTCGGTGTCCTGTGGGGGAAAATTTGTGCCTTGACCGGTTGGATGTTCAGGCAACAGGGAATCGCAAGACTGAAGAAATCCCCCACTACTAAAGGCCATCACGCCATGTGTGGCGATCTGAAGGCCAACCAAAAGGCAGACGAACCCGTGGAGGGTACCCATCTAGAAAGGAAACCCTGAAACAAAAGAAACCTGGACTAGCATCATGATGATTTAATTTTAAACAGTTGTATGTCTCAGGCATCCACAAAAGAAGATAGCAATATAGAGGTTATTCGCACACCCCTTTTTACGTCGCCACGGCCATTTTGTTGACATGACACTGATTGAGAGTGAGTTGTCTGAATTGAGTGAAGTGAGCTGTCGTTCTGACTGAGTTATCAATATTATTGCTTCGTTCGCACGTTATCAAATGGAAACCATCCATCGTAACGTTACAACTTACTCCCTGTGATAAAATAATGTATAGACTATGTGAGCTAGACCGATCAAACAGGGTCATCCCTATGTTCCCCGCTTTGTATGTGACCGGGGAGCGAATGTGTTTTTCGTAGGTGGAATCCGGAAGAATCATGAATATTAGGGTTATGGTTAGGGTTAGGGTTACGATTAGGGTGAGGGTTATGGTTAGGGTTAGGTTTAGGGTTAGGAGTCAGTGTGTGAGTTTGCCTGACAGGCTGTCTGTCCAATCCTAGCGCTTGAGGCGGAACTTTTTCCGGATTCCACCTACGAAAAACACAGTCGCGACCGGGGAACATAGGTACGCTCCCGATCTAACTCTAACTACTACCACAGGTAACTCTCTCGTTACCTATGGTGAAATGTTGGGAACAGACTTTGCTATGAGTAGTCGGCTGAAAGTCTCGCCTATTAATTCTAGCCAGCCATAAATCTCTGCTTCGCTGGCTCAAATCCTCAGTTTGTCGCGTATGTTAGGAATGTCAACTATGCCAACAATATGGCCACCGCGAACGCGGTGACGTTTATAGAATAAGGTCTAATAGCCACGGACGTATGTAGAAGAAGACAAGCAGTAGCAGGCCTATAGCCCTAATAATAGCCTATAACTTTATTTGTAAATCCCCTTTCCAAAGCAGGTTACAAAGTACTTTATACAGCACACAATAAAAAAAATAAAAAAATTCTACCTTACCTCCTGAAGCAGTTAAATGTAAATAAGCTGACTGTTAAAGATAGCCTTTATGACGGCCGCTAGTAATCAACCCAATGACACGATCAACAAGATTTCTCTGACCGGTATTAGATGGCAGTTGTAATGAAATGAAAACCATTTTTTGTTTCAACCTTTGTACACACCCAGGCGTGGCATTGCGTAGGTGTTTCCAAAGATTTTCTGATATGATAGAGAATAAATTGTGACCACTGTCCTCTGTTGGACTTCTGTGGTACTGAAATCCTAATACAGCCCTTGAACAAATGCTTCTATGTACTCAATACATCACTAACTGTAGTATTTGTTTGATATAAGTCTCATATCTTATTTCCATTAAATCCATGTTTGCTTCCCTTATTTCCAACTGCCTAAGTCTCATATCTTATTTCCATTAAATCCATGTTCATGCTTCCCTTATTTTCAACTGCCTAAAATAGCTCACCCCACACTACAAGAGAAATGTCCCGATATCCTGCCCGATTTGCCCCTTACGATAATCGGGGATAATCGAATCTGTACGAAGATCCTGTCTGCCGTAGTGTTCTAAGATAGAATCTCATCAACTCCAAGAGCACCCGATCGCAAAATCTGGGTTATCCAACATGATAGATATTTTCGGAATGTTGAGTGAAGGGCAATTTCCACCAGAACCGTCACGGAAGCGGCACGGCAATAAAAACGTTCGCCGAAGACATTAGAAACCATTATAGTCAATGTAGGCTATTCCACTGGATACGGCAGCGGCACGGCATGGAACCGTCACCAAACCGGCACTACTTTTTTTGAAAGTTGCCGGTTCGCAGCCGTGTCTCAGAACACTTGTACAGCCATTCAGTTAGCATTTGCTCATGAATATTCATGAGCTCACATCGACCCCTATGCAATACACTAACGGTAATATTATACAGTCTATCTATGGTATCAATAGCAAATCAGTGTCACCTTGCTAATGGTTGAATAGCCTACTACAACAATAACGATGTAGGATTTGCTACAGACTCACAGACAGCATTACTTATTTTAATCTAAAAGCCTACCCGTTTTGAAAACAGTCCAACCCAAGGCTGAATTAGGCCTACATGTTTTTCTAAATGTTGGTAATCAACAAGGTTGTAAAGTAGTAACTCCGGGCACATCTGTCAAAATAAATGTTTTTTTCTTCCGACGTCTTTATGATCTTTATCATTAATTGCGCCGCGGCCGAACTGACGCGGATATTCTCTGATATTATGTAAGCATAAGCACCGCGGAAACAACTGCTGTCAAAAGACGCTGATCCATTTTCACTGTTGACGCGAGTTGCTCTAGTTCTACCTCCACGGCCCTGCAGCGTGTCCAGCGTGTCCTATTGTCCTATACGGCATTTCAGAATGTTAGTAAACAATAGCCGTAACGACACTTCCGGGTGGCAGAACGCGAGCAGCTACCACTGACCTGAAGCCATCCAGCCGGCTGTAAACATAGTCACATAGTCAAAAAACATTGTTGTTGATCTGAAGTTGAAACGATGACGAAAACTATATTAATATATAGAGAAAAACAATAATTATCCCATTATTTCCCTCCATGGATATCAGCCTTAATTACACTACAAGGTATGGTAAAGGAGGAAGACATGAATGGCATTATCACATGCTTTATATGTGTGAAGTTACACTGTGGTAGGAGGTAACACACAATAAAGCTATATGTGTGATGTGTGTGGGAGACAGAGAGGGAGAAGACCAGGGGGGAGAGAAAAAGCAGGACAGATAGACAGAGAAGACAGAGAGAGAGAGGGAGACAGCTAGACACAGAAAGAGGGAGGGGGAGAGACAGAAAGGAGAGAGTAGGGGGAGACAGACAAAGTGTGATAGGATAGAGAGAGGGGGAGAGAGAGACCAGTTGATCAGTCTTGTGTTGGTTAGAGTTCCAGTCAACATGTCCACTTACTGTCAATAACTTCAAGGAAGACAAGAAGCCTTCCCTCTCTCTGATGTTCTCAAGGCGTTTGAGTTCATAAGCAGACAGTCCACAACATGAATCCTAGTGAAACACACAGACACACACTGGAGATTCAAGCTGATCAGAATCAAGAATCAACCTGACAAAATCTGAAAGGCCTTTCTTACTAATAACATTTCCAAAACAGGTGTCAATTACATAACTGCTGCTTTATGAGAACTATCAAGTTTCTGTGTCCTCACCTTCTTGTTTGGGGCAGAACTGTCATCACTGGCATATTGGACGCGCTTAGGTGCCAGGACCTGACCCTTATGTGACGGTTCCCTGTATATTGTGTTATAGTACTTTGTCATTCCACTCTTAGGTTCTTTGGTTATTGGTTATGGGTTGTTGTAGTTAGTTTTGTCCCTTATTCATTCTGTTGTCTATTTGTTTCTAGGACTGGGGAGCAGTGACATAATTGATTGGCAATTGGCGTACACCTGGGCCCGGGTGCCAACGCCCTATAAAAGCCTGCTTCCCCAGTCCTTCCTTCCTGGCTGCTCTCTGTTCCTTTCATTTCCTTTTCAGCTCCACAGCTTTGCACACCTTTCAACACTTCTGTTGAAACAACACACACATATAATCCACTCATGCCTACACACTCCACACCACTGATTTACTGACTTCCATATCCCATATTTTGAATTATGATTTGAACACTTAAATTAGTTTATTTAATAAATACTTATTTTGTTTGGAAAACTGTTGTCTCCCATCGTTTTTGTTGTGTAGCTTGGCGCCCCTAGGCCAGGTGCATAACAAAATGGGGGCTCGTCCATTACAAGTAATTGGTTTGTGCAGTGAGTTTGGAGCGTCAATTTAGTCTCCCTCCTGTATTGGTTTGTGCCACACTTTGGTTTTGTGAATGGAGTGACGGTATTTGGGAATCTTTCTGGGGGGTTCCTTCATTCCATTGTTTGGTCAACAGTCCGGTGAGTAGACAAAGCAATGTTGCTTGTTATTCGGATTTTGGGGAGATGCAGTTAATTGCTATGAGTTGACTTAATCTGTGTAGATTTGAGTTAATTTGATTAGGTTTGGTTATTTCAGTTACAGTACAGTAGCTGTTTGGTTCATTTTGTTTGGTTGGGGAGTTGTTTATTCCTGGTAGTTGTACGCTTATGGTTTAATACGAGTGTCCCTGGTAGGTGCGCTTAGCTGCCTGGGTAAAAATAGCTCGCGGGTTTAGGCCGGGGGGTGGCTAGGTGCGTCAGGTGCGGCAGTAGCGAGAGGTTCGTATTGAATATCTCGACTCGGGGGCACGGCTAAGGGGGGCATGCGGGTCGCCAGTTACTGGTTGCCCTTCCTCTCCTTTGGTATGAGCTAGGCCTTTGCGGTGGCCTTCAGTGCGTAGGAATCCTCCGCAACCGGCACACGAAGAGGGTGGAGTTAGCTGGGGTTTATATAGGCTAGAGGGACACTTGTATTGTAGTTTGTTTGTTTGTTTTTTGTTTGGTCTGCCAGCTAGGAGGCTCTTAAAGCGCACAATACCCAGGATGGTGACAGTAGATGAGGTTGTTCAGTATCCCTCTGTGGAGCTCTTAAATCAATGCACCAAAAACCAATTGCTTAGCATTGCAGATCGATTTGGATTTAATATTAAAGCTAGTGATAAGAGGTTAAAGGAGACATTGTTAGAAGTCTTGAAAAGAGAGCTTTTTGGTACAGGGGTTTCAACTAAGGAACGGGATAAGAAAGAGGAGGCGTCTCTTGCTCCCGCAGTAAGTGCCGCAACGGCGGTGCCTTCACCAGCAGCGATGTCAGGGTTGACGTTCAACCAACAAAAAGAATTAATCCTTTTGCAAGCTAAATTGCAAACTGATCAGGAAAAACTTAGGCTAGATAATGAGTATGCTATTGAAAAAATTAAACAGCAGACAGAACAGGCTAAGTTGCAGGTAGAGCAAAATAGATTGGACTTGATAAGGGATGGTAAGATTGCAGCGGCTGCACAAGTGCCTTCAGAACCTGCAGGGGGGTTTGACATTAATGGCGATCTACGTCTGCTGCCCAAGTTTTCCGAACGTGATCCTGAGGCATTCTTTGCCATGTTTGAGAGGGTGGCAGATGTGCGTAAATGGCCTGACTCTGCGCGCACATTGATGCTGCAGTGCGTCTTAACAGGCAGGGCTTAAGAGGTTTTTTCGGCTATGAATGCGGTTGACAGTCAAAAGTATGCCCGTGTTAAGGCGGTGGTGCTGAAGTCATACGAGTTCTTTCCTGAGGCGTATAGGCAGCGGTTTCAATTTTGAAAGAAACATGACAAAGTCATTTGGAATTTGCACATGATTTGACTACAAACTTTAACCGCTGGTGTAGTGCCTCAGAGGTGGAAGATTTGAGGGCTTACATGATTTGATGATTTTGGAGCATGTTTAGTCCAGGAAAGGCCGCCGAGACAGGATCGCTTTTAACTCACTTTATTTGGTTAAGGTTATTGGTCTATTGTCTATGAAACAAAAGGAGAGGGATCGTATATAACACGCGTGGAGTGTCTCTAAGCTAAACTGTGTGTTCACACCGCACTTCGCCCCGCGACACGTTTCAATGTTAAGTGAACGTAGAGACGCGTATCGGGCAAAACTTTTTGTCGCCGGGACCCGCGACAAGATTTGATTGACGGGGCGACAGTTTTCCCCAAGACGGGCGGGCGCGTTCACGTGGATTTTGTCGCGCGAATGAGCGAATGAACAGATTTCGCAGAAGTTGAAATATTTCAACTTTTTCGCGGCATTCGCGTTGAAACAGCCAATCAGCGTTCACTCCCTGTGGGTAACGTGGGTGAAGTAACGTAAAACAGCCAATCAGCGTTCACTCCCTGGGTGACGTCACGTAACAGCCAATCAGTTCACTCCCTGGGTGAAGTAACGTAAAACAGCCAATCACCGTTCAACCGTTCAGTGAACCGCAGCTTGGAGGAGAAAGTGATTGTTGCCGTTTGCGACTCCCGGAGCTCTATATTTATATATAATATATAAATATCTATATCATATAATATATACGATATATATAATATCATGGCACAAAGCGGTGTGCGCCTCCGGATTATATTATTAACCCATAAACGACGGGCATTCCGACGTCTCTCCCTCTTCCACAACAGGTACAGACACACATCTCGGCCATGGTTGATGAGAATGAATTGGCATGAATGACCGTTGGCAGGCAAAACGCTCCGCGACAAAATTCGCCCCGCAAAACGTTAAGTGCACACAAATAAGCACACATTAAGCACAGCGACAGATTTCGCTGAGTCGCGCTACAACATTCGCAGCTTCGCGCGAACAGGCGAAAATTGTGTCTTTTGGTGTGAACGCACAGTTACATCTAATCGATACGCCGCCCAAGAGATTCTGACCTAAAATGGCGGAGTCCGAGTTTTATAAACAGGTGAGAGTAGACTTCTTCTATGGTTTTCTCACTTCCTCTGTGTGTCCGTTGCTGCCCCTAGTGTAAATGTTTGTAACTTTGTTAAAAGTGCTCAGTACTGCCCTCTGAGGTTATGTGAGAGTATTACTGCTTAATTTGTCAAATGTGTTCAGTGCTGCCCTCTGGCGATTGTGAGGGGAAATTACCTCTAAACTATGCTCGGTGCTACTGGATGTGGCTATGTGAGAGTATTACAGTAAAAATGTATCACTAGGGAATATTACAATTAAAATATGTCACACTTTCATTTAGCGTTAGTGGGAGCGGGGCACTGAAATTATATAGGCTATGTTATCGGGGCTATTCGTCATGTTATCAGACTTATCGGAATGATGTAATCATTTCTGTTATCGGCCCGATAATTATCGTTCACCCCTATTATTAATTCATTGGGCTCCTTTTAGGTATAGGCCCATTTGATTGTTGTTTCTGCTGATCAGGTGCACCAACCCATTGCAGCAGTAAATTTGATGATGGAGGTGTGATTGCTGCTCTGCAGGGGGTTCATCACATAGCCCTGGGAAGCACTTGTGCTGAGGGATAGTGGATGTCACATTTCCTACTCTGGCCACCTGTGATCAGTTGGTTGGGAAGCTGGTTATCCAATTGTATAGTGAGGTGTTGATTCCCAGAGCCTTGTTCTTTGTGACTAGAGTGAGGAGCCAACATCATTCATAGCCCTGTTGTTTGAGGTCATTGCATACTGTCCATAGAGAAAATAATGGGAAAATTTGGATAAACATAGAAACAGAGAAATAAAGCTGACCAAATGGGGCACAGAAACTGAAGGTTCTTTACCACATTAAGTCAGCTTTACAAATGTTCTCATTATTTTTCCCATGGACAGCACCAGATAAACTTGAACAACGGGGATATGGATCAGTATACACCGGAATGGTCCTTTGACAACAAAGCTAAAATGACAGACAACTTCATATCGGACATGACAATAGAGGGGATGCCTGGCTCCCTACAAGACATGTAGTGTGTGAGGTGAGTTTGAATTGAAAATCATATTTCTTTATGTCCTCAAACAGGAAACTGATCCAGATGACGTGGCTGCCAAGAGAGTCACTGTGGGAATTCTGTATGTCCTTGAGGACTGTGTCCTCCCCCAAGATCCAAAACATCGGACTCATCTTAGAGGAAACCATAGTAGTAAAGGACCTTCCGGATACTCCCACTGCCTTGGCCTACCTTCTCGGCCTCCTTTATGCACTCAATATTTCCTATCCGGAGGACCTATAAACACCTTTGAAACACTTCAAAAGGTGTTCCTGGAGAATGGCCCAAAATGCTCTAACCGTGTGCAATCTCTAAAGAAAAAGCTTTGTCTTGTCTAAACGTTGAAAAAAGAAAAGTGAAATGGAGAAACTGGTTTTTCCTCTTGGAGTCAGCTCTCAGCTGTGAAATTTGACAATTTCACATAATTGTTTTGTGTTGTGTTCTCAGACTAATTGCTGGTTAATAACTCAAACGACAACGGCAACATGTGAAATTTGACATTGATTTATATTTTTCTACATAATTGTTACATTGCTACATTGATTGTTCTAGCAAAATGTTAATGCAGAATGTATTTTCAAGTTAGACCTGTGAAGAACGTGTCAAGACAGCTGTGAATGTCATGTGAATTTTAATAAAACTTTTTCATGTTAATTCTCTTGATGCCCATAGTCATCTCTGACATTTTATTGTATTAAATTGTATTTTACATGCATCTATTTTTTTTTTTCAACCAAGCAGGGCTGATTGTTCTAGCGTAAATGTGTAACTGCAGAATGTTTTTTCAAGTTATACCTGAAAACTTGCCCATATTGTTGAATTTGAAATTCACACTTTGATCACTGACTAGCAGCTGTGAATGACATGTCATGTGAAATTTAACACTGAACTGTTTCATGTTAATTATTTTGATGCCCATAGTCATCTCTGACCAGCAGCTGGCAAACTAATGTTTTAAGTGTTTATCAAGTGAAGAAAGGGGAGATCGTACACAAGGGCTGAGAAGTTCCAAAAGTGTATTTTAAAAGCCGAAACAACAATTACAGGCCACATAAACAAGGGGTAAATGTTTCAGGTCTAGCCCTTCATCAGTGTTCCTTGTACGTGATGCGTCACAGGGCGCAGCTGCCTTTTATAGGCTCGCCTGTCAATCACCCCAAGACACATGAGTGCATTTGGGGTCACAGTGTATCCAAATCACCAAAGTTAGACCACAGATACTATAATATCACAATTATATACAAACATGTACAGGAGATATAATAGCATTTGTATACAGAAACATAGTCACACAACATTTTAATAGTGATACCATATTTAAATATTTGAAAAATATATAAAACATGAATATTTAGAAAAAGGTACACATCACCCTCATCAAAATCAATATCATCATACCACATTTGGTTATCTTTCATCCATGTAGGCCTTTTTTTTATATATATATTTTTTTTAATATATGTAATTTTTTAGGTGCGTATGCACCTAGATGTACGATGGATAGATGAGCAACGTTCGTCATATTCCAATCCAGATGTGGGCGTGGTTGGACGTCCAACTCCGCCTTCCCACAGGCTGCAGCTGTTAGTGCTTAGAAAATAAGGATGTCATTTCCTGTTTCCCAATTTCACTTCCCCTAAATTGTATGTAAACCAATCACATACATTTTAAATAAGATAATCTTGTTTGTTTCACAGCTTTGATTATTTAAACCATGTTAACATGTATTAAGTAATTACATTTAATACATTTTAGAAATGACAGAATTATACAAATTATAATTGATTTAAATACATACATTTAAAAAATATTTAAATAAAATCAAATAGATTTATATGCTTAAAGATAAACTTTACCATGATTCATTTCTGTGAGTGTAGTACTGTACTATTGTGAATTGGGTCACGATGGTTTGTAATAAAAAAAAAAAAAATGGGTCCCCAGAAAAAAAGTTTGGGAAACTTAACACCGCCACTGAGATGTACATGGTGATCGGTTAGGTTGAGTGTGTGTGTGTGTGTGTGTGTGTGTGTGTGTGTGTGTGTGTGTGTGTGTGTGTGTGTGTGTGTGTGTGTGTGTGTGTGTGTGTGTGTGTGTGTGTGTGTGTGTGTGTGTGTGTGTGTGTGTGTGTGTGTGTGTTAAAGGTCACATGACATGCCACGCTACCAGGTGTGAGTGTGATTAGCTGTTACAAGCCGTTTTGAAAATCTGGCTCTTATGACATCAAAAGTGGGCGTGTCCACCTAGATGTGTCACGGATAGATGAGCAACGTTTGCTACAGTTCACTGGGTAGGCTGGTAGACTGATCTATCCAGCACACATCTATGTGGACACGCCCACTTGTGATGTCATAAGAGCCCGATTTTCAAAACGGCTTGTAACGGCTAATCACACTCACGCCTGGTGGCATGTCTGGGAACCTTTAAACAAAGGCAATTGTCAAGCGGAGTACGGGGCGCGAGACTTGTATCCTGTTGGGCTCCCTTCTCGTCCCTCACGTGTGCTCGCTGCAATATGTTTAAACATCCCATGCAGTCTATAAAGAAAATGAAAGTCAGCACTATATAGCGCTTTTCTAAATACTCAAAGGCATTTAACAGAGTGAACACAGAATAAAATCATTTAATAATAACGTACATAAGTGAAAAGATAAAATAGGATAAAATAAATAGGTAGCTAAAGAAACTGAAAATAATTCTGCTTACAATATACCCAATACATATTTATACATATGATGTGAAATATGATGTATACATGATACATATTTGTGAAAAAGAGTGTGCCTTGTTACATGAGTGACACTGCTGTTGTTGCCCTGCAACAACCTTTGATGCATCCATGTCAATAACCATCACACATAGCCCCTATATCCATTGTCCCTCCTGCATTCTAAGTGGATGCTAAAATGCAATCAGTGATGTGAAATTAATGAATTTATTCACTTTAAATAGTTCTTTATAGATTGTGTAGATTTAAGAGCTAGGCCTATATTTTGAGTGTCATTTTTAGAAATGCATCATCCATCCATCAGCTATTAGTGAGTATAATGCTCTGTGAGAATATGAGTTCTGGTTGACTGTGTCTGTGTCTGGGACACACTTGATGTTGACCTCTCCCTGCTTATTTCTGACCTTGTGTGCGTAATCATAGCTCCTTCACAGGTGCGTATACGCAACACTTTTCAATGGCGGATAAATGAGCAGGGAGGGAGCACTAGTTACAAGGCAACCCATATGGAATGTACCGGCGTGAATAGAGAACAATGAGAGCTTTAAAGTTTGTATCAAAAAGCCTTCAATAGTACTTCTGAATCAACATTATGAGTTGATTATGCCCAAAGTACACGGTTGAAAAAACAATACACATTTCACAATGGTTTTACTAAAAGCAAAAATGCTAAAACCTTATGAAATAAAAACATGTCCCATGTGACATGCGCTATTTGATGACAAAAAAGCCATTAAGTATACTCCATGAACAAATAATCAAGCTCATATAATAGATAGGCATCTGTTGTATAGTACTTGGTTGAGTAGCATGTCCAGTAATGGGCTGTGTGATTGATGTTGATTGTGTACCAAGTGTAGTACTTGTTTGTGCTGTACTTGTTTGTGCTGTACTTGGTTGTGCTGTACTTGGTTGTGCTGTACTTGGTTCTGCTGTACTTGGTTGTGCTGTACTTGGTTGTGCTGTACTTGGTTGTGCTGTACTTGGTTCTGCTGTACTTGGTTGTGCTGTACTTGGTTCTGCTGTACTTGGTTGTGCTGTACTTGGTTCTGCTGTACTTGGTTCTGCTGTACTTGGTTGTTCTGTACTTGGTTGTGCTGTACTTGGTTGTGTTGTACTTGGTTCTGCTGTACTTGGTTGTGCTGTACTTGGTTGTGCTGTACTTGGTTGTTCTGTACTTGTTTGTTCTGTACTTGGTTCTGCTGTACTTGTTTGTGCAGTACTTGGTTGTTCTGTACTTGGTTGTGCTGTACTTGTTTGTGCTGTACTTGGTTGGTCTGTACTTGTTTGTGCTGTACTTGGTTGTGCTGTACTTGTTTGTGCTGTACTTGGTTGGTCTGTACTTGTTTGTGCTGTACTTGGTTGGTCTGTACTTGGTTGGTCTGTACTTGGTTGGTCTGTACTTGTTTGTGCTGTACTTGGTTGGTCTGTACTTGATGGTGTCTGTATAATGACATTCACTGGTCTCCAAAATGTGGTGAAATTTCTAACAAATGTGGCTCTGAAACACACACACACACACACACACACACACACACACACACACACACACACACACACACACACACACACACAGTTAATGTAGGCCTAATAATAACCATGAATATCACCATTTCACTAATTGGATAATTGTAAGTGAAAATATGGATTGTTTTATGCATGTTCCTCTTGTACTTATTCTACTTTTTTCATATGAGTAGGCCTGAGGTAAAATACTGATTGAATGAAGCTTAAACATTCACACATTATTAGGGTAGGCTAATTAATTAAGGTGTATGAAATAACAGACTGGACCTTTACCGTAAAAAGAATGAAGAGGATCCATTTTCCTGCGCTTGCCATTTAACTTGAACAAAAGTCTTTGGAACGTTTGAGTTTTGAGTAACAGCAGAATCCTAAACAAAGATAAACTAAGTTAAACAAAAGGCTAAACCAGGCCTAAAGTCACTGCAGTAATTATATGACCTATACATGGCATGTACATGACATTATTTTCATTCAGTAAAGAAAATAATAGGTTGGGAGTAGCACCTTACCACAATGCCATTGCAAGCCAAGCCAGTACTTCTAGGATCGAACTCAACGAAACGTCCCATGGCAAGTTCACCCACTAATTTCTGGACCTCCACCATAAACCCTGTAAATTGTTGAGCAGAAGCTGACTCGCTTCCTAGTCTCACTAAACAAATACAGATTGAAGAGATCAGAGATCAGATATGTTGAGAAACAATTATATGTAGGCTATACCCCGCTTAAAAGAAAATGACCACTATTCATATAGGCCTACCGGTAATTGACTCCCCCTCACCGGCGATGGCATTGATCTCAAAAGGTTGTTCGGTGTCCTGTGGGGGAAAATTTGTGCCTTGACCGGTTGGATGTTCAGGCAACAGGGAATCGCAAGACTGAAGAAATCCCCCACTACTAAAGGCCATCACGCCATGTGTGGCGATCTGAAGGCCAACCAAAAGGCAGACGAACCCGTGGAGGGTACCCATCTAGAAAGGAAACCCTGAAACAAAAGAAACCTGGACTAGCATCATGATGATTTAATTTTAAACAGTTGTATGTCTCAGGCATCCACAAAAGAAGATAGCAATATAGAGGTTATTCGCACGCCCCTTTTTACGTCGCCATAGCCATTTTGTTGACATGACACTGATTGAGAGTGAGTTGTCTGAATTGAGTGAAGTGAGCTGTCGTTCTGACTGAGTTATCAATATTATGGCTTTGTTCGCACGTTATCAAATGGAAACCATCCATCGTAACACTTACTCCCTGTGATAAAATAATGTATAGACTATGTGAGCTAGACCGATCAAACGGGGTCATCCCTATGTTCCCCGCTTTGTATGTGACCGGGGAGCGAATGTGTTTTTCGTAGGTGGAATCCGGAAGAATCATGAATATTAGGGTTAGGGTTACGATTAGGGTGAGGGTTATGGTTAGGGTTAGGTTTAGGGTTAGGAGTCAGCGTGTGAGTTTGTCTGACAGGCTGTCTGTCCAATCCTAGCGCTTGAGGCTGAACTTTTTCCTGATTCCACCTACGAAAAACACAGTTGCGACCGGGGAACATAGTGTAACGACCCTACCGGTAACTTAAGAATGTCCAGTCGCAAGTTCTTGTTAACCGTTTATTCGCTCAACCTGGTCACCGAACCCGGAAAAACCAATACACACACAAAACCACCGGTTCACCGGCACACCCACCTGCACCCGCAACGCTTCCACGTGCAAGCCCCCACCCTCCTGTTCTCCCAAGCCCCGCCCCCAGCCGACCCGGCGACCCACTCCCCACACCGACCGGCAAGTAAACCCCACAACACATGCACATAGAACCGGCACAACAAAGTAACACAATGCAAACACATAACACAAAACACACAAACTCCCAAAGAGTCTCAGGGTCGCTACACTATGTTCCCCGCTTTGTATGTGACCGGGGAGCGAATGTGTTTTTCGTAGGTGGAATCCGGAAGAATCATGAATATTAGGGTTAGGGTTACGATTAGGGTGAGGGTTATGGTTAGGGTTAGGTTTAAGGTGTGTTCACACCGAATCGGGCGAATTTTTTTTTCGCCTATTCGCGCGACAAGATTTGATTGACAGCGCGAAATTTTTCCACGTGAACGGCGAACGCGTTCACGTGGATTCGCGCCGCGAATAATTCGCCCCGCGAATAAAGTTAAAATATTTCAACTTCTTCGCGGCATTCGCGTTGAAACAGCCAATCAGCGTTCACTCCCTGTGGGTAACGTGGGTGAAGTAACGTAAAACAGCCAATCAGCGTTCACTCCCTGGGTGACGTCACGTAACAGCCAATCAGTTCACTCCCTGGGTGAAGTAACGTAAAACAGCCAATCACCGTTCAACCGTTCAGTGAACCGCAGCTTGGAGGAGAAAGTGATTGTTGCCGTTTGCGACTCCCGCTCTATATCTACATATAATATATAAATATCTATATCATATAATATATACGATATATATAATATCACGGCACAAAGCGGTGTGCGCCTCCGGATTATATTATTAACCCATAAACGACGGGCTCTCCCTCTTCCACAACAGGTACAGACACACATCTCGGCCATGGTTGATGAGAATGAATTGGCATGAATGACCGTTGTCAGGCAAAAAAAAAATTCGCCCCGCGAATGCACACAAAAATGCACAGCGACAGATTATGATTTGTCGCGCGGCAACATTCGCCTATTCGCGCGAATAGGCGAAATGGGACAAAGTGCGGTGTGAACACACAGTTAGGGTTAGGAGTCAGCGTGTGAGTTTGTCTGACAGGCTGTCTGTCCAATCCTAGCGCTTGAGGCTGAACTTTTTCCTGATTCCACCTACGAAAAACACAGTTGCGACCGGGGAACATAGGTACGCTCCCGATCTAACTCTAACTACTACCACAGGTAACTCTCTCGTTACCTATGGTGAAATGTTGGGAACAGACTTTGCTATGAGTAGTCGGCTGAAAGGCCCCCCCAATAATTCTAGCCAGCCATAAATCTCTCCTTCGCTGGCTCAAATCCTCAGTTTGTCACGTATGTTAGGAATGTCAACTATGCCAACAATATGGCCGCCGCGAGCGCGGTGACGTTTATAGAATAAGGTCTAATAGCCACGGACGTATGTAGAAGAAGACAAGCAGTAGCAGGCCTATAGCCAGTACCGGCGTTCCGCACACGCAGAACACGCACTGCGCGTAGGGCACCAAGTGTCTGGGGGGGCACCAAAAAAATCTGTCTCGTAAAAAATCATCATCATAATAATAATCATAATAACGTGATATATTTAAAATGAGCATGTGTAAAACGTTAATAGCAATACAAAAGTAACATTTGCTTGAGAAAAAGATGCGTCTCCTGTGCAGCCCTCTCTCTCTCCCCTTGGTGCCCCCCTCCCCCACATCCCAGTGGTATGTTCGATTAGATCATTCTCAAGTTTGGCAGACACCTGTGTTTGGACATGGCCTCGAAAAGGCATCAAGAGTCGGGGGCGGATAAGAGAAAAAAGAAAGACAGCGAGATGATGCACGCACGTCGATGGCAGGTAAGACAATGTTTTAAATAAAAATGACTAATTCTGTAATTTAGTCCTTGTATGAATGTCTATGCTCATGCCAGGTAATGTTAACGTTACCGTTAACGTCAACAAACTAACGTTTGCTCCTATATTCTTTTAGCCATCAGAAGTCGTCAGCCAAGTATTAGCCAAGTTTACTTATATAGTTCTACTGCATTTCAGGACGTTTATTTGGCGTTTGTTATGTAGCCTGCGTTATGACGTTATGCATGGTTACTGTGAACCAACGAGTGTGCAATTGTGTACTGTAGTGGAAAAAGTAATGCTACAGATGATACTTTAAAGTAATGAGTTGATGAATGGAGAATGGCTCCTGGTAACATGAATTATGAGAAAGCTTGCATCTGCAGGGCGACATCTGCAGGTGAAACTACAAATGAAAGAAAATAAAGAAATCTTAGTTATGTAGATCCCCCCTCCCTTCACATTCATAGTTTTCAAATTATGTCGATTTTTTTTTATTTGTGAGCCATCAATTATTGTCTTAAAGGTAAAATTGTTTTAAATGTTGTCATGCATCAGTGATTTACACATTGGCTTACATAAACCTGTAATTAATATGTAATATTGTTTTTGAATCAAGGTGCAAAACTGTATTTCAGTGTACAATCCCTGAGTATTTTTTCTTGTATTTCTGAATGCAGGGTCAATGCTTAGATATGTGCAAGGAGTTCCTCAAGACCAGGAGGAAGATTTAGATGATCAACCATCCACCAACAGTTCAAGCACACATCATCAACCACCAATCTCTGCAGACTCTGCAACAGCACCTAGCCCTGACCAACAACCATCAACTACTAGTTCAGGACTTATGTTAATGTTTGGTGCTATTGTTAATGCAAAATTAGTGTAGTCTTTTATCAAGATTTTAATTTCTCTTTATTTGCACATTACATTTTGCAAAACATTAATGTTGAGAAGTTATTCTGGAAATAAAGAGAAACGTACTGATTTTCGGGGGGGCACCACAATGCATTTGTGCTTAGGGCACCCAAATGGCTAGCGCTGGCCCTGCCTATAGCCCTAATAATAGCCTATAACTTTATTTGGAAATCCCCTTTCCAAAGCAGGTTACAAAGTACTTTATACAGCACACAATAAACCCCCCAAAATAAAAAAGATTCTGTCTTACCTGAAGCAGTTAAATGTAACCTAGCCTTTATGACGGCCGCTAGTAATCAACCCAACGACGCGATGAACAATATATCTCTGACCGGTATTAGATGGCAGTTGTACTTATATGAAACCACTTTGTTTTTGTTTCAACCTTTGTACACACCCAGGCGTGGCATTGCGTAGGTGTTTCCAAAGATTTTCTGATATGATGGAGAAATTGTGACATGCCACTGTCCTCTGTTGGACTTCTGTGGTACTGAAATCCTAATACAACCCTTGAACAAATGCTTCTATGTACTCAATACATCACTAACTGTAGTATTTGTTTGATATAAGACTCATATCTTATTTCCATTAAATCCATGTTCATGCTTCCCTTATTTTCAACTGCCTAATAACTTGCGTAGAATAATTTGTGTACTTGTTAGTGCACCTGCTTGAACCACACATGCATGTTTCAACTGTAGTATCCAATGTGACTGCTTCCTGATAATAGTGCTGTTGTTTATGAGGTAAACAATGGGGTCAATAACACAGGTTTCACACCAATCTCATCAAAAAAGCATACTTTCAACTCAGTTAAGTAGAGGATACAGCAAGAGATGGCATTAGGCCTATATATGTTACATTTTTATTAGGAACAGGGTCCCTCTTAAAATATATTTTATTTTTATGATATGAATATTGTAATGACGTGGTCGCTGTGTTCAGTGGGCCGCAAGGGATCCTGGGGGGGGTCGGACAATAGCTAGTTGGACCTTTGGCGCCCTCCTGGGTCCACCTCGGTGACGGTGTCTATCCCAAAGACGTCCTGACCCGGTCGCGGGAGATTTTAATTGGGTCGCCAATTAAATATATATTAAAAAATTTAAAATCAAAATAATATATATATATATATTTTTTTTTTTCAATCCAGTAATGCAGAAATAAACTGAACGCTGGACCTGATATGCGCGTTGCAATCTCCTCTTGTACTTGACTGGAATGCAATACTAAAAAGCAAGCAGGCCCACCTATCACATTAGCCAGGTAAATAGCACATAATGTGCCTAATGAGAGCTGACGTACAATAGACCTGATGTTTATACTGTGAATACTATGAATTACTACATCATACATTTACTTAGCATTTACTAACCCTTTACTTACAATATGTTTATTATTTGTCTTTTTAATTCCGTTTATCCAATACAGTTTAAGGTGTTACACAGACTTCATTTCACGAGGGACAAACTGGCAAGAATTTACCAGGGAGCTGATCCGACTTGCCCTAGATGTAAACAGGTGCCAGCCAACATATGCCATATGTTCTGGTCTTGTCCCAGGCTCAAAGAGTTTTGGACCAACATTTTTGAAGCCTTCTCATCCATCTACAACAAAAATATAGAGCCCGGTCCTCTGGCAGCCATTTTTGGTGTGGCACCGGGGGAAACACAATTAACGATTGCTCAAAGGAAAGCAATAGCATTCTCTTCATTGTTGGCCAGGAGACTTATTTAACTGGATAAAGGCAGCACCGCCAACACACAAACGGTGGGTAGAGGAGGTGATGGCACACCTAAAATTAGAACATCTTAGATTTACTTTGCAGGGCAACACTAAGAGATATTCTAAGGTCTGGCAGCCTTTTATTTCCTATTTTGAACGTGAGTTTTCATCTGCTCCAACATAATTGGCAGCTTCTGAACCCCCCCCCTCCCCCTTTTTTATTTTTTATTTATTTTTATTATTATTTATTTTTTTAAATTATTATTATTTTATTATTATTTTTTTTTTTTAATGATTATTACTATTATTATTATTGTTGTCATTTATATTTATGTATTTATTTTTAACCCGAGAGTGTCTGGACCACACGGGTGGTGGGTATGTCTGATGTCTAGTAGTAGGATCTGTCTTGTTATTGTTCTGTCTGTAGTTTAGACCTGTACTTGTGATGTATGTTTTGAGTCCTACTATTTTGTTTAAATGGGATGTCTGATGTTTGAATATGAAAATCAATAAAAACACTTTGATTATTATTTAATTCCGTTTATCCTTACTTTATTACTATTTCAATCTCTACAGTCTTCTGCTGAAACACCTGAATATCTCCCCCGGGGGATTAATAAAGTTTCATCTTATCTTATCTTATATGTGGTTAACAAATTGATTGTTTACTGTTCAAAATGATTGATTAATTGACTACTTGATAACAATAGCTGCACTTAAACACAAGCCTACATGTTCGGCATGAGCATTGTTGAATGCATAAGTAGTGTAGTGGCGATTTGTCCTCAATAAAACAATAACGACTGGTCAAGCAGGTGAAGAGCACTCCATACCTTTTTAAAAGGCTTCTTCCTCTTTTGACTGCGATTGGGCCAAAATAATCAACTCCCACATTTG
The DNA here is from genome assembly GCF_964030765.1 of Micromesistius poutassou. Taxonomy (NCBI): domain Eukaryota; kingdom Metazoa; phylum Chordata; class Actinopteri; order Gadiformes; family Gadidae; genus Micromesistius; species Micromesistius poutassou. Next base: position 3,641,986 of record NC_140279.1, read on the forward strand.
TGAAAGCGGCCTTGTCTGGCATAATCCTCTCTTCAGGTAAGTCTGCCATCTTTTGCTCTCCAAGTTTTCCTCTGTGGCGTCTACACACAGTGCATTCTGTTATTGTCCTTCTTGCTGCAGAATTGGCACTAATGATCCAGTATTTCTGTCGAAGTCTGTACAGCATGTGGTTTCTACCAGCATGTCCAAGTTGTTGATGAATGTGGCGTATAATAAGCTGGGAAACATGCAGGTCCTTTGAAAGGATAACAGGATGCTTGGTCTCCGATGGTAATGCAGATTTCTGCAAGCGACCACCAACTCTGATAATTCCATCCTCCAGTATAGGGTCTAGCTTGTACAGAGGACTGTCCTTGGATACGTTTGAGTCGCCTTTCAATGAGGCGATTTCACTCGCAAACCTGTTTCTGAACAAAACAAATGATCGCCTTTTCTGCTTCATCATAATCTTGTGGAGTCAAGTTTTTTCCTACAAGAGTGGCTTTAAAACGCTGAAGTTTCTGTTCCACAGAACGTTTAACTCTCTGGCGTCCTCATCGCTCTCTGCGGCTTTGAGTTCTTTCCTCTTTTTTTTTAAGCTGAAGGAACCAGGCAACAGACACTTTGTTTCCTCCATGATGAGAAGTACTTCATGAAGTGGTTTGTGGCATTATCTGCATATTTGACTATGGTATTCACTTTTGACCTCAGGGTCAAAAGTGAAATGCTCATTATACTGGTGTACTGTTCCAAAAAATGCAGGCAGTCACTCCCATTATCTGTTTTTCCTTCTATGCCAACTTCAAAAGCTCTAATGAAGGATTGAAACTGTAGCGGATCACCATCAAACACCATCAAACAAATATTTCTCATTGGCAGAGCAGATGATAGATTTTGCTGAACCAGCAATGTTGTGATGTCATTCTGACGCTGCATGATGTTCACAATCTCATTTTGGGTGTTATGGTTGCTTCCTAGATTGAGATAGGATTCATGTCCACACTGTTGAGCATCATGAACCATTTGTGTGCCTCGTGCTGGAATATCTGTTGCAGGTCTGAAGTCAATTTGTGTCACAGCCGTTTGTTTAGGCCTGACAACCAGTCCTACAGACTGAGGTTCACCCAGAATTTCACTTTTGTTTGCATTTTTTGGAACAAAAAAATTGCATGTGAATTCAGTTGGCTTGTTATTGAGCTTGGTTCCTTTCAAAATAAGAGTTCATTCCGTTGGATGCTTTAGAACCACACTTTGAGTTGACTTCCAGCACACAAAGTTTTGCATTGGCTACTGCCAGTTCGGTTTCCAGAGCAAACCTTTCCTTTTCTTTTCTTAGTTCCTCTTCTTTGGCTTCCAGAGAATGTTTCCTTTTTAATGCAGCCATTCGCTCTGTTAGTGCTGCTTTATCAGCTTCAACCTTTATTCTTGCGGAGGAAGTGGAAGATGAGGCTTTGGATACATGAGAATTGGCTTTGTAATGAGACCCCTTAGGACATGAAATGTTTGAAACACTCAGTGCGTTTACATGACACTCAAGAAAGTCGATTTATTGGCTTAGTCCAACTATGATTGGATTACTAAGATGCATGTATACACCTTAGTCGAGCTATACTCAAATCGAATTGGCTTACTCATAGTCGAGTTAAGACCCCTAGATAATGCGATTCATAGTCGAGCTAAGCGTGCATGTAGCCAATCGAATTGGCTTATGCGTTGATTTGCATTCTGCGCATGCTCGAGACCTTTTCCCGGGGCGGTGAGCCGGAAGTAGAAGGAGACGATAGTCTTGTTGTTGTTGTCGCTGCCGTCGGATAAGGGATAACGAGAAACGGCGATTTATTTAAAAAGGTGGCGCAGAAGATGGAGGAAGCCGGTGAATGTAGTTACCCCCTATAAGAATTGTGTCCCGGCCGCGGGAGCGCGCATGGCATGCATTCATTAAAGGTGGAAACACACGGACACTACGCTTCCAGTTCACCCAAGGCTGAATTAAAAGTACATGTTTTCTAAATGTGGGTCATCAACGAGGTTGTAAAGTAGTAACTTCGGGCACATCTGTCAAAATAAATGTTTTTTTCTCCCGACATGTTTACAATCTTTATTCATTCCTTGCGATGCGGCGGGGAATGCCCTATACGGACGGGCGGCGGAGGGGCTGCTCCGGTGGGAGAAAGATGTTTTCAGCAGACAGCTGTCAACTAACTTTGGGTCGGCGATTTATTCAAAAATCTGGCGCAGAAGATGGAGGAAGCTGGTGTCGTGCCAATGTAGTTACCCCCTATAAGGAGTGTATCATCATCAACGTGCATTCAGTACACACTACGCTTCGATTTAACCCAAGGCTGAATTAAAAGTCCATGTTTTTCTAAATGTTGCTCATCAACGAGGTTGTAAAATAACTATGATCTTTATTCATTCATTGCGCCGCGGCCGAACTGACGGGGGTATTCTCTGATATTATGAATCTTACAGACTGCGTCGGGTTCTCAGACTCTCTGGTACTTCCACAACAAGTAAAGACTCCTAGTCGGGTTTATCTCGCCCATGGGCAAAAGGAATTGGGGGAAATTAACTTTGGCTTTGACTCTCTGAAGTCCAGATTGAAACGCGACATGGAGGAGAAAGCGATGTTTCAGCAGACAGCTGTCAGTTCACTTTGGGGCCATATCATTTCTCCGACGCTCCATTGTTCCGACCTCTCGGTCGTATGCGGACTGCTCCGCCGGCAGAGCAGCCGGAGGAGTCGGCATACGACCGAGATGGAGCGTCGGAGAAATGATATAGACCCGAAGTGAACTGACAGCTGTCTGCTGAAACATCGCTTTCTCGAATGAGTTTGTTGTTGCTGGTGACGTAAAGAGGTCAACCGGCGGCTCTATTACCACTAGTTGAAATGGGCACAGCGCCACCTATCGTACCGGGGCATGACACGCTTCGGCCAATGAATTGATTTACTCACCGCCATGTATACGCGGACAATTGCAGTTGTCCAATTGAGGAGCATAATCGAGCTATGGCTTTAATCGAATTAAGCTGTGCATGTAAACGTACTGACTGTCCTCTGGATTAATTCCATCAGAAGCAACACTTTGGTTTTCTGGAGGTTTGTTAACTTTTTCTTTTGTTTGCGCATATGGGTGACCAGCATCAGATAACCAGTTATTGGCTTCTTCTGTAAAATCACAAAACGTTTTCTTTTTTGCATGAAAATATTTATTTTGTCTTTCAACTTCACTCTCGGGTAGGTTTAGATTCAAGAAAGATTCATGTGTTTCATTTGCTTCCTCATAGCATTGAATGAACTGACCCAGCTGATATTGCACTGCATGCACATCGTCAGTGGATTTCATCAAGACACACATTTGTTCCATGTACTTTTTTGCTTGTTTGCATTTTAGAGACCTCTTTTTTTTGGCACGTTTCGATGTGGAATGCCAAGCCTTTGGCTGTAAGCTTCACGTTCCGTGGTGTAGCGGACACGGAAGCAGTGTCGCTTTTTGTTTTTAACACAGTGTCGGACATTTCCATCTTGTCTCAAATCCGCTTCAAACTCATTTAATTGGCGCACCTTTTATTTTCCTCTTTAACACAGAACATTGTCACACATCAGACATCTGGTTTACATCTGCGCTTTTATGAATGAATGTTCTATGAATGAGCTTATCTGGTGACGTAGTGGGCGTCACTGTGGGCATCCTTACTGGCTCGTAAACTTTCCGACTTATTTAGGCAAGGCAAGGCAAGGCAACTTTATTTCATACACAAGGCAGACTCAAAGTGCTTCACATATAAACATTGTCATACAATAAAATAAAATAATAGATAAGTAAAAAGTAAAATAGATAGAAAGTAAAGGCAAAGTTAAAAAAACAACATTTTAGAAAGGCAAAGTTACTAATTAAAAAAAAAAATAGAAGCATTGTAGATTTAAGATTTAGCAGAAAGCTAAAGCAAACATAAAAGTCTTCAGTCTTGTTTTAAAAGCTGTCAGAGTTGGGGCAAGTCTTAAATCCTCAGGGAGTTTATTCCAGCTATTTGTTGCATAGTAACTAAATCCTGCTTCCCCATGTTTCGTGTTGACTCTGGGGATAATTAACAGATTGGTCTCAGAGGATCTTAGTGGTCTAGAAGACTTATGTAGTGGAAGCATATCAGTTAAATATTTTGGCCCTAAACCATGTAGGGATTTATAGGTTAGCAACATGATTTTAAAATCAATTCTCTGACATACAGGGAGCCAATGTAATGATTTGAGAATTGGTGTAATATGTTCAAATTTTTTGGTCTTTGTTAGAACTCTAGCAGCAGCATTCTGAACAAGCTGTAGTTGCCTTAGAGTTTTTTTTGGGAGACCTGTAAGGAGACCATTGCAGTAATCAAGCTTGCTAGCGATAAAGGCATGTAAAAGTGTTTGTAAGTCTTCGGTAGACATGAGCCCTCTAAGTTTTGCTACGTTTTTAAGGTGATAATATGCAGATTTTGTAACTGATTTGATGTGACTGTCGAAATGTAAATCTGAATCCATAATAACCCCTAGATTTCTGGCTTTGATTGAGGTTTTCAGGGACAGAGAGTGAAGGTGTTGGGTAACTTTAAGCCTTTCGGTTTTAGCACCAAATACAATTATCTCGGTTTTGTCCTCATTTAGTTGAAGGAAATTTTGGCACATCCAGTCTTTGACTTGCTCAATGCACTGGCACAACAGATCTATGGGCTGATAGTCATTTGGTGATAGAGATACATAGATTTGCGTGTCATCAGCATAGCAGTGATGGTCAATATTGTTATTTTGCATGATTTGCCCTAGTGGGAGCATGTAGATGTTGAATAGAGAGGGTCCTAAGATCGAACCTTGTGGGACTCCACATGTCACGTTTGTTGATTCTGAAACAAAGTCGCCAATGGAAACAAAGTAGTTCCTATTTTGTAGGTAGGACCTAAACCAATTTAAAACTGTGCCTGAAAGCCCCACCCAGTTTTCTAATCTGTCCAAAAGTATTGTATGGTCTACAGTGTCGAATGCAGCACTGAGGTCTAGTAGCATTAGTATTGAGATTTTGCCAGAGTCTGTGTTAAGACGGATGTCGTTTACAACTTTAATAAGGGCGGTCTCAGTGCTGTGAAGGGGTCAAAATCCGGATTGGAAGGTGTCATAGCAACCAGTTGATGCCAGGAAGTCACTAAGTTGCTGGAGGACAACTTTCTCAATGATTTTACTTATGAAGGGTAGATTTGATATTGGTCTGTAGTTGTTAATAATAGAGGCATCTAGGCTCTGCTTTTTTAAAAGGGGTTTGATAACTGCAGTTTTTAAGGCTTTTGGGAAAGTGCCTGATTGGAGAGAGTTGTTAACTATTTGCAATATGTCTATTGCTAGGCAGTCAAAAACATTCTTAAAGTGGTTGGTAGGTCAAGTATCAAGGCAACAGGTGGATGGCTTCAGTTGTGTCACAGTTTCCACAAGAGTTTTAGAGTCTGTGACATTAAAGCATGTCATTGCCACGTTACTTTTGCCTGAATATGGTGGTAGTCCAGCATTTTTGTTTAAAGTGGAGACATTGATGGCGCGTCTGATGCCTTCAATTTTATCAGTATAAAATGCTGCAAACTCATTACATTTCTGAGTGGAATGAAGGTCAGGTGGAATTTGTGTTGGGGGCTTGGTCAGTCTGTCAACAGTTGCAAATAGGGTTTTGGCATTATTAGTATTGGTTTTAATGATATTGGAGAAAAATGTTTCTCTAGCACTTTTTAAGTCTAAATTGTAAGCACGGAGGCTCTCTTTATAGATGTCATGGTGTATATGAAGTTTTGTTTTACGCCATATGCCTTCAGCCTTCCTGCATTCTTTTTTCTGGGCTGTTACAAAAGCAGCTTTTCTCCAAGGTGCCTTTTGCTTTCCAGAAATCGTTTTAACCTTATAAGGTGCAATGACATCTATGACTTTCAAAATTTTCAAATTAAAGTTTTCTAAAAGATCATCAGCAGAACATGGGTTGAGAGGTGGTAGCAAGGAGATGGCCTTTTTAAAAAGTACATTAGAATGTTCATTGATATACCGTTTTTTGACAGTATTTGATTTTGTCTGTATGTCGGGAATAAAAGATATATTAAAGAAAACACAGAAATGGTCAGACAGTGAAGGATCAGTCACAGAGAGATCTGAAACATTGAGACCCTTTGTGATAACCAGGTCTAGATTTACACATCAACTTGCTTACAGTGTGAAACAATGCCTCGAGCACTCCAATAGTGTTACCGTTTTCCAATACGGCTTCGAGAGGGAATCTTTTCACATACCGATCAGTTGTTTTTGAGTGATGTTCGTCGGCCAGCGGCTCCAGGTTGCGAGGTGTCTTTTCCGCATCAAAGGGAGAGCGATCCAAACAATTTAACTGTCCAATGTCCACTTTGAGGGGGCTTTCGTCGGGGGGGAATACTTTAGGGAGGTTTTTTACTTTATGTAGTGGCGATTTGTCCTCTCTAAAACAATAACTTGAAAATTAAGAAATCAAACAAAGCAACGTAATCAAAGTAGCCACTGAGGCACCAGGGGGACGAATCTTACACAGTGCAGGGAAAGAGTCAACTGTCCAGTCATGAATTTGGGTTTCTGAAGGTTTTTTTTCCGATCTTCCAAGCAAACAAAGCAAATGTGCACCAGTGGGAACTGTCAATCTCCAATCACCTCATCTCCTTCGTCTCTCCCGTACAACTGGTAAAAAACCATGACCCTTCCCAGTGCCTGTCTTACCTATGCCCGCCTACCTCTATATATAGGCTAGTAATCATTTCAAAACAAAAGCATAAACAAACTCAAATTAACTTTAATTTATAATACAAATGAGAAAATAAACATAAAATAATCATATTATTTTATATTAAGCAAACAAACTAAATAAATGTTTTACAATTAAATCTTACAACTACATAGCTCCAACAGTGTAATTGCTGACAATTTGGGTGCCCAAATTGGTACCGGTTTGGCTGGTTTTATAGAGAGCTTTTCTGGGCAATATATTTGTCGATTTTGTACTGCTCAGAAAGTAGAGATACAGTCAAAGGACGTTCATTCAGGTGCTTTTCTCTACAAACCAAAGAAATACATAACGCACATCTGAAGATTGCACAGGATACTGAAACGAGTTGCTTTGGAGTGAAGAGAGCTTGCCCTTTAACTGAACATCTTCAACATTTTCACGTCAGCACAGGCTACCCCCCAGATTTAGTGCACGATTTGTTTGAGGGTATTGTCCCATTTGAACTAGCCCTGTGTTTGAGCATTCTGATCTCCAAGAAGTATTTCAGTTTTGATTCTCTTAACACGCGTATACTCAAATTTCCTTACAAGTGGAGTGACAAAAAAAATCGGCCTCACATCAAACCTGAAACCTAAACACCACTATCTTGAGCATTACTCACACTTGATCAGGTGCTTTGGGTCTCTTGTGAGTGTATGGACGATAAGATTTGAGGCAAAACAGGAATTTCAGGAATATTGCACTTACTCTGGCAAACAAACACCAGCAATTGATCAGTTATCGCTTGCATTCATCATTAGATGGCAGTTGTAGGCCTACTTATATGAAACCACTTTGTTTTTGTTTCAACCTTTGTACACACCCAGGCGTGGCATTGCGTAGGTTTTTCCAAAGGTTGGATATGATGGAGAATAAATTGTGTCATGCCACTGTTCTCTGTTGAACTTCTGTTGTACTGAAATTCTAATACAAACCTTGAGCAAGTGCTTCTATGATGTACTCAATACATCACTAACTGTAGTATTTGTTTGATATAAGTCTCATATCTTAATTTCCATTAAATCCATGTTCATGCTTCCTTTATTTTCAACTGCCTAATAACTTGCGTAGAATAACTTGTACTTGTTAGTGCACCTGCTTGACCACACATGCATGTTTCGATTCTTTCAACTGTGACTCCTTCCCAAGAATAGTGCTGTTGTTTCCTAGGTGAACCATGGGGTCACCAATCACCTCAAAAAGCATATTTTCAAAAGTACTTCAGTAAAGTTTGAAGAAACAGCAGAAGATGGCATGAAATTAACGACTTGAATGAATGAATTATACATATTGATGCTTACATAATAGACAATATATTACATATTTATTAATAGATTAAACCCTTCTAACAGTCAAAGTTATCTTCAAAATGCAGGCAATATGAGTTCCAAATGTATGACAACAAAAAATAAATTGTAAATATTATCATTGGAAACAAAAGCAAATGTCTGTATCAAATCAAATGAAAACTGAAAACAATGAACAATGCATTTTGATTTATCATTTGTTTATGACTGATGCGTATTCAGATTCATTAAAGAAATAATTATTTCCTAGTAAAGTATTCGTTTTCACAAAGGAATATTAATCAGTGAGATTGAAATCAACATTTCTCAAACAGTATTTAAAAAGCAGCTTGTGTCCATTTATCTATTTAAATGAATGGATTGGATGCCTCTTCTACCTTACTTTGATGGCAGGACTTCCGATACAAGAGGGATTTTAGATGCGTCCTAAACTTTACACCAACAAAGGCGTAAAACACTGGGTTGAGACAACAATGGGAGAACGCAATAAGTCTGCAGACAAAGAACGCATAATCAAGCCCAGTGCTCACATCACAATCATCGAATGGTGGAACCAAGTGATGAGATAACCTTCTCAGTAAAATGACCACATTGTATGGTATCCAACCAAGGAAAAACACAGCCACAATACCGAAGATCAATTTCAACGTCCTGTATTTCCTGTGGGACCTTGTTCTCCTGATCGTCCTCACGATCCTCACATAGCAGAAACTCATGACTGCGAAAGCGGCGAAAAAAACCATGTTCTGTTGATAGGTGCCCACATTTGTCCATGTGGCATCTTTGTATTGGCAAGCGTTTGTTGTCCCGTTTCTGTGAGGGAGAGGGATGACAGTGCTGAAGAGCATCGAAGGCATGGCTGCCCCTATGCTGACCAGCCACACAGTGATCGACACAGCAACCGCATAGCCGGCTTTCTGACTGCCTTGCTTGGACAAAGGGTGGACCACGGCCAGATACCGGTGGAGGGTTATGACGGTCAGCAATACAACACTGCTGTAAAATCCAGTGTAGAAGATGAAGCTCACAATGTTGCAGAGCATATCTGCCAGGAACCAACCCCAGATGTGGTAGATTGCCCAGAATGGCAGTCCGGCAGTGAATAAAAGGTCAGAGATTGCAAGATTGAGGATCAAGATGTTGTTAAGAGTCTTGAGGTTTTCATATAAGGCCAAAATGACCAGAACTAGAATGTTGCCTATCAGACTCAGTATGATCACAACAGAAAAAAATACAGGAACTGCTATCGATCCAAATTGGACCAAATCTCCTTTCTCACAAACCTCATCGTCATAATCAAGCTCGCCGTTGTCGTAAGAAGAGTCATTCATGGTTGTTTCTGGAAAGAAAGAATTGGTGTTGCTTGGACACTAAAATAATGATACAAGTTTTGAGTCAAAATGTTGATATGGAGTTATGGTAACATACCTAAAGCCACCTCTCTGTGTTGCATGTCAGACTGTCTCATAAAGGAAGCAGAATTATTTTTAACACAACAGATTCTTGGTTCCTTTTTCAATACACGTATAGGTAAGGTAGCCCCATCTGTGAAGTATCCATTGTAAGCAAACGCAGAATTTCCCGTTCCTGATGTGTGACGCCTCACACATCAGGACGCCTACCTTGCCTTGTCCCCCACCCTAGTTCCCCATTAACCTCGATGCATTTAGCCTCCTTCTCTGAATTCTCAATAGTTCTCTTAAACATTATAGTTATATCAAACGAAGAGCAGTGAGCTACTCTGTGAATCAACTCGTCACTTTATTAATTAAGCAGATTTAAAAAATAATAAACCACATGTGCTAATGATATGAGCCATGTGTAATCCAATAAAACAAATCCCTATTCCACATATATGGTTAAACATAAAGATGTGACATGCATGAGCATAATGACAATCACTTCTACTCAGACAGTAAGCATGCATTAAAACAATTGACAACAATACCACTGTATGTGATTGTGTAATACATTCATGAAGCAGAAAGTGTTTGACTCTGACTGTAGTATTAACTAGTAAACTTTAACATATAAGTCAGTATGAGTAACCTTACCTTACCTATAAGAAGCATGAGCTTTGGTTAGTAATGTTACTATTCATTTTTTAAATTATATTATTATTATTTCATTATTATTATTATAGATTTTGCTGTATTTTTTTAATTACAATTATTAAAATCATCACCATCAGTAATAATAAAAATATTTGGTTTATTAATATTAATATTAGTAGTAGGCCTATTAGCAGGAGTTGTAGAAGGCCTGCTAGTAATATTTTGTATTTTTCGTTTGTATTATTATTATTAATATTATATTATTTTGGATTCTTATGTTCTATGAAACCTAATAGAACCATATAACTCTGTTTCAAAAATATATTTCATGTTTTGCTTTCAGACCCCTTTTTTAAGAAATAAATAGGGTGGAAAAAAACCACTATCGTTGTTTGTCACGTGACGCTAGTGTTTACCGTGCATCTACAACCACACTATGTAGTGGTCCCGCCTCCCAACCTCAATACGATTTGAAGTCAAATGAAGTGGTGCTTCCTTAGTGGATGGCATAATGTCAATCAGTACATTTCTGAGACAAATACACAGCATGTTAATATGAGCATAATATATGGGTTGTTATGGATGAGTCGTTCTTAAAAGTATGTCAAAGTTGTTGTTTAACTTTATATTGTAACCAAATTAATATGAATTAGTAGCGTCTGTATCTAACAAACAATAACACAATTCAAGTCTGTCATGTTGGTCTAACTTTTATTACAATGTAGCGCTAATGTTAAGATGTTATGCTATGTTTTGTTTTACTTCCGAATGCTGAAAGGTTATGATTTGACAATGCTATTGATTCAATACCACGACCACTCTTGAACAAATGTCTTCATCATTAGTTAACTGTGTATTCCAGAGTAACTCCTGCACTAATCTTTCATTTACGGAGCATTTAACTAGTACACTATGTTCAAGAAAGTAGAATAGAGACTATCCCATATGGACCGCATCGTCCATAGAGAACAATGAGAAGATAGGAGAGCTTTTAAAGTTGGTTAAAGAAAATGTTTCCTCAGTATTAGATCGTGTATAAGGGCATCAAGTAGTCCTACTTCCAAATCTACAAAATGAGTTTGTAATGCCTGATGTGAACACTGTCATTGGCCCTATTACCTATAAATAATCAATCAAATACGTGATTAGTTCAGAGGAGTAGTAAAAAAAAAAAAAAGTAAAACAGCCAGTTTCAAAAGGGGTTAAACAAAGAAAGTGTACATGGTTAGGAGCCTCGATTTGAAAAAATGATGATCAAGCATGTAGCACGTCGGCAAGTTGATGACAAAATATCATAATCCTTGAGGTTGCGTTACTGCCTCATAACCTCAGTGCTCCATGTTAACTGAAAATGTAGTGGTCATAACCGAACATGATAATTAGTTATCTATTACTATATAGCCACATTTTCAGCTGCACCTACAGGCTAACTATATGCACAATTGTCTATTGCCTTGACACAAAATGCTGGAGCCTTGTTAGAACCTCTTATCAGAGTCACCCCAGGGTGCATGCTCAGGAAGAGCACTAATTTTGTGGCCTACAAGTACGCAGGATATAGTGTTTGACCATTCATACTGCTCCTTTGTCCCTGTCCCCCCTTTGATTCTCTGATTCAGCACAGTGTCCAGTGACCCTGTGACCCCCTGTTGCCGCGGAGACAGCGGTGAGGCCATGGCTGCTGGGGCGGTGGTCGGGGAGAATCAGCTACAGAGGATTATCAGAGATCTGCATGGTACGCCAGCTTTGACCTGTGTGTGTCTGTGTGTGTGTGTGCGTGCATGCTGCATACAACAATGCGTAGAGTGAGAGTGAATGGGGTGGGCTGGTGGTAGATAGTAGTCGGCTGCAGGCATGATGTGACAGAGGGGAATGAATGTCAAGAGTTGGATCAGTTTGCCATGGCGCTACAACGATCTTAGCCTTGCTATACAGAGAATTAGCTCTCTGCTTGACCTGCCTGCCTGGGCTTCCTGATAGCTGGATCTGACTCCCCAGCAACCTCGAGCTGGCCAGGTTGTGGCCAGAAAAATTCTTTAGCGATGCAACAAGACTCAGGGTTGACCTTTAGGACGCGCCCAGGCTATGTGTCGTTCCAGCTTTTACGTTGGATAAGAGGCAAGTGACTCATACGTAGGTTTTCTTGTAAATCCTTCTGATAATTTGATATGTGTGGCTATCCTTGTGTTGATTGAAGTATATGTAGTAAGGCGAGGCAAGTTTATTGATGTAGTACCATTCAAACAAGTCTATTCATAGTGCTTTGCAAGGACCATCATTAAAATATATTTAAAAAAGGAGAACAGAAAATACCAGGGATAAAGACAATAATCAAAAAGATCCAATAAATCAGCAGTATGATCCAGGCTTTTAGAAACAAAGTGGTCTGGACATTATACACAGCTTATTAGATCAATATTTGCACTGCAAACACTGCAAAGTTAGTGGTTTACCACCTTCCTATCATTTCTGACATGCCATCATCAATGAGTTAATGTACTAAAGCTGGCTTTGCTTATTTATGTGTTATTATTTTCAAGCCTTTTGTAAGTTGCTCTTGGTAGAATCTCGTCTAAATGCCCTAAGTGTAAATGTAAATGTGGGCCTATTCAACTCTTTCAATTTGGTTTTGGTTAGGGTTAGCTTTCAGAATTCATGTTTTCTCCTTGTGTTTCCTAAAAAACAGAGGCCGTGGCAGAGCTGGCCAAGGAGTACCGAGAAACTGGAGAGCCAATCACAGACGACAGTACCAACCTTCACAAATTCTCCTACAAACTAGAATATTTGTTGCAGGTAAGATTTATGCATTGAACATCACAGACCCCTGTGCAATATATAATCAGACACTTGCGTTACATCCTAGTTGTTTTTTGTGTTTGAAAGAATGTTTGATGTTTGAGCTTCCCCTGAACGTCTGCCATTCAGTTTGATCAGAAGGAGAAGACTACGTTACTGGGCACCAGAAAGGACTACTGGGACTTCTTCAGTGACTGTCTCGCTAAGATCAAAGGAGCCAATGATGGCATCCGCTTCGTCAAATCCATCTCTGAGGTATTCAGTTGAGGTTATCCATCTGTTTTGGTTTTGTTATCTTGTTCCTCATCAAGATGGGATCACTGTTAATTTGCATATGTTCTGCCATTCTGCCATTACTATTTCAATCATAGTTTTGGACTTTCTGCTAGTGCAGTAGATGTTCTTGAAAGGTATGGGCCATATTGATGTCTATTTCAGGAAGTCCTCAGTTGAAGCTTTATGTATTAAAGTCCACATTTCCGTCAGAAGATATGACATGCCCAGGGCAAACTGTTCAAACAATTGTTAAACAACTGTTAAACAATTCAAATCTTCAAAAGTGTTGTTCAATATGGTATTCCAAGAAAACTATTACGCATAGAAATTAGAGTTATCCATAAATGAATAAAAAACTGTTATCCTGACTGTTCTCCTGACAGCTGAAGACATCTCTGGGGAAGGGAAGAGCCTTTATCCGCTACTCTCTTGTACATCAACGCCTGGCCGACACACTGCAACAGTGCTTAATGAACCAGAGGACCACCAGGTAGACCTTGGAGTTATGCCATGCTGCTCAGAAAGTGTTTCTTTAATGGAATAGGGCTTAATGCTTCGTACGTTCATGGGGACACTGTAAGAGATGAGACTAACTGAAATGATCAATGACCGAAAACGTAACAGAATATAAATAAACATAGTTGTGTTTTCTGGGAAAGGTCATTTCCCTTTCTATACTTTCTATACACATAGATTCTCTTCTGCTCTGGTGTTTTACATAAATTCCCCTCTCTGCAGACAGAGTCAGTCAGACAGCCAGACAGTCAGTACTATAATTACATTAGAGTGTTATCCAGTTAGTGGAACAAATTTCTTGAGAAGACTATACACTTCACACAATTCACGTGTGTGAATTCATGTTCAGCTTGCCTCGGCCAATGTCTGTCTTTCACTTCCTCCATAGTGACTGGTACTATGCCCGCAGTCCTCTTGTAAAGCCCCACCTTAGTGTCGATATCATCAGCCACCTGTACGAGCTCAATGAAGTCCAGTTCGACGTGGCATCCAGGGGTCACGACCTCGATGCATCATGGCCCACCTTTGCAAGGTTTGGTTTCTAATAAACACTAAATGTGTACTACACTCTCATCACCATGTAACAAATTCAAAACACTTCTTGTCGAAGCTTCTATGTGTAGACTATTATATACATGATTGTGCACACGGCGTGTGTTTAAAGCCACCTGTTTCTGTGACCATCTATCTAATCAGGAGGACACTCGGCATGCCAAACTCACCAGGCCACATGTGGAAAGCGCCGAGCCGAAGCTCCAGCATTAACAGTCTGGCCAGCACCTACTCACAGGTAACCCACTCATCAGAACTCAGGAAGCACATGTGCGCACAGTTTTAAAATAGGTTCCATCGCCCACGCTTAGTAGGCAATGCCACTACTGATGCAGTTCTTTATCGATTTCCTAAAGTAGGACTTAAAGCTCTGCACTCGTTGGCCAGGTGCCATTTTTTTGGAATGGTGCTTCTGCATTAATGGCAGGGAACAGCTCCTAATATTCCAGTTTTGGAGCATGGTTTATGCTACTTTAGATTCTCATGACCGCAGATGTGTTATCTTACTTGGCATACTCGTATGAGTTGTATGTACGCACAAACAAACTATCAAATTAAGAGAAACATACGCATGTGTTCTTGCATGACGCCCAATGTCTGTCTCATGCTTTCAGCAACCCACTATTGTTATTATTATGATTTTACTGATGGAGAACTTTCTCCTATGTGTATTTCTCGTTCACTCACTCTGCAGTGTATATTTCCTTCCCCCACCCTATGCATCTCGCAACCATTAAGCAAGCACACGAGCTCCCCTTGAGCCCTGATTATGGCCAGAGCCTGCTGAGTGAGCTGAATGAGTCTCTGGCTTCCTGCGGTGAAGACGTGAGTGCAGTGGAGCACCTTCGCCTGGAGCTGGACCAGTCAGAGCTGAGGCAGCAAGGGCTCTTGAGTAGAGTGCAGCAGCTAGGGGAAGAGGCTGGGGAGCTCCGGGGGGTGGTGGCAGAGCTCCAGAGGCAACTCGATGTGTCTCTAGCGGCGCAAGAGGACCACCGGAGCCTGCAGGCAGCACTCAAGGCTCTGGAAGGTAGAGAAGAGACCCTTTCCAGAGAGTTGGAGGTACTCAGGAGTGTGGACCGAGCCAGAGAAGCTGAGCAACACCTGCTCCTGGATAAATTAGCAGTGGCAGAGGGGAAGAACATGGAGCTTCTGGCCAAGTTGGATGGCGTGCTTAATGAGAAGGGCCAGCAGGCGACCAGTCACTTTGATTCAGCGCAAAAGATACATGAACTGCTGGACAGATTAAAAGAGGCTGAGAGCAGGAAGATGGAGACAATCTCTGATATGGAGGACAAGAAAAGGCAGGTAGAAAGATTAGAGGAGGAGCTAAAAGTCAAAGATGTAGCACTGAAAGACAGAGAGGTCAAACTCGGAGAGTTAATCACGTCTACGTCTGAGGAGAAAGCTCAATTAAAGGCAAGAGTGCTGGAAGAGTGCAATACCACAGAGAACTTGGCTGAAAAGTTAGCCTTGAGAGATAACGAGGCCAGCAACTTGCAAAGAAAACTTGAAGATTTCCAAAGATTGCTTGAGGAGAAAGATAGGCAGGTAGTGGAAGTCAAAGAAAGAGCAAGAGCTGATGAAGAGACTACTCGGCAGAGCACAATCGTCCTAAAGGAGTCTTTGGAAGGAGAGGTCAATGCAATAAAGGAACTGCTAAAGATTAAAGAGACAGAACTGATTTCCAGCAGCCAAACTCTTCAACGGCTGGAATCTGAGAAGGACAGCCTAACCCTGCAAAGAGACAGCCTTACCACAGGTAATGCTGAACTGGAGACAAGTGTGAAGGAGCATTCCAAGAAGACGGACGACTACAAGACACAGTGCACTAATCTAATGGAGCTCAATGAGAATCTCCTGTCCACCGTGAAGAGGAACGAGGAATTCAAGAAGGAAATGGTGGCAAACAGGGGGGCACTGGAGGCCGAGTTGGCTTCTTTTAGGGCCTCTGATAAACAGCTCAGGAGCCAGCTGGATGACGCCAAGGTGAGCGTGGACGATAAAGAGAAGAGGTTGCGTCAGGAAAATCGCTCGCTGGACGAGAGTCTCCAGCGGGCGGCCATGGCGGCACAGCTCTCAGAGACGACCTCCAAGCGCCTGGAGCAGGAGAACCAAGCCCTCCGAGAGGACCGGGCCACTGTGAGCGCAGCCCTCAGCTCCATGCAGGCAGAGCTGAAGTCATTCAGTGGACAGATGGGAGAGTTGGAGAAGAACCTCGGGACATCACGCAAGAACGAAGCCGCTCTCCAAGAGCAGCTGAGAGCCAAGGAGGCCCAGCTGGAGAGTAAGGAGAGTGACCTTAAAGAGCTCCACATCAAAGTGAAAACGAAGGAGAACCGGGAGAAGGAGCTGAAGAAAGCCAAAGCAAAAGCAGAAGCAGCCTTAGCGAGACAAAGTGAAGTGATTGAGAGACTCAGCACAGAGAAACAGGCGGTGGAGGAATCTCAGCTGGAGAGATCCAGCCTGCATGCCAGGGAGAACCAGGACGTGGTGGAGAAACTGGTGTTGGTCGAGGGTCAGCTTGAAGTGAACATGAAAGACGTGTCCAGGCTCCAAGCAGAGGTCCTCGATCTGAGGGTACAGCTACAGAGGGCCGGAGAAGAGAACCTCAAGTGTCAAACTAAACTGGAGGTGACGGAGGGCCAAAGAGCCGAGTTCATGAGCCTTACTGGGCAGCTCCAAGCTCAGACGGAGGCCCTGAATCAGAGGCATGTGGCAGAGCTGCTCGGCTGCAAACAGAAGGAAGAGGGGCTGATCGAAGAGCAGGTCCAGCAGGCCGCCGCCCACGCACAAGAGCTCGCCACACTCAAGGCAGAGAACGAGAGGCTGGGCCTTGAGAGCGGCGAGACACGGGAAGGCGTCTACAGGGCCAACACTGAGATGGCGGAGCTGGGGATGACCATCTGTAGGCTGACTGCGGAGAAGGAGGAGGCCAGGGAGCGCTGGACCAAGGAGGCGGCCAAGATTGAAGAGCTGCAGGACGGAGCCACCAGAGAGGTGGAGAGGCTGGAGGCCTGCCTGGCTGCCCTGCGCCAGGAAAACAGCAGCCTGAGAGAAGAGCTGAGCCAGGTGGAGAGCCTGCCGCGGGCCGTCGTGGAGCTCCAGCAGCAGCTGGGGAAGGCCGAGGGTCAAGTGCAGACCCTTCAGCACACCACCCGCGAGGAGATGGACACCGTCAGGTTCCAGATCAGCTCCGAGAGCATGAGTCATCAGAATCAACTGAAGGTGAGTGAAGCTGTGCGATATAATCGTCCATGCATGGATCCATTGTGCATTGGTTGTGACTTTTAGTTTTTTTGGTCTTTTCATTCAGAGTGTGAATGAACAGCTGACTACAGTCAAAGCCCAGTTACACTCAGAGTCGGAGACGGTGTCCAGGCTGCAGAGCAAAGTATCTGAACTAGAGGTCAGTGTATTCCACGATAATTATCTACAATGAAGGCTCTAACAACCCCTATTTAAATTCAGTCTGAAATGCTTCAATCTGTTTTGTTCGAACGAAGGCTGTGAATGAGCAACATGCTCACCTCATGGTGGAGAAGGATTCCCACATCACGAAGTGTGAGGCTACCATGCGCCACAACGAGTGTGAGATGCAGCAGCTAAGGGAGGCAGTCAGCAGGTGGGTTAACCTGTCGGTCGCCACACCTGAGTCCTAACCACACACGATTGTCACCAGCGGTTCCTTAACATTCCCACGTCTCCCATGCCAGCACCGAGGAGGCGCTTACGGCCTTGCGAATTGTCTCGGAGGAGCTAAGGGAGCGCCTGGAGAGGACGGAGGCTGAGAAGCAGAGCGATCACCGGAGGATGACCGATGAGATTGAAGAACTTAGCATCACCAAGAGCACCCTGGAGGAGCGCCTCATCGAACTCCTCAGGTGCGGGGATGAAACTTGAAAATATGTTTTGTTTTCTTCTATACATAGGACTTTAGGTCAGGTCTGAGATTTGTGAAGAGAGCAAGGTGAGATGGTTTCCCTGAACATATCGCAAAAGAGCTGCCCTAAACAGTCAGAAATCTTAATTGACTCATAGAGAGGCAGGTACAGTCAAGGGATATTCTATCCCAACACGACGGATGGCAAGGCCATTTCAAACAAGGTTCACTCCAATTATCACTCTTGAATAATCTTAAATCTGATCTACAAAGCAGATAAACCACAAGGGTGCCGATCATTAGTTTTTTATATCAACCTCTTCAAAGGTTGGTGATTGGTTTGGTGTGGCAGGCCTGGCAGACCGACGTTTTTCCCCTAGTGATTGCTCATAGGGAGAGGGATGTCTGATGTTCTTTTAAAATGACCTGGCACTGCTGGGAGCCACACTTGACAAAGTGGTAGGGAGGAGAGGGTCGATAGAAAAGACAGACTTGAATCAGAGGGAGAAAAAGAGAGTACAATAGTTTTGTGTTATTATAACTATTATAACTATTATAAAATTTTCTTCTACTTCTTCTATTTTCTACTTTCTACACAAAAACACATAATTAAAGCAGTCTGGGTTGAGGCTTATGGCATCTAGACTACCATAACAAAATATATATATATATATATTGCATATATATATATATTTTTTGTATAAATATATATTATCCAAATATATACATAACTCTTTTTTTTAGATCAACCAAAAGGGTATTTCATTACTTAAAACAATATCATAAATATGTTCCTCTGCATTTCTATATGTGCAGGGACAAGGACGCTCTGTGGCAGAAGTCTGACGCGCTGGAGTTTGAGCAGAAGCTGCGGGCGGAGGAGCGCTGGTGGCTGGTGGATAAAGAGGCCACCAATTGTCTGGACTGCCAGGGCCACTTCACCTGGTACCTGCGCAGACACCACTGCAGGTGGGCACCGGGGGGGTCACACTCTCCAGGGGTCACTTTGGTAGAATCCAGTAGATGATCTAGGCAACTACGGGTGAAGTAAATGCTGGAGTTGCTTTTGTTGTTGCTCGGCGGCAGAGATTGGCGAGCGATTCTGAGTGTAGGTTGTTCCAGTGTGTCCCGAGTGGTCAGAATGGTGTGTTGGTCAGGGAAGCTGGGATAACTTTTCGGTTCAATTGTGGTCCTTGTGAAAGCTACATTGCATAAATGTCTTGGCTAGTATTGAAACGTATTCAATGTACCCATACTAGGCAAATCGTTGAGATAATTTAGCACCTATGGTACTATTTTTCAGGAAATGTTGCTGCTCTGATTGACCATAAAAGTCATGATAAACAGAAACGGAGACATAGTTTTGTTTACCAGGCAGTATATGGTCCCTAATAGCCATCGTAGGAGCCTTATCTAGCGCCATTACCAGACGTAATCTGTCCATTGGTACAGAGTCTTATGTTACAGTACCAAAGTCTCCACCTAGTCAGAGGTGTGTCTCACTCTGGGGCCGTGCCGTGCCAAAACGCCGCGAGCCTCAGCAGGGAACCTGTTCTGCAGGTTGTGCGGCCGCATCTTCTGCTACTACTGCAGCAACAACTTTGTGACGACCAAGCACAGCGGGAAGAAGGAGCGCTGCTGCAGGGAATGCTACAGCCAGCACGGGGACGTGGTGGAGCGCTTCACCCAGGCAGAGCTGGGCCCGGCCGAGGCCCAGAGCCCCCCCGCCGCCGGAGCCGGGCCGGAGTCGCACCCGCAGCCGGCCCCGTACAAACCCACCCCCAGGGTGACAGGTGACTGGGCACGCTGTGTATACTAAACACACACCGCTCACCAGTGTGTACTGTGTATACCACACACACTGTTCACCAGTGTATACTGTGTATACCACACACACACACACACACACACACTGATCACCAGTGTGTACTGTGTATACCACACACACTGTTCACCAGTGTGTACTGTGTATACCACACACACACACACACACACACTGTTCACCAGTGTGTACTGTGTATACCACACACACACATACACACACACACACACACACACACACACTGTTCACCAGTGTGTACTGTGTATACCACACACACACATACACACACACACACACACACACACACACACTGTTCACCAGTGTGTACTGTGTATACCACACACACACACACACACACACACACACACACACACACACACACACACACTGTTCACCAGTGAGTACTGTGTATACCACACACACACACACACACACACACACACACACACACACACTGTTCACCAGTGAGTACTGTGTATACCACACACACACACACACACACACACACACACACACACACACACACACACTGTTCACCAGTGTGTACCGTGTATACCACACACACACACACACACACACACACACACACACACACACACACACTGATCACCAGTGTGTACTGTGTATACCACACACACACACACACACACACACACACACACACACACACACACACACACACACACACACTGTTCACCAGTGAGTACTGTGTATACCACACACACACACCCACACACACACTGTTCACCAGTGAGTACTGTGTATACCACACACACTGATCACCAGTGTGTACTGTGTATTGACTGTTCCCTATTCTCTACTATGCATCCACTATACAGTATACTGTGGTGAGGAATCACAGTCAAATGTTGTTGTTTGCTCGGGTACGGGAATGATTGTATAGTGTAAACAGTGTAAAATAGTGAATACAACGGTATATAGTGTATAAAGTATACACAATAGTGATTATAATAGTGAACATAAGAGTGAAAAGTGTATAATACATGTCATATATAATAACATAACAATATAATTAAAAGTATAGTGTAAATAATAGTGAATAACAGTATATAGTGTATAAACTATACAATATATAGTATAATAAATATAATATACAATAGGGAATATAACAGTTAATAGTGGATTAAGTGTACAAATATAAACAACACATTTCTCCAGGGTGTGTTCCTTATTTGTGTATCCGCTTCACTTTCCTCAGTTTTATTCCTCTATTTATTTTTATTTAATGTCCCTCTAAAGCTGATGTACAGTGATTTAGAATCCCCTACACCCCAAACACATTTCCTAAACACAAACAAATGTCAACCGCTTTTCTAACCACAAACCGAGGTAGACTACTGAGCTGCTGTATGGAGGAACTTTGCTACAGAAAGGAGGAGAAATTCTTATTTCCAATTCCTCTTTCCACTATTATTTATGTTCCAGTTGTGCTCTCGTTTTTGTAAGAAAAGGGAAATGGCAAAACAATCCAATGTCATTCAATTCCCTTATTGTAACTGTGCTGCAAAGAGGATCAGTGTATAGCACCTCTCAACCAAAAATAATTGAATGATTTACGATTTATGATTTTTTTAAGGCTGTGTCTATCTACTTCCGGACCAGTAGAAAAAGGGTATAACATGCATATGTTTTCTCTCTCAGTAGAACAATGTTTCAATCAGTCCCCTCGCTCTTCATCTAATGTGTAGTGTCAGAGCCGGTCCCCCAACCGGAGGAGGGGGCATTTGACATCATCACGGAGGAGGAGGTGAACGGGGTCTACGACAGTGACACCGTCTCCCAGACCACCGGAGGCTCCCCGGAGAGCGACCAGGACAGGAGACCTCCAGGGCCGGTGGACATGTCAGTATGCTTCATGTAGACCGTGTCTTGATTCATACTGACACTCTAGATATGTACGGGCATGATGAACTCATGATAACGTTTAAAAAATGTTTTGTAGACGGACCGGAATATACATACCTCTTGTAGAGGCACACACACACACACACACACACACACACACACACACACACACACACACACACACACACACACACACACACACACACACACACACACACACACGGGCTATGGTGTTCATTGTTCCTCATTTGCGCTGTGCCTCTGAAAACCACCAATCACATGCTGCAATGTCTGTTTTGATAGTAAATTAAACCGACTGCACCCGATGACATCATACACATGCCAGGTTGCCACAATAAGGTTATCTACCTGGAACTGGTTTTCCATGAGACACTTCTGTGGAACTCAAGCTTTCATCATGTGGGACACGCTAACAATAGACCCTTCATCACACAGAAACCTGGCTTTTAGAAACCTGACGCCGACTTTCCAGTTCCTTGTCCTTCTATAACACAACATTCAATCAATTCAAAATATGTTAGACTTTGGCCCCTGGGCAATGGAGCAGCGCCGCCTGTCAACCAAAGAGAAGAGGTGACCAAATGTCCAGCAACGGCGAGGACATGATTGAAGCAGTCAAAGGATGATAGTTTATTCAGAAATGAAAACAATCAGAGCTCAGCTTCTATTCGTGTCTGTTTTGAAGATTGTTACAACTTGAAGGAAAATGAAAATCCCCCTGCCAGGGCATTATTGAAGCGTCTGACGCAACGCTCTTCTTTGTGGTTGGACCCTCAGTCATTTGCTTCTCGACATTTGTCTGTCGAAACTGAGAGCTAAAAAACGATTCAGATTTTTCTTCCCGAAAAGTGTGAATCTTATTCCATAGTCACACAGAGAATGTGCGGGTGGCAAATGATGACCTTGTGACTCTCTTCATAGTGGCACCGGGGACATGACCCCAGATGACCCTGAAGACCATGTGCCCACGGTTCAGGACTCTGAGATCAACCTCCTCCGATCGGGGGAAGTCACGTGAGTCCGTCACGCACTCACATACCACACATAAATACAACAACCAACGTTTCAGAAGTTTTTTTTCCTATTCCTCACCTAGCTGTCATCTTGGTTTTAACGCTAGTTTGGTGCGGGTAACTGAATGCGGCGTTTAGAACCAAGATGGAACCAAGATGGCCACTGGTTGAGTAAGACCAATGCTAGAGTCGACATGGTGTTGATTCTCTTCCGCATGCATTCCCCAGTGTGGCCGTGGCCCTCAGCATCGACGACATCTCCAACTTCGGGGACAGCTCCAGAGAGCTCTTCATCAAGGGTAGCTGCTACAGTCTGATCAGCATCGCCGTGGGGGACCGCGGGCCCAGCATCGGCTGGGTCTTCTCCTCGGACCCCAAGAGCATCTCCTTCAGCGTGGTGTACAGGGAGGGGCCCGACACGCCCGTGGAGCAGGCCAAGGTAAAGCAGCATGAAAACAAAGGCGTGGCATGGAAACTTTGTATGCTATGTCTTGTAAAAGCAAACAAACTGAGTCACAGTGGAATTTAGTATCAGACCTAATGATTCACCTGGTCTAGTCATGTGCAAATGGTTCAAGGGTGCCCCCTACAGAGCACACACACACACACAACTATGGGGTATGTTTTTCAAATTAAAAGCGGTTGAAATTCCTATTTAGTGGAATCGACACTCGGGACACAGTCCACTCCGTGGTGCCTGAGAGCATGGCATTAACACACATGGCATCAAGACTGACAGGATGAGGGGTTAGATTCCCACATGGACCACCCATGTGAAGAAAGTATTTGAAGTATTTTGAAGTATTTGCAGGATTGTCAGACACTTTGTGATTAAAGCATTCACCAAATGGCTTGTAGTTAAGTAGCGTGTGGAAACAGTAGGTTGCGATGCTACTCACTAGGTCGCAGGAGGAAGGGGGATTGCTGTTCATGATGGACCCTGTTGAGGGGGCTTCTATAAATGCTCTCGCCTTGCCCAGGTTCTGATCCCGCTGACCCGCTGCAACTCTCACAGAGAGACCATCCAGGGGCAGCTGAAGGTGAGGAACCCAGGCCTCTACACGCTGGTGTTTGACAACTCCTTCTCACGGTGAGACCCCTGCACCCCACCCACGGTCCACACACACCCACGGTCCACACACACCCACGGTCCACACACACCCAGGGTCCACACACACCCACGGCCCACACACACACCTTTCTGTCCACACACCCACTCCTATCCACACACACTCAGGGTCCACACACACTCAGGGTCCACACACACCCACGGTCCACACACACCCACGGTCCACACACACCCATGGTCCACACACACCTTCCTGTCCACGCGACCCATCGCCCACACACACAGCCCCCCTCTTTCACCATCAATTGGTAAACGTGTGTGGTAAATGTATGGCCAGTTCTTGTCTCTTCTGCTTCCCTTCTGGAGAGCGTTGTCACAAGTGTTGAATGAATGATTTTGCGCTGGAGCAGATGTTCTGTTGTGTGGCTTGTTTGTACCGTCTGATTGACACGCCTTTCATTGGTTTTCATTGATAAACCTTGTCCCAACAGGTTTATCTCCAAGAAGGTGCTGTACCACCTGACCATCGAGAAGCCTGTGATCTACGACGGCAGTGACTTCCCCTGACCCAGCGCACCCCTCTCCAGGACACAGGGTTTTTATAGGAGTTTATATAAGTTGCAGCATGCTGTTTCTTTATTTATAATCATTTACAATTTGTTTTTAATGGGTAGTTTATATTGCTTTAAAGAAATTATCCATTTTATGGAGGCCCTGTTACATTTTTGTGGTCGTCATCAGAACTAATTGACTTAATGAGGAATGTGGAAATTATGAATACTGATTTTACAGGTTTTTAAAAGGTACACCAAGTAGTCCTCAAGCACTTTGGTTATCTATTCTTTAGATGGATAAGGATCCCCTGTGGGTTAACTTGCTGGCTCTTCTCAGGGATTTCTCCTGAATGCAAATGATTACTTAATAATACTAATAACAACAAACCATAATAGAATATCACACTCCCCTACACTACAGATTTCCCCATGACGGCAGAGTTAACGTGGTGCTTTGCATTAGTGTCATGTGGAACGTTGTCTAAACAGAAGCAGGATGAAGTCAGAAGTGTAGCATTGGGGAAGGAGCACACGAGCTGTGATAATCATATGATAATCACATGTAACTGTGTTTGTGATGTTGATAAAAACTTTTAGTAAGTCTACTGGAGGAGGGGTTTCAACATTTTTATAAATGGTGTGTTGCACAAGATACTTTGAATCTCTGCTGGTGCTTAACAGCTTTTCAGTTGTCAGAAGTTGTTCCGACTTGCAAAGGTTAGAAATTATTTTCTGATGTGGAAATATAATTGGGATTTTCGATAAATGCTTATCAGTTCTCAGTGCAGTGAATAGAATCATTAATAGGCTGATGACGATGGAGCATTTGCCAAATCATTTAAATCATGAGATTTTTCTATTTATAGCTATAATACTCAGCAGGTAATCTAACCAAAGTATTACAATACAATAAGCCATTTTATTATTGAAAAGACGATGCCTTAATAAAAGAGACTGATTACTGTGCACAATATCTTTATTAAGCAACGTCTTGAGGTCCAGAACCTCACTACAGGTTGTTGCTTGGTTCGATTTTTTGTATTTGACTGTGTACAATTATTTTGGACATCTTTCATATACTTTTTACACACAGGAATCACAATGCATTTTATGATGATTGATATTTCTTTCTCCTGCAAAGCAATAGGAAAAATGAGACACCAAATAGCGGACTAAACAGAGCTTATTTTTAACTGTTTTTGTAATGGTCAGTCTATCACTTTTTACTTATGTATACTCTGATTGGTGTGATTTAGTAGAATTTGTATACCAAGTTTCATAATTGTGCATGAAAGAATTAAAAAAAAAGGTTTTGTCTTCAAAAATTATTTTGTGATATTTTAAGATAAAGCAGATGTTCTATTTTCTTTTTGACTATAAGATGTAGGCTACATCTATGTTCCCTTTTACCGATCTATGCAACTGTAAAATGTAATTAAACTGTCCCTTTTACGAATCTATGCAAGGGTAAATGTACTACAACGTTCCAAAAACGAACTGTAAACCAATAAAAGGGAGGAAAATATTTACTTTGACCTAGATCTTGTTTAACCTATTACGAATAATGCTTGAAACAAATGCTTGTGAATAGTACCAATGTTATAGTAAAAAAAATAAATAAAAAAAATAGTAAAAATGTTTTGTAGACAGACCAGAATATACATACCTCTTGTAGAGGCACACACACACAAACCTTTTGTAGAGGCACACACACACACACACACACACACATACGTGTATGTGTGTGTTCCTTGTTCCTCGGGCCATGGTATTCCTTGTTCCTCATTTGCGCTGTGCTTCTGAAAACCACCAATCACATGCTGCAATGTCTGTTTTGACAGTAAATGAAACCGACTGCACCCGATGACATCATACACATGCCAGCGATAAGTGAGATATGATATGAAGATGATGACAACAATAAGGTTATCTACCTGGAACTGGTTTTCCATGAGAGACTTCTGTGGAACTCGAGCTTTCATCATGTGGGACACGCTAACAATAAACCCTTAAACACACAGAATCATTTTAGAAACCTGACTCACACTTTCTGGTTCCTTGTCCTTCTATAACACAACATTCATTCAATTCAAAATATGTTAGACTTTGGCCCCTGGGCAATGGAGCAGCGCCGCCTGTCAACCAAAGAGAAGAGGTGACCAAATGTCCAGCAACGGCGAGGACATGATTGAGGCAGTCAAAGGATGATAGTTTATTCAGAAATGAAAACAATCTGAGCTCAGCTTCTATTCGTGTCCGTTTTGAAAATTGTTACAACTTGAAGGAAAATTTAAATCCCCCTGCCAGGGCATTATTGAAGCATCTGACGCAACGCTCTTCTTTGTGGTTGGACCCGTCATTTGCTTCTCAACATTTGTCTGTCGAAACTGAGAGCTAAAAAACGATTCAGATTTTTCTTCCCGAAAAGTGTGAATCTTATTCCATAGTCACACAGAGAATGTGCGGGTGGCTAATGATGAACTTGTGACTCTTCTTCATAGTGGCACCGGGGACATGACCCCAGATGACCCTGAAGACCATGTGCCCACGGTTCAGGACTCTGAGATCAACCTCCTCCGATCGGGGGAAGTCACGTGAGTTTGTTGGTTTTAATGCTAGTTTGGTGCGGGTAACTGAATGCGGCGTTTAGAACCAAGATGGAACCAAGATGGCCGCTGGTTGAGTAAGACCAATGCTAGAGTCGACATGGTGTTGATTCTCTTCCACGCCGCATGCATTCCCCAGTGTGGCCGTGGCCCTCAGCATCGACGACATCTCCAACTTCGGGGACAGCTCCAGAGAGCTCTTCATCAAGGGTAGCTGCTACAGTCTGATCAGCATCGCCGTGGGGGACCGCGGGCCCAGCATCGGCTGGGTCTTCTCCTCGGACCCCAAGAGCATCTCCTTCAGCGTGGTGCACAGAGAGGGGCCCGACACGCCCGTGGAGCAGGCCAAGGTAAAGCAGCATGAAAACAAAGGCGTGGCATGGAAACTTTGTATGCTATGTCTTGTAAAAGCAAACAAACTGAGTCACAGTGGAATTTAGTATCAGACCTAATGATTCACCTGGTCTAGTCATGTGCAAATGGTTCAAGGGTGCCCCCTACAGAGCACACACACACACACAACTATGGGGTATGTTTTTCAAATTAAAAGCGGTTGAAATTCCTATTTAGTGGAATCAACACTCGGGACACAGTCCACTCCGTGGTGCCTGAGAGCATGGCATTAACACACATGGCATCAAGACTGACAGGATGAGGGGTTAGATTCCCACATGGACCACCCATGTGAAGAAAGTATTTGAAGTATTTTGAAGTATTTGCAGGATTGTCAGACACTTTGTGATTAAAGCATTCACCAAATGGCTTGTAGTTAAGTAGTGTGTGGAAACAGTAGGTTGCGATGCTACTCACTAGGTCGCAGGAGGAAGGGGGATTGCTGGTCATGATGGACCCTGTTGAGGGGGCTTCTATAAATGCTCTCGCCTTGCCCAGGTTCTGATCCCGCTGACCCGCTGCAACTCTCACAGAGAGACCATCCAGGGGCAGCTGAAGGTGAAGAACCCAGGCCTCTACACGCTGGTGTTTGACAACTCCTTCTCACGGTGAGACCCCTGCACCCCACCCACGGTCCACACACACCCACGGTCCACACACACCCAGGGTCCACACACACCCACGGTCCACACACACCCAGGGTCCACACACACTCAGGGTCCACACACACACTAGGGTCCACACACACCCACGGTCCACACACACCTTCCTGTCCACGCGACCCATCGCCCACACACACAGCCCCCCTCTTTCACCATCAATTGGTAAACGTGTGTGGTAAATGTATGGCCAGTTCTTGTCTCTTCTGCTTCACTTCTGGAGGGCGTTGTCACAAGTGTTGAATGAATGAATGCCTTCCCCCTGATTTTGCACTGGAGCAGATGTTCTGTTGTGTGGCTTGTTTGTACCGTCTGATTGACACGCCTTTCATTGGCAAACCTTGTCCCAACAGGTTTATCTCCAAGAAGGTGCTGTACCACCTGACCATCGAGAAGCCTGTGATCTACGACGGCAGTGACTTCCCCTGACCCAGCGCACCCCTCTCCAGGACACAGGGTTTTTATAGGAGTTTATATAAGTTGCAGCATGCTGTTTCTTTATTTATAATCATTTACGATTTGTTTTTAATGGGTAGTTTATATTGCTTTAAAGAAATTATCCATTTTATGGAGGCCCTGTTACATTTTTGTGGTCGTCATCAGAACTAATTGACTTAATGAGGAATGTGGAAATTATGAATACTGATTTTACAGGTTTTTAAAAGGTACACCAAGTAGTTATCCTCAAGCACTTTGGTTATCTATTCTTTAGATGGATAAGGATACCCTGTGGGTTAACTTGCTGGCTCTTCTCAGGGATTTCTCCTGAATGCAAATGATTACTTAATAATACTAATAACAACAAACCATAATAGAATATCACACTCCCCTACACTACAGATTTCCCCATGACGGCAGAGTTAACGTGGTGCTTTGCATTAGTGTCATGTGGAACGTTGTCTAAACAGAAGCAGGATGAAGTCAGAAGTGTAGCATTGGGGAAGGAGCACACGAGCTGTGATAATCATATGATAATCATATGTAACTGTGTTTGTGATGATGATAAAATCAGAATCTGATAATATCGGATAAATTCCCAAAAAGCCCCTCAGGCTGTTGACATGATGGAGTTCAGCAGGAAAGGCCGTCACAAAACTTTTAGTAAGTCTACTGGAGGAGGGGTTTCAACATTTTTATAAATGGTGTGTTGCACAAGATACTTTGAATCTCTGCTGGTGCTTAACAGCTTTTCAGTTGTCAGAAGTTGTTCCGACTTGCAAAGGACTCGACTAGAAATTATTTTCTGATGTGGAAATATAATAAGAAGAAATATAATAAGCTGATGATGATGGAGCATTTGCCAAATCATTTAAATCATGAGATTTTCTATTTATAGCTATAATACTCAGCAGGTAATCTAACCAAAGTATTACAATACAATAAGCCATTTTATTATTGAAAAGACGATGCCTTAATAAAAGAGACTGATTACTGTGCACAATATATTTATTAAGCAACGTCTTGAGGTCCAGAACCTCACTACAGGTTGTTGCTTGGTTCGATTTTTTGTATTTGACAGTGTACAATTATTTTGGACATCTTTCATATGCTTTTTACACACAGGAATCACAATGCATTTTATGATGATTGATATTTCTTTCTCCTGCAAAGCAATAGGAAAAATGAGACACCACGTAGCAGACTAAACATAGCTTATTTTTTAACGTTTTTTGTAATGGTCAGTCTATCACTTTTTACTTATGTATACTCTGATTGATGTGATTTAGTAGAATTTGTTTACCAAGTTTCATAATTGTGCATGAAAGAATAATAAAAAAAAAAGGTTTTGTCTTCAAAAATTACCTACTTTTGTGATATTTTAAGATAAAGCAGATGTTCTATTTTATTTTTGACTATAAAATGTAGGCTACATCTATGTTCCCTTTTACCGATCTATGCAACTGTAAAATGTAATTAAACTGTCCCTTTTACGAATCTATGCAAGGGTAAATGTACTACAACGTTCCAAAAACGAACTGTAAACCAATAAAAGGGAGGAAAATATTTTCTTTGACCTAGATCTTGTTTAACCTATTACGAATCATGCTTGAAACAAATGCTTGTGAATAGTACCAGTTTTCTCGTGACCTTTTAGTCTGCCAACGCCACTGCCGACTTAATCTATTTTTCTTAACAATCGGATCAAAAAATACCTCCTCATCATGCACCCCACCACCACTGCCTTCAGTGTAGCCTACATTCCATCAGTACTTGGTATCAACAGAACCAAAACCCAACCAATAGGTATCTACCGTTGAGGTTTGGATTGCTCTGATGCGAAGTCGGTAGTCGGTGTCCAACGCGCAGCACCTAGACCCCCTACTGTTAGGAAACAGAGAAGTGCCTGTTAATGCTCGTGGTCCCATCCCTGAGGATGTTGCGCTCATAAACCGATAAGATGTGTTCCTTTTACATCGTACGGATCCTCGCTGCGTTGGCTTTTGCCAAAAATGTGAGTAACTTGAATTAAGCCTAATTGCATGTGGCCTATTAATATAAGAGTGCAGATTTTTTCGTGCATGTGGTGCTACGGAATTATAGTCAGTCTACCTGACAGTTGACAATGTGTTTTTGCGCACAGGGTGGAACGCAAAGTAACGAATGGAGACCTCCCTGCTGCAAAGCTAGTCTTTGCTTTTCGTTATATTTTATTACAAGGAAATATGTGGACGGCTCTCATGTTGCATAAAGCCTATTACCTTCAATATACAACGTTGTCTGCGCCATGCGTGCGCCCATGTTTTATGCGCGTAAACGTGTGGCTCTGCTACAAACACGGCGTACTTTTGGTAACATTCAGCAGATGTTGAACTCTTGGCGCCGTTAGCTATTAGCGTGCTGAAAAATATTGGACCAGTTTAATAACTTCCAGTTCTGTTTTGGTTGTAGACCAGCGTGAACAGCAGATGAGTAGTGCATGGCTTTGCACATCAAGCTATTGAGATATGATATTGCATGAGTCTACTGAATGAATAGAGCTTATATTTTGGTTTGGCAGGTAGGCCTTTCACATATTCAGCCTTATTTTATTTTGTAAGTGATTGTATGCCTAACATGGGCCACCATTGTCAAAAATGTAGAATTGGATTATCTTCTTATAGTACCTTACTGAATCAGACATATATATGTATTGACTTGATAATAAACCATCAACACAACACTATGCATGCCTATATACAAACGTTAATATAAATACAGTCACTACTGTTATAAGCCAAGTTTGTTTTTCCACAGTCACAGGTTAGAATTAAACATGGTGTTCAAGTATCATCAACCAATGATTAAGGGGTACTCTCAATAATTGATGCACACATCCAAAATGGTATGCATGAAAACTATGCATGAAAATGGTTGACTTGATGACAAACTACCCATGGAGCAGAGAGAGAGAGAGAGAGAGGGAAGTGCTCACCACAAATCACTATCTACCACTTCATTTAATCCACGTCCCTGCAGGAGCGTTGCTGAATTCTAATAAGCATTCGTACGATCTAAGAATAACGATCTAATAATACTGTGTGTGTCTCTCTCTCTCTCTCTCTATCTCTCTCTCTCTCTCTCTGAAGTCACCTGTCTCTATCTCCTTATCACTCTATTATGTCTCTCTCTCTTATTTTTGATAGGTTTCCTCCTCTCCATTACATGTCTCTCCCTCTCTGGGACTAAATGTTCTCTCTCACTCGCTCTCCCTCTTTCGCACCTCTCTTTCCATCTCTACCTGTGATTGACAGAGAGGGACTTACCTCTGAATTGCAGAACTTTTCCATTCATTTCCCACTTTAGGAGGACTATTTGTCTTCATCAGGACAGATTGGAAAACAACAACCACCTTGGGTTTGGGCAACAGAAATATATGACTAGTTTGTCCATCTTCTGTTGCTGTGTTCAGAACTGATGCTAAATAGCTGGCTCCTAGTGGAATGTATTTCTAAACACTGGTTAAAAACTCACAAACGTTTTTTTTAGGGACATGTTTGTATGCTTAAGTATGAGATCGCTCATGTGTTACATTGTGTGTGATCCACGTCGTGTCATATGTCATGTGTATCTGGCCAATTACCTTGGCAACGGTATAGAAAATAGACCTCGCTCCCTTTTTGAAAATGGATCTAACATCTGCAAAGTGAACTCAATCCGATTGGCACCTTTTTGGGGTGGTTAGCCGTTAATGGTTTCCAGCGCTCTTTCAGAGGACAGTTTTCTTTTTTTTTTTCTTGCTGACCACTCTACCAGCGCAGAATGGCCATTTAAGCGTGTTTCACCGCTCATTTTCCCTCACATGTAGCCTACTTTGCCTTCTCCTCTCTCCCGCCACTGCGGGTGTGTAATTCAGGCCTGTTATGATATTAAAATCCATTGGCCTCCTGCCTATCACTACCGCCCACTATCCACTGTCCCTTTCAACTAAATACCCTTTTTTAATCTTTGGTTTGAAAAATAAATAAGATAATGGCTCCACCAAACAAGGACTGGCAGCCAGGTCAACACTTCATAGGCCACTATAAAGCATATATGCACGGCTCCCTCGTTCACTTTGGATGACCATGTCTATGCACCAGTGACGATTTCTCTAATTATGCCGCTTTCCCACCGACAGTACCAGCTCGACTCGCCTCAACTCGCCTCGACTTGGCCCACCTTTTTTTGCGTTTCCATTGGCAAAAAAAGTATGTGGTACCTGGTACTAGTAGGCCTACCACCTCCGTCAAGGTTCCAAGCGAGCAGAGTAGGTACTTTTGTGTGATTTGGGTAAACAGGTTGCTGGCAACTGATTGGCCAGCAGCTGTAAACGAGAATAATCACTTAAAGTTAAAGACCGGGTAAACCAAGAATAATTATGGGTTTTGAGTTTATAATACCACAGGAAAATATATTATTAACCACCCTGCCAAATTTGAAGGACTAAAAAAATCGCGAAGTATATAAAATTATGCTTCAAAGTTGATGAAAAATGAGCAGTAATCCCTGGCTCAGGACGGTGGGGGCGTGTCCGCTGCAGGCCAGGAAACCACGCCCATCACCGGAGAGAGACCGTCTTCGGTCGGAAACTTAAATAAAGTAAACGAACCGTTAACGTTACGTTTCCCACTGTGGCATCCAGGGAAGATGCACCAACGAGGTTGAAGAGGCATAACGGGCAAGCTAGCTGCAAACTGACAATTCAAACCAGACTCGTGAGCGGTAAAACCATAGACGGGTGAAACCACAGAATGCTAGTGCGCGGTTAATGTATTTATACCTAGAGGGCAGCAGGGGGCGGGTCTACATCGAAGACCGCTTTACGTAAAGCGGTCTTCGATGTAGACCCGCCCATTTTAAACCTGCACACAGAACATTCTCTGAGGCCTAGCTCCTCAAGGAAATGATGAATGGGAAAAATATTTTTTACATGTTTTGAGGGACACATTTAAGGCCTAATTAATATGATAAGAAGAAAAATACTGAATTTGGTTTACCCGGTCTTTAAGTTGTGTCTGGCGTGTCTGGAGACACGGATCAGCATTTCCCGTGTGTGTCGCTCCTTTCCTGGGGCTAGGCTGTGCGTGGTTGTGTGTGTCCGGTGTGGCTGGAGTCCACGGACCTGCGAGGGGGACACGGATCAGCGTTTCGCTGTTTCGTTTTAGTGTCGTTCCTTTCCCAGGGCTCGAGTTTCGCCTCCATCAACGTTACCGTATGACAACAATAGACGCGCACACGCAGTCATTGCGCTTT
The DNA here is from genome assembly GCF_964030765.1 of Micromesistius poutassou. Taxonomy (NCBI): domain Eukaryota; kingdom Metazoa; phylum Chordata; class Actinopteri; order Gadiformes; family Gadidae; genus Micromesistius; species Micromesistius poutassou. The sequence goes on from NC_140279.1 coordinate 3,675,861, forward strand.
TTATTTTATTTTATTTCCCATCATAACCTTTCCCGGGAATCAGGAAATAGTCTTGATCAGATTCAGATTTCCCGGGAATCCCATCTCCCGGGATTAAAACCTAATGACGATGCCCACATTGGAGAGGTTCTTTTCTACAACCCGCCCACGTTGAAGAGGTACTTTTTTAGATGGAAACGCGACGTGCCTGGAACCAAACCGAGTCGTGCCGAGTTAAGTCGTGGCGAGTCGAGCTGGTACTGTCGGTGGAAAAGCGGCATTATAAGACTGCAAGGGAAGCTCAGCTTCCCCTAAAATTTCAAAAATAAAATGGTCAAATATATACTGTTGTGTTAACATTTCATTGACTAAAAAAAACAAAAAACAGTAGCCTCGTGAGACCATCCAGATCTCGCGAGCTCCATTGTATTTACTCGCAGATCAGTCTGGTAACCTGCGATAGAGAAAATTTGGAGCCGATTGCAGAATGACTGGCCAATCAGCGTTGGTTTTGAGGCGGGTTTAGGTGTGACGCAACGAGAAGCGACTGTTCAGTCTAAACAACATGGCGGCTTCCACGGATGAGATGAGCGTAGCTATCGCACAAGTTTCATCAGAATTAGTGAGTATTCCTTCACTGAAAGAAGAGCAAAAAACTTCACTGGAGGCTTTTCTCGGAGGAAAAGATGTTTTTGCTCTTCTCCCGACTGGTTTCGGAAAGAGTTTGATCTACCAACTGGCTCTGCTAGTCGCGAAGAAAATGGGTAAGGTCAAGAATCCCATAGTAGTGGTAGTGTCTCCATTGGTTGCCCTGATGGAAGATCAAATTGAAGAGGCTGGGAAGCTAGGAGTCTCTGCCATGCAGCTGGGAGGAATGAACGACAGACATCCTCCACGGCCGATTCCAGTTGGTGTTTGGAAGCCCTGGGGATTGTCGTTGATGAGGTTCATGTCACATACAAATGGTAAGTTTAAAAACGTTAACATCAGCTACGTTACCTAACTTAATGTATGTTAAACAATGGCATTAGAAGAACCGCAAAGTCCTTGAAGCCAAACTAACGCTAGCGACACTAACTTAGCTAGCTAGAGAACAAGCACTAGCAATTTGTTCATAAACAACGTTGGCTTACAGTCACAAAAGGATGAACATAAATATAGACGTTTATGCATGTTTTTGTATGTTACATAAACGTCTATACGGCTGCTCAAAAATGTGTCACTATTGCTCAAAACTGTTTATTTTCACCTATTAACAAGATTAAGATTGATTAATGATACTTGCATCATTGTGAAACAGTTTGGCATTTGTTACTATTTAATAATAAAACAATGACACATGGTACACTTGTTTCTCTTTTTAATCTAAATTTGACGTGACGATTGAGGTTGATGCTTCTGCTGGGTTTGTTTCTTACTCTGCTTCTTGCCATCTTCTAAAAACGGCGAACTCGTTCTCTTGTCTACCAAGCAAGTGGAAGCAACGCATGCAAATCCGACCTGATCTAGACACATTTCCAGACAGCGGTAGCCCTAATTCTGTTAGCCGCTCACTAATGCTTTATTCTCTTGGATCCTTCTTTTGGAATATGGACCGGACACCTGAAAGTGTGCCTTTTATACATAAATTCTCGTTACACAAATGGCAAATATCCTTTAGCGACATGTTGCTTGCTTAATGAGCTAACAAGCTATGCTTTGCCTTGACGCTCTGTTAGTACGTCATATGCTTCGTTGATCTGATTGATCAACGAATTTGATCTGGTTGATTTGGCCCGTCTATCACCAACATAGGTGGTGATGCCGCAAGGGATTCTGGGGGTTCAACTAATTTAGGGGTTTGGACCTTTTCGGGGCCCCCTGGGCTACCTTGTGGTTGGTTGTTGTGGGGGGGTTAATTGTGTGGTGTTCCATTGTTGTGTGATGTGTAGTGTGATCGCGACCGTTAGTGAGTGTTGTTTGTGTTGGTCAGGTGTGCTGTGTTTCTATTATATAGCTGGTGTTATATATGTCAAGGTTGTTTCTCTTTATTGTGTTGTTATTGTGTGTAATGCTGCTGCTACACTGCAATTTCCCAGCTTGGGATCAATAAAGTAAATCTATCTTATCTATCTAAAGGCAGTTCCGTTGTCGGGCGGTGTATGGGGCGCGGAACTGCGTAATTGCTTTAACCTGGGCTCCCGTCTCATCCTTCCCGTGCTGCTCGCCACAGTACTTATACCACAGCTTCTATCCAAAGCGCCACTAGGGAGTGCATGCATGGGTGGCCCCAGTGGGAATCAAACGCTGTGCTCTAGTCCAGTGGTTCTCAAACGTGTTCTACTAGTGTACAAAGATATTTTTTCAGCTGAGTACCCCCTTTCACCGACACAAAATTATTATTATCTTTTTTTAAATTAATGTAAGTAATGTATGTGCATTCTATTTGGCAAACATTAAAAGGGTGCACATACTCACAATGTAGTGAGAAACATGGGCCTGTGCTTCATGCAACTGTTGGCTGATTTCTCCCCTCAAAAGAAGTACAATGCCAGTGGAGGATCAGGGCATGTAGAGGTGAATCCCATAAAAATATATTCTTCCTGAAACTGACATTTTGGTGTTTCTGAATGGGCCGTGTGACAGATAGCATGTGTGCTGAACAGTGACATATGTGTGTGTGTTAGAATCATCATAATATCAGCTTATCCTCATTACATTTGGGAGAGCGGATATTGGCTTTGTTCCTGTCTTTTTTACCACCAACTCATCCTCCATTTCTGTTTGATGGAACAGGAACAAAATAATGACTTTGGGGTTGTACCTGGTGTGTGTAGTAGCTACTACCAATGCTTTACTTTAAAGTGAGAGTCTTTTTGGACTGCCCTGTAGCCTATTTGGATGTCGATATTTGTATACTTTTCCCGAAGAGTTCAGTAAAATAGCTGGGGATGGCAACTTCCTATTTTAGCAGTGTAGGAATCCCAGTGTGTTAGTGTGTAGTGTGTAGCGTATGTGTTAGTATGGGTAGTGTTTGCTCAAAGTTATTGAAATGCATGATTAGATCCTTTGCTAGCTCCCGATCTTCCAACCCATCAAATTTTGTGACAAAACCCAACCCTTACAGTTGTCATATCTGCTATCTGTAAATGGCACCATCATAACAAATAACCATATTATGCAAATCGATGTTGGTGATTTTGATGGAATGGCTCCAGGTGTGTTTTGTTTGGGTGCTGATGTTGCTTTATCCCTCAAAATCAACAAGAAAAGAAAAACCGAAAACCCGCTCAAAGGTATTTTTAACTGAAGCACTTCAGGCACGTATACGCATGTTCCAATCATCCGATGAGTTTAAATTCCCCAGGCGAAAATCAGAATGCTGATCACTAATGTTAATGGTTTCAAAATGGTTTATTTTCTTTTTTGTCATTAGTGTAGTGGAAAAACTAATTGAATAGATTTAATAAACAGAAACTAGTGGAGGCTGGACTCCGGTGGATTCAGTGCTTGTCATTCAGGGTTGTGCAGCTGTCGTTCCTTCTGTTTGAAATGCAAGCTACACGTGCAGCCACACCGCTGGAGTGGGTTTCAGAATAAACAGTTCTCAAATGAAGAGGCAGTCTACTCTTGTTCCTCATCCCCAATCAGCTCCACAGCATGTATTCACATAGCGTCTCTTTTGAAACAAAACAGGTGATATAAAGTAAATATCAAAGGTCACTCATTTACAGTCACAATTGTGGGCATGTCCAGTGTATTTATTCTTGTCGTCCTCGTCCGGGTTCCTAGGAACTGTATTTTATTTCATTGGGACGTTGTCTTCAATCCTACTGGCTCTTTTGTTCTGTCCATCTCTCTTTCTTTGTTTTTTTTCTTTCTTTTACTTGTTCTTTTCTTCAATCTTTTTGTTCAATCTTTTTTTTTTCTTGTTCATCCTTGCTTTCTATATTTTTTTCTGTCTGTCTTTTCTTCAGGATTTTGTTTGTACTTTTGTTCATTATTTTGTTCATTAATTCATTCCTTCCTTTCATCATTTCCTTCTCTCTTTCTTCAATTGATCTTTCTTTGGTTCCTTCTTTTGTTCATTCTTTAAGTGTTTTTCTTTCTTACGTTTGTGTGTGCTTTCCTTCTTCCTTTCTTTCTCCCTCCCGTCCCCTCCCTCCCTCCCACCAGGCGGAGTCAAGCCTTCACCCAGAATGTGAGTACATTTTTCAGTTGGAGCGGGAGGAGCATCGATGTCTTCAGCACATTGCAGAGCAGGCCAACCACAGTCTACAGGGTATTATCTAAACTACACTATGTCTATATACTAGAACATGTCCTTTATACTACTGTCTAGCCTATCTACTATCCCATCCTATATCAACTATGTATCCCTTTCCTACATCCACATCTACCCCTATCCAATAAACTCTAACATATCAAAGTCAGCTTTATTGTCAATTCCAAAATATGTACAAGACAAATAGAGGAATCAAAATTGCGTTTGTCTCTGACCCATGGTGCAATAAGTAGAAAAGGATACAATTTGGTAAAATGAAAACAAACAAGTAATATTAACAATAAATAAATTCTAAATACTGCAAAATTATTCTGAACAGTGCAAAGGTAGGCAAAACAAAACGGTAAAACAAAACGTGTATATATACAATAAAGTTAAAAAAGTAAATGTTCCAGGGTTCTTGTGTGCAAATGGGAAGGGGGTTTCAGAGTCCAGAGGTTGTGGGGGCCGAGGGGAGGGAAGGGACAGAAGGGAGAGAGTTGAGCTTCCAAACAGCCTGGTGGAAAAAGCTGTTTCCCAGTCTGGTGGAGCCGGACCGGAGGCTGCTGCGGTACCGTCTCCCAGATGGCAGGAGGCTGAAGAGACTGTGTGAGGGGTGGCCGGGGTCAACCACAATGCTGGTTGCTTTGCGGGTGAGGCGGGTTCCATAGACGTCCAGGAGGGAGGGGAGAGAGACACTGATGATCCGCCCAGCAGCCTTCACTGTGCGCTGCAGGGTCTTGCGGTTGGAAGCAGTGCAGGGCCCACACCACACAGTGATGCAGCTGGTCAGGATGCTCTCGATGGTGCCTCTGTAGAAGGTGCACATATACTATCAAGTCTTTATCCCCTCCTAAAACCCCATATAAACAAATTCTGTAATCTTTGCTGAATCACTTTATCCACTATCTATTCACGTCTTTGCTAATTCTGACACATCACATTGAAGTGTGAACTAAAATGTTGATTGATATGTACTGTCCCCTGCCAAATACGTATTAAATAAAGAAAGAAAGAAAGAAACTCCTATATCCACTATCTAACCCTTTTATAACCATTATGAACCCCTTCCTCTATCCACTATCTACCCTATCTTGTTTAAACTATCTTGCCTATCCTACACCATCTTTCTACTCCTTACAGCAGTTACATGCCTTCTCCTTCTTCTGACAAATGTACTTATTGTAAGTCGCTTTGGATAAAAGAATGTAAATGTAATGCCTATCCCTATCCTAAACAAAACAACAAACTTTCCCATGTCCTTTTTCAAGGCTGTCAGCCATTTTGGGATGCAGTCCTTTGCTGGCCTAATGCAGGGGAAGGGGAGACCATTCACAAGGCCTGCCCGGCGGTCTTCTCCCTGTTCGGGAACAACACAGGTCTGTGTTGACCTTGATGTCAGCGCAGCCATTAGTGAAATGTCATGTGAAAAACAAACAAACAAACTGTTGTGGGATGTGGGCAAAATGTAGATGTGTAATGCTCTTGGTGACACTTAAAGCCGGGGTAGGTAACGCAGGGAAAACACATGACTAGCTAGCTAGCTTTAACAGTGGGTCTGCTTATGGAAGACTCTGGTCAGACGAGTGCACGGACAGAGTGCCCGCAGGCAGCCAGGTAGGTAGGTAGACAGGTAGGCCATCCAATTGTTTAATTCGGGATAAATGCAATGTTTGGATGTGCTTTCTGGAGAATTACTTGCTGGAAAACAGAATTTCAAAATGCATGACCATAGAAAATCTAAAATAAATAGCCTACCCTAGTGTTAAATTTGGCTAATTATCTGAATAACACCCATCAGGAATTTTTGTTAAACAGTAGAGGTCAGGAACAGTGAAATATGTATCCAAATAACATTTTTCTTTATTGTAATTAGTTATCACGATGGAATGTAATCACATGCTAAATGAATTGTTTAGTGACATAATAAAAATAATATTGAGGTTCCCTCTTTCTAGGGTCTGTGAGCCGGAACTGTACAGAACAGGGCTGGTCCAGCCCCTTCCCCATGTACCACATCGCCTGCAGCGTGGACGACAACATACCAGAGGTTCTAGCGTCCTGTGTGTGTGTGTGTGCGTGCGTGCGTGCGTGCGTGCATGCGAGCATACACAGACATACACAAACAGGGGGACCATAGAGACATAAACATCAGTGACAGCAGCAGATAGGCAAAGAAATAGATGATGTAGAGCTGATGGAGAAAGCATCTGGAGTTAAAGGCCAGGGACCAATCCCTGGAGAGCCATCAGGGACATGAGAGGCTCGTGTTGGGTAAGCTAGTGGAGAGGCTGTTTTCAGAGTCGTAAACACAGAACACATGTTGTTGAAAGTCACCGAGGCGGGAGCGAGCCCATTGGTGACATGTTTAACGGTCAAGATAACATCTTATCGTGCCTCAATGTTTCTGGGTCTGGTGTGGTTGCACTGGGATCCCTGTGCAAATTTTGCAAAGTATTCACAGTGCAAAATGAAAAATCATTTATTTAGTATGCAACAGCACCGCATTGACATTTGAAAGCGAAAAACATTTCTAACCTAGGGGATCAACGGGACGTTTTACTTTCTAAACTGTGTGTGCCGATTACAAATGCAGTTTGCAGTCTGCTCATTTTTCTTCCTCTCGTTATCGTCGTTGTTGTTGTTGTTGTTGTGTTTCAGACGGAGCAGGCGTACTTCACCACGGTGAAGCTCATCTACACCGTCGGATACGGGACATCTCTGGCCTCTCTTTCAATTGCAGTGCTAATCCTGCTCCTCTTCAGGTATATTGGCCCAGGATATATAATATTAACACATTAACACATTTATGTTCAGGGTACCTCTTATAATTCCTTTTTTACAGGTAATACAGTACATCGTATTTTATCTTACCATATCCTATCATATCCAAATGTTTCATATCCTACCCATTATCTTACCTTATAAAACGGGTGGCTTAAATCAAGCGATCTGATTGGTTCCCAACGGTTGTATATTGAGTGTATACACACAGCTATGATGCCCATTCAGTTTACAGAGTACCGTATCACTCTGCGCCTAACTTGAATTGTTGTTTATTTATATATAAAAGTAATAGCATAGTTCACTGAAGCCTAAAAATATGTTGATTGATGGAGAGGGTGGAAATGTTGTAAAGCAATAGGCACACGGTGAGTGAACTGCTCGATAGTAGGCTAAATTTCCGGCGAACCGAGCTACCGTCTCTAGCCGCGCACTTTGCAGGCAGCCAGGAGGGACTACATTTTTGTATTCGTTGAAAAAATGCTGGGTGTCTATGACTTTCATTTCGCCATACTTACGTAATCGTTTTGTAAAAGCAATAGATCACTTCAGTCAGTGAAATGTGCTCATTATACCACAGTTAAGGGGGTCGTTGTCCCTCTGCTGCGCGGCGGGACGGACAACGCCCCTAGAACGTGATAGAATGTGATATGCAAATCGCAAAAGGCTGCGATAAAAAAGAAAAGCTTTTTTTGGGGGGGATTTGATTTTTTTGGCTGCCCTTTGAAAAAAGATGCATTATTCCTTATGAAACATGTTGACTGGGTCTGTGTTTACGGGGGTTACGTACAGGAGGCTGCATTGTGCCAGGAATTACATTCACATCCAGCTGTTCACTACCTTCATCCTGAAGGCAGTGTCAGTGTTCATTAAGGACACCACTTTGTTCTCCAGTGAAGACACTGACCACTGCAACCTCTCCACGGTAAGCCCCTCACAATACCTACTTCTCCCCAAGTAATGAACTCTATTTGTATCTGTACCTATATCTGCTCCCCCCCCCCCACCTTTACTTTGTACTAATTGAGACTGAAGCAACTTACAATAGAGTTTAGATATGTGTTGTTGTGAAGGAGCAGGTGGAAATTAGGCATCTTGCTAAGGGATGTCTACAGGTAGAACTCTCTGGCTGGGAGTCAAACACAATTAGACTATCCTATTCCTAACCCATTTTATTTTCCCTCTCTCTCTCTCTCTCTCTCTCTCTCTCTCTCTCTCTCTCTCTCTCTCTCTCTCTCTCTCTCTCTCTCTCTCTCTGGCACTCCAGGTCTACTGTAAGGCTGCTGTGGTGTTCTGTCACTACTGTGCTATGACCAACTTCTTCTGGCTCCTGGTGGAGGCTCTGTTCCTCAACTCCCTGCTGTGCTCCTCTTTCTACCACAGCCGTCGCTGTCTCTGGGGCTTCGGCCTCCTGGGCTGGGGTGAGACCCTTACCACGCCCCTTTACTAGTTAGTACACGGGCTGCATTCAGATATTCAACATAGTTCATTCTGCTCACCGTTACTTTCTTAATGTCCAGATGTTCTCTGCAATGCATTCAGAACTCAGTGTCCAAACTCAGCTAACTAGCTGCTAACCAGCCGCTGTTAGCTGGAGATGTAGCTTACAATGCGAGTCAAAGCAGCTACAGAATGAGGACACATCATCGTACAACATTTGTTGGACTTTTTCATTGACAAGGTGGCTTCCTATTTACTGTAATCAAGCAATATGAAGGAAGATGTCAGAAACAGTGTTGGAATGCAGCCAGTGTATGTCAAATTAATCAGTGTTCCACTGACCATTTAGTTGTTTTATTTTGGAAAGTTGGGTGTTGCTTCAATATTACATGCATGCAAGTTTGTAACTAGAAAATTTGTATATGCTTTAGTTTTTTGGGCACATTTTTGATGGACTCCCATTATTTACGAAAAACACAGAACTTTGCATGTTCACAGAGGATTCTTGCATTGCATTATTGCAACTCACTACTTCAACTGATTTCCACAGCAGGCAGACGCCTGTCACCATCCCCAGGTTATTATGGTGATATTCATTACAGCCCAGCAACTCTCTTGGCTGGGCTGTAATGAACCATAATTAACAAACAAATTGAGTTTAGAGTCAGAGTTAGCTTCTCCCCTTTGCAGCATACCACACTTTGATGAACTCCATTACTATTTTAATTTGTGTTCAACCAAAAATATGCCTGCCTGCTTTTTTTTGGATGGGATGGGAATTTGGAGTAGCTTTAAATTACCAGGAGGAATATGTTGAACACTCACCTTTTCTCATTTGCGTATACACATAGAGGCATTTGAAGATGTCATTAGCAACAGAACTCCCAAGCAGTGTATACACAATGTTTTACATACAATTCCACATGCAGGATCTCTTATTCAATAACACGCAAGTTTAAGCAAGCACTCCGATTGGTCAATTCCCATTCTCAAGCGTGTTTAAATGCCTGGTGAAAGAACGGACAAAAAGATCATGCCTAATTACAGAAAGTATCGCTACGCTAACTAGCCAAAACTACTTTCATGAGCCTAGTTTCCATAACAACGTTCAACTGACCAAGAGTTTGCTATCGTTACTATAGGAACTATTTTCTGATGGAGATTAACTCGGGCAGAAAGCTTGAATTTGAGGGCAAATTAACCCACAATATGAAAATATTTTACAATATTGTTGATAATGAAGATGGTTATTGAATCGCAATCTTACACGAGATGGCGTTCTTGAATGTGATTATTGGTACTTAAAGCACAGGACTTCGGAACTCGGCACAAGCGCCTCATTCCTACGGCTATGCTTTGCGTACCAATAATGACATTGAAGAACGCCATCTCGTGTAAGATTGCTTAACTCAAACCCAGTATCTTTCAGTTTACTAGGCATTGCACGGATGGATGATGGAACTGCCTTCTTAAGTCTGCCATTATTTCACCGTCCAGAGAATACTAACCAGTGTTGCAATTGGAATTGGTTGTGACTCTTCACCCTTTGCCATTTTAATGCTGATTTGGTTAGTCTGTATTGATCCCAGTGTTGATCATCATGTGGTCATGTGACCTGTTGTCTGCCCCCCCCCCCCCCCCAGGTGTCCCTGTGATCTTCATAGTGCTGTGGATGGTGTCCAGGGTGTACTTTGAGGATACAGAGTTAGTAAGATTCACTTTGCTTTCTTGAAAGTAATTAGTAACTTAACTTCATTAAGTATTATTGATGAGGTCGTCCAGTGAGACACAAACAGGCATTGAACCCAAACTTGTGTGTCTGGGTTCCTGTAAGGTTGATTAATTGAGATTCTTCTCTGCCCATACAGATGCTGGGACATTAATGAAAACTCTCCCTATTGGTGGCTCATCAAAGGTCCAATTGTGGTCTCCATTGGGGTAAATACTAGGGGTGGGAAAAATAATAGATTCTTCGATGCATTGCTATTCTCTCTAGAACTATTCCGTCTCGATGCAGAAAAATGAATAATTGGAAACAAATGTAATATATTTAAAAAAATTAAAAATATATATATTTTCTCAATTAAATTTGTTCGCCTGCTGCAGAGCACCACAGAAAACTCCTTTCTGCCTGCGGGTTCTCTGCGCAGAGAACCAACTTTATCTAATATAAAATATTAGAGTAGCAAAGTGAGTAGTAAAGTCAGATGTATATATATATATTTTTTTTAATCCTGCATGGAAATGTACATAAAAAAAATTGTTGAATCGAGATGCATCGAGATGCATTGATAATCATTTTATAATCGAATGGTTGACCTCTGAATTGGAATCAAATCGAATCGTGAGGTGCCAAGAGATTCCCACCCCTAGTAAATACACTGGGTGGATCGTCTCCATTGAAAGAAGATTCATGAAATGTTGTGTTGTTTCTGTTTGATTTTTGGTAAACAAGACAACTAAAATGAACATTGATATACAAATTATATTCACAATGGGTACCAATACCCATTGTGAATATAATTTGTTTCAATCACTTGCTTGTGCTAATTCTAGCAATAGAGCACTTCATGCTGGTCTTTGACAAAATGTTTTTTAATAGGTGACTCGCTATTATTTTGTTCACAAACTGTACAATTCGACACACATTCATTCCAAAAGATGAAAGTGCTGTATTGCCATTGTTTTGCCAACTTGTGGCATGCACGACAAATTATATTAGTGGCGGATGTAACTTTGAGTGAAGCTTCAAATAGGCCTGCATGCCCTCCAGCCTTCAACAGCCTTCCATTAAGTTATTACCATTTGTGGTTTGCTGTTTGTTTGGTTTTGTTTTTCCAGGTCAATTTCATGCTCTTCCTGAACATCATTCGAATACTGATGCAGAAGCTCAACCCACGCCTCATCCAGTTCAACAACTCATCTCAGTACAGGTAGAGACACCAAGCCCTTAGCACCGCATGTAGGCATAGCGCTGTGTGCCTGGCCAAATAAATAAATACTATATATACGAGTATTTCACAGTGAGTGTGGAGTGTTCTGCAGCCTATCACATTGATTTGACCTAAACTGTATTCTCATAATAATAATGATGGTAACACATATACATTAACTACCACTAATAATAATCATAATCAGAAGGATTTTAAAAATGCATTTGAATGGCCATTTCAATGAACTATGATTCATATGTATTGACATAATGATTTATGCTGTGTGTTATTCCTTCCGCCAAGGCGCTTGACTAAGTCGACCCTGCTGCTGATACCTCTCTTTGGGTCCCACTACATGGTCTTCAACTTCCTGCCCGACTATCTCAACGTCAACATGCGCTTGTGTGTTGAGCTCGGCGTGGGCTCCTTTCAGGTACGCAGCGCGTCTCGTCTCCTTGGCGTCCAGAGAACAAGCGTTTTGATGGAATGGAACCAGTGAGTGGTGGTCAGCCAGTTAAATAGCACAGAGATATACGACAGCTGACGCGTACCTCTCAATGTGATAACAGTTACATAATTAACAGTACATCATAGATACCACTAAATCCATCGTGGCCTGTGATGCTGAGGCAAAAGTATTCCACTATCAAAGCAGCAAGAAAGCAACACCAGATCAAGTGCTGCGCCACTAGGTTTCGCCTAAAGTAGGTGTTTTAATGATATTCCCCTAAATCAGTGTTGCATTGATTATTCATAACTCAGTGACAGTACCCTCTGTGGGCCAGATGGCGCACAATAATGGGTGTTTACCATGCAAGCTATCAGGGGATATGCAACAGGCTAGGTGTGTGCGTGCGTGTGTGTGTGTGTGTGTGTCTGTCTGTCTGTCTGTCTGTCTGTCTGTCTGTCTGTCTGTCTGTCTGTCTGTCTGTCTGTCTGTCTGTCTGTCTGTCTGTCTGTCTGTCTGTCTGTCTGTGTGTGTGTGTGTGTGTGTGTGTGTGTGTGTGTGTGTGTGTGTGTGTGTGTGTGAGAGAGAGACAGGCAGAGGCAAGAGATTTTTTGACAGATAATAAAACCAACCTGCCCCACATTCAAGAAAAAATATTTTTGTCTCCTTTCACTCCTGCAGGGAAACCCTATTTAACTACAATCACTCGAGTACATACACTGATTCAAAAGGACGTGATTATGGACGGAGAGTACTTGAACATACCAATAACATCTTAATTCACTTTACATGCCCAGTTTATGCCATGGAGATCAAAGGAACGACAGATGTTTATTGTCTTGTCTGTGCAGTAAACTGATCATTGTCATCATCATCAAACTATATTGAAAGTGGCTCTATTATGATGGTTAATGTCCCTGAATTAAGAATTCATGAACTAAATGCCACTCTACAGCATCTCAGCGCATGGACTGACTAATGAGCTCCCTTTATGAGTGCCATTTTATATATTTGTATCTAAATATATAGGCTATATACTGTATATATTTATATATAATTCTAAATATATATTTTTGATTGTTCTGCCGTCTATGAGTTATTCTGAATGTCAGTTGAAAACATGTCTCCCACAGGGTCTGGTTGTGGCCATTCTCTATTGCTTCCTCAACCAGGAGGTCAGTACACTCACTTTCATCAGTGCGAAGTACATCCAAAATATATACAGTAATGATGAAACTGTGCTGCAGATCTTACCATGACTTGCTCTCAAGGATGACATTGGCACAAGATGTATTTCTTTTCTAGCCTTGCCCCATCGGCAGCACAGATAATCCGACTAGTCGATTTTTGTGTAGTCTTTGTGTATCAATAAAACATTGTTCAATTTGTGTGAATGCCAGTGAGGTCCCAGGTACTGCTAATACTGCTAATCAGAATAATGGTATCATCAGTATTCATATTTGAGTAAATATCTTTATATTATATTATACTTGCATATCTAAATGAATGGTTTGTAGCTGGATTTCTCCACCAAGTACATTATGAATATGGATCTATGAGATCCATAAGAGGAAGTGTTGAGGTTGGACCTCATGTCGGGTTCCTCCCCACAGGTTCAGACGGAGCTGCAGGCGCGATGGCTGAAGTGGCAGGAGAACACCTATGGAGTGGTCTCTCCTGGGCACAAGGGCAGCCAGATGGACACACCCTTCTAGTGGTGGAACACCTCCACCACCAACTCCACATCCAACACTGACACCACATCCACCTCCACCACCAACTCCGCCACCAACTCCACCTCCACCTCGAGCACTCACTCCACATCCAACACCGACACCACATCCACCTCCACCACCAACTCCGCCACCAACTCCTGCACCATGGCTACTCCACATCCAACACCGACACCACATCCACCTCCACCACCAAGTCCACCACCACAAGCTCCACCACCTCAAGTTCCACCACCACCACCAACTCTACCACCTCCACCTCCAACACTAACTCCACATCCACGTCCCCCTCCACCTTCAACACATCCGCCTCCACCACCAACTCTGCCATCACCAACTCCACTACATCGACCACCACCTCCACCACCCTCTCCACCTCCACCTCCACATCAACCACCACCAACTCCACCACATCGACCACAACCTCCACCACATCGACCACAACCTCCACCTCCACCTTCACATCGCCCACCACCTCCACCTCCACCACCAACTCCCCCTCCACCAAACTGTTCCTTCCCTGAGGAGTTTGATTGCTGCATGGCCTCTTGAGTTCCTCTCGCAGACACAGGACGGGTCTGGCGTGATCAGCGATGGTGGGCCTTCCTGTTCTTGCTCATCAGAACTGTCCTGGACCTTACAGAGATCAGTCCTTTATATTGAATGTATAAACGAATGGCAACATGTTTTTACTTTGTCAATATATGGGTGGTGTTGTAGCGCCTGTGTTGCTTAAACTGCCTTAATTGTGTGATTGTAACATTTGCATTATTTATGAATGTATTTATTTATATTTCTTTGGCTTTGTTATAAAATCTAAGATCAGCCCAATGACAGCAGCGGCATTTTAAAGAACAAAATTACTTATTGTTTCTAATTAAAGCTAGAGTGCCTCTTAGAATTATATCGACTACAAATGGGTCTCATTTGGGTGTAACGGGCATTCATCGTTTGCTATCTAAATCATTTTATTCTGCGAATACAATGCTCGTCTTTGTTATTGCCTCGATCGTCTTTTTTTCTTCAAAGGAGCATTCCTTCTTGAACGACCCCAATTATCCGCGGCTAATTTATGAGCTCACCGTGGGCAGGGTTCAGTGCGCGGGCACGTTCGGCCTCGCACCCAACTTCTGTGGGGTGGGGGCGTTTAAGGGTTACGACAGGCTCTTTGGTGTGGCTTGTGAGGGAATGGGAAGTGCAAAAATTCCTGAACAGGATATTGAGTCATTGCAGTACAGCCCCCCTTCAAGCGACCATAAGCTTGATGTTGATGAGCCTTAAGCAGTGCATCTGGAGACTGGACGAAAGTCGAGCCGTTTCGGTAACTGCAGAAAGCGCTCTAGGTGTCCCAAACGTTTGTGTGCGTTTTCACCGGTGAGTTTTTTTTTTTGGTGAGGCATAGTTGTAGGCATAGGATGAACCTTATGAAAACAATGCAGAAGCTTTAAGCATGTGGCGTTTACGTCATTTAAGATGGCAATGATTTTCGAACGCATCACTTTAATTGCTATAATCTTGTTTTCCAAAAGCGTGTAGTTCATGGGCTTTGCGCCAAACCTCGAATGAAGCAATGCTTCGAAATAGCTTCATACATGCATGTTATATGTTCAGTTTACTAGTTTTACATTGTTCTACGTATGGGGATTTCATGAAACGCACAAGCTGTCTAGACAGCCCAGGGGGGGTTGAGAAGGGGGCGTTTGTTTTAATAACCGGGTGCCCTCATCAGCCTCTGCTTGTGTGTGTCCTACGTACGTGTCCAGACATGAACGATGTGACTGATCACACACACACACACACACACACACACACACACACACACACACACACACACACACACACACACACACACACACACACACACACACACACAATGGAAAACATGTCAGTGACTGCCTGCCTTGTGTTGGCCCATCAGCTCGCACGTCCTATAATTCATGCAGCATTCTCTGTGCTCTGTGCTTTATCGTGTTCTTTCCATTATTTTGTGATTGCCGCTTAGTTAATCCGATTACTCGGGGGTGATGACACCCCTTATTCCGACTCTTTTGTCCCTTGTGCTGGTGGCTTGGAGTGTGAGGACCGAGCCGCTAGCTGGCTCCGGGGACGGCGCCAACGAAGTCCTCAAACACTCCCCACCAGAGCCGCAGATCAACGGGTACCAGGTGAGACCTCGACCCCAAGGACCCTCCTTTACTTTCATGGTTCAGCAACGCATTGTCCTCCCCGCCTGAAATGTCTGCAGGAATTGCATCTGCCTTCAATGAATCGATGCCGACCCGATTCCGTAAAACATCGGCTCGATATATTCCTGAAAGCCAAAAATATTTGCACAAAATGCTTGCAAAAAAATAGTTGTGTGTCGCAAACCTTACAATGTAGGCCTACTTCGTCGCTTTAATCGTATCCAATGTTTAATTGAATAAAGGGACATACTTTTAACAGCATGACTGGAGGTGTATGTAAGTATGTTGTCTGATTTGCTAGCAGAACGAGCGACCCTCGGTGTCGAAATAAAAGTTTGTAAAATGTACTATTGGGGGGGGGGGGGGGGGGATGATCCATGATTCAATGATTCAACGTGAGAATGACTTAGAACGTGTATATAGACTTTTTGTTTTTAACTCTCTTCGTTATTCTCTTTTTTCATTTTTAGAACGAACTGATTGAGAACGCTATTGGGAATCTGATCGCAGCAACACCCAGTCCTGAACCCACTGGTGTCTCCCTAGTGGGGGTCTCATCTCAAACATCCCCCCGACTCAGAGCCGCCACATCTCCGCCAGGGCCCACCACTGCACCACCACCATGTCCTGGGAACCAGGTGGTGCTGCAGCAGGGGGCCGGGGCAGGCTGTGGCTGTCCCGCCGCAGGCATGGTGAGAGATGGGGACAACTGTAGCTGCATTGCAGGCTTTGCACTGCAGGGGGCAGCAGAGTGTCAAGGTGAGGTTACAGCTACACAGGCCCTCAGCAGTTAAAGGTGCTGTAGGTGAGATTCAAGAGTTATAAAGAGAGAGAGTTGAGTTTGTAGTAGGCCTATTGCATCACGTGTGTGCCTATAAATATATGCCTATTGTGTTCCTGGTTACCGGCCATTAGATGTAGATGAGTGTGTGGCTGAGCTGGGCGGTGCATGCGGTCCGAATGCCAACTGCGTCAACATCCCTGGGTCCCACATGTGCAGCTGTCACCATGGTTACCTCATGATGGGTGCCGGGGGATGCCAGGGTAAGTCAGTCTCCTCATGGTAATGTCTTGGTCTGTGTGTGTAATGTTTTTATGTAAAGTGTGTGTTCATTGTGTGATTTGGGCTACTGTGTGTGTGTGTGTGTGTGTGTGTGTGTGTGTGTTCTTGTTTGTGTCACAGTTCAAGTATACATTTTCCAAAAAGATATTTCTGAGAAAAAAAATCGACAAAAGGAATCACTTAATCCTCAATGAGGATTGTACAATGAATCAGTTGGTCATTGTACAAAACAGACATTTGTACACAATGCGCACCACAGCACCAAAACTCACAATGTGACCGTGTGTGTGACTATGTGTGTGTGTGTGTGTGTGTGTGTGTGTGTGTTGCAGACATAGATGAGTGTGCGCTGGCTGCGGTGTCAGGCCTGCAGGCGTGTCGGGGGGTGGCAGAATGCCAGAACTCCCCCGGTGCCTTCTCCTGCTCCTGCCCTCGGGGGTACGTCATGGAGGGAAAGGACTGCGTAGGTGGGTGTCGTGATGGCTCTCCTGGCCGCTTACCTCCGCCTGTGAGCCAGCAGCACCCAGTCACCTCACACCGTCCCAGGGAGGCTGCATCGTAGACAGGCCGTCCACCGAAGTTATACTCTTTACAGCATGAAGTCTAAACTGTTCTCAGCTCTGGTCTGCATTAATTGATATGATACTGCTTCCATTGTTGTTTGTCCTCTCCTCGTGCTTTTGACCATCAGCAGCTGACAGAGTTTCTGGATCACAGTAAATTCAACAGAAGGCATGGCTGACGATAGACAAACGCTAACCGAATAACATTGTCGAGCTTACATGAATTACATTTCCAGCATCGTTTCCCTTTGAATTTCACAATAATGTGGTAGCTATTGATGTCAAAAATCGTGGGGAATTTGATGAAACGCACGTCTTTTGACACACAGACACTCAAATACACACACACACACACACACACACTCTAGTTATTAATAAAGCTAACTGTTAAAGCTAACCAGCTGAGCATGTTGCATGTGTACGCATTAAGGCAGACAACACATCTCCATGGCGATATGTGGCTTGTTTTTGTCGGTTCTCTCAAGACGTGGACGAGTGTGCCTTTGAGACGGGCTGTGGGACGGCGTTGGGCAACGCTTGCATCAACACCCCGGGCAGCTTTAGGTGTCTCTGTCTCCTTGGTTTCAGCGCACAACCCCTAGTCTGTGTTGGTGAGTATGGTTATGGCTCACCCAGGTGCATTAGTAAAGAACGACCCAAAGGCTTTGTTTGGCGTAATTATAGCATTGCTGCTGTTTGTTAGCATATTAGCTACCAACACACAAAAAAAGCCTGTTTATTTTATTGTTTTCTCTTCTCTTCTCTTTCTCTCTTCTCTTTGCTGTCGTCTCTTTCTCTATATGGGAATTCAAATTGTATTTTTTATTTGTTATTGTCTTTCATGGGCTGGATCACTTGTTTGTGAGCAAATCCCCTGAAAACATTCTCTTCTTCTCCTCTCTTTTTGGCGTGTTCTAAGGACCTGTGTGTGCAGATTCGACTGTGTGTCAAGGTATAATATACTTTTCATGCTATATCAGATTGAGTTTATATATCTATACACTGCCACAGACAGTAGTACCCAAGCTTAATAATGGAAAATAAATGTTTTGTCATCTTGATGTGCAGCTCATTTGAAAAGGTGTGTTTCTTGTTTAGTTACTCTGCGATGTCTTCCTTAATCGATTGAAAATGCTAATTTAGTCAAATCAAAAGACGTGGATGTATTTTAATTGACGTGGAAGTCAAATTGAAATGCACTTAACTCAACAAGAGTACTCGACCTCATAGATCATTTCTCAATGAACTAACATTAGCCAGCCTCAGATTCAATCAGCCAGTTAATCAAACCTGCCACCATAAATACCCATCGTCAGTTAGTGGTAATCAAAAGTTTGTTAAAAGTGTGTTTTCTCCTTCCTCCCCCCATCGCATTTGTGCCAGATGTGGACGAATGCAAAGAGAGCCGGGCGGTGTGCGGGGGCCAGGGTGTGTGCGTGAACACACTCGGCAGCTACACATGCGCTTGCCGGCCTGGTTACCGAGGCAACGGCACGCACTGTGAAGGTAAGCAATTAGCGGTTACTTTTCATGGAATTCAGATGGGGCCCCGCAGACGCCATTAAGGTCCATCAGAGAGCAGGCTGGCCGTGTGCGGGGGCTCTGTTGTTCCCCCGGACCCGGGTCACATGACCTGACGGCCACACGTATTCTTCTGTCCTGTTCCATTTGTGGTTGCCGCAACGTGGATAAACAATCTATGTGAGTAAACATGTGAATTTGCTTGTTTTGAAGCTTCGAACCCGGCGGAAAAATAACCCTGAGAAATAGAGGATCAAACTAAAAAAAAGGCCATCAAACTTGCCATCACCATCTAATCTTTCTCTGCCCGTGTGTGACGCTCACTGTCTCTTTCTCTCACTCTGTCTCTCACTTGCTCACTCTCTTTCGCTCACTCTCTCTCTCTTGCTGTCCCTCTTTCGCTATCTCTCATTCTCTCTCTTTCATTAACTTGCACCCTCTTTTTCTGTGTGTGTGTGTGTGTCTCTCTCTCTCTCTCTCTCTCTCTCTCTCTGTCTGTCTGTATGTGTGTGTCTCTCTCTCTCTCCTTTCTGTCTCTCTCTCTCTCTTGCTCTCTGTGTCTCTTTACCAGATGAGAACGAGTGTGCTCTTGGGGGCCATGGATGTGACGGTAATGCCCGCTGTGGAAACATAATTGGCTCATATTTCTGCCAGTGCTACCAAGGCTTCAATGGGGATGGTCACTCCTGCTATGGTGCGTGTGTATTTGTGTGCATGTGTTATGTGTATTTGCTTGTATTAATGTGTATGTGTGTGCACGTGTAATGTGTATTTGCGTGCATGTGTTATGTGTAATGTGTATGTGTGCATGTGTACGTGTGTGCACATGTGATGCGTATGTGTATGCATGTGTATGTGGGTGCACATGTGAGGTGTATGCGTGTGCATGTGTGATGTGCACATGTGATATGTATGTGTATGCATGCGTTATGTGCATGCGTGTGTATGTGTCATGCGTCTGTAAAAGCCTGCCTTGCATGACCGCATCATCCTTCCTGTTTGGTTCTCAGATGTAGACGAGTGTGCGGTGAACAACGGCCACTGTCAACAGAATTGCACCAATGCACTTGGAACGTACCGATGTCAGTGTAGCGCAGGCTACCTGCTGGCCCAGGATGGACACACCTGCAAAGGTTGGAGAAAAAAACACTCTCATTCCTGGTTAACAGATGGAAGAATGGAAATAGAAGCGACTGATGGCGAATCAATACAATTCAGATACATTATAATGTAACAGAATACGAAACAATCAAGCATTATGCAATGCATACAATACAATTGCTCTTTTATAATGGTTATACTTCCATGTATAACAATTTTATACATCTAAGCATTTAACACAACTGTTAATTGCGTTGATGTATGGTGTCTGATTCCATTTGTAAACTGAAGTATGATGTGAATTGTCGTCTCACCATCGCCGTTTCTCATAGTCCCGGTGTTCTCCTTCATCCCTCAGACGTGGATGAGTGCTCGGAGCTGAAGAGCAGGTGTGAACATGTGTGCACCAACACTCAGGGCTCCTTCCTGTGCGCATGCAGGCCTGGCTATGAACTGCACATCGACAGCCACCGCTGTGTAGGTCAGTGACTCAAATCCACCCTCGACCGGTCAGTCCAGGCCCAGATCTTGATGCCCCACCAGTGAAATATCATTTCTGACGAAGGCCGGCCAGCACTTAAAATAAGTTATCATCCTCTTTCCTCTCTCTCTCTCTCTGTCTCTCTGTGTCTGTCTCTGTCTCTCTGTGTCTGTCTCTGTCTCTCTCTCTGTCTCTCTCTCTCTCTCTCTCTCTCTCTCTCCCTCTCTCTCTCAATCATTTCTTTACAGACATTGACGAATGCAAGATCCAAAATGGCGGCTGTTCCAACAGCTGCACCAACACCCTGGGAGGGCGAACGTGTCACTGTGCAGCTCCGCTGCTGTTACACACCGACAACCTCAGCTGCGTCAGTACGTCCCGAGCAGTCCACTTAGTGTGCAAGGGCTTTGTGTGTGTGTGTGTGTGTGTGTGTGTGTGTGTGTGTTTTTGCCAAGTGCACAAATCTGATGCACTCCATTTCTTTCTTTCTAAACAGATTAACGTTTCATGCATAGTTACCGTAACGTTTCCTTCTTCACATGATGAAAATACACACAAAATATTCAAAATATCTGCATTGATGTTTGATGACCCCCCTCTGCACAGACGTCACCACCTGTGAGCGGCGTAACGGAGGCTGTGACCACACCTGCACCATGGGGGCCGAGGGCCGCCTGCACTGTAGCTGCCGAGCCGGCTGGAGGCTGGCCCCTGACCTGAGGAGCTGCTTGGGTCGGGCCGAAAATCCCTCTTATTTATCTCTGTCTGTCGGTCGGTCTGTGTGTGTGTGTGTGTGTGTGTGTGTTTGTGTGTGTCTTTCTCTCTGTGTGTCTGTTTGTCTTGCTGGTAAATTGAATTACCTGATTATGGTCAATGGATATTGAAACGAAACACCTGCCGAAGATGAACTCATGTCAGGCTTTCTTGTGTGCAGATGTTGATGAATGCGGAGACTTCACAAATGGCGGATGTCAGCACGTGTGTGTGAACCATCCGGGGGCGTTCAACTGCAGCTGCAAGGAAGGCTACCAAGTGCGGACCGATGACCTCACCAAGTGCCAGCGTTAGTATAGAGCGGAGCCTTCTCAATGTAGCCTACTTAGCTCTCATTCCCACCATGGGGGTTTCAGTGCTAATACCATGATACTACTATAAGGGCGACGTTTTGTATTGTGCTTGTACTTTAAAATGACTTTCAATGTAATCAAATCCGATTTTAGTAACTCAGCTCCCAAAGCACCAAAAAATATGAATGTTTTCCAGTGTCCC
>NC_140279.1:3702604-3732604 GCF_964030765.1 Micromesistius poutassou
ACAGTTTTGAGATGGTTAGGACCACTTTGTATTGACCAGCAGTTACAGAGTCTACCCCACCTTTGTTTTTTTGTACTTTTGTTTACTCCAGGCCATATGGGTAAACATACAGTGGGGCTAGATAATACAACCTAAGTCTTCAATAACACAAAATAGTGAACAACCTACAACATATACATTTTCCATTACACAACCAATATGATCTCTGTTCATGAGTTATCCTCCAATAGTTTGAGTATTTGTCACTCACCTCAGGTCAGCTATTGTGTTTTGAAATGTGCATGTCATTATGTTTTATGAATAAACTCTGGAAGGCTTATACTTAAAAAGTATTATCTGTGTTATCTACTCAGACCCATCCCCTTCTGCAAGTGAATGGCTTTTAAAGGAGATAACATACTCCTAAATCCTATTCTTACAAAGCAATATAATTTAATGGGGTCTGACAGACTTACTGCAAACACAAGTAAACCTGTAAACCGGCTTTGGTGTCTCCTGAAAATGGAGGTAAGCAAAGCATAGCAGAGAGAGACCCAATGTTTACTAAAAACTGTTGTTCATACACGACAAGGGTCACCTTAAGCAGGTGTTGGTTATTGTTTGAAGATGCAATTTAATGTTTTTAATACATTGTGAAAAAAATAGAACTCTAGAACTTCAATGTTTGTAGATTTAGCTGCATTAGCTCCTTACAGCTGCAAGTAAGAACAATACGATTAACTTATTGACCAGCAGAGTTTACCTTTTTACATAAGGTAAAAAAGCTGAATCTGGACTGCAGCTCAAATTACTGCAGATGTGAATGCCCTAGGAATTCATCTTGTTTCACATGTAATAACCATTTGATGATTCAAGGCAGCTGAATCGTTTTATTTAGTTGTTTGATTTTATCTGTGGTAATATTCTCATATTGCCCTGTTTTCCATTTTCTCTAGGTGGCGCACAAACTCTTTCATTCTGTCAAATGAAGTCAATTTGAAGATCTCGGCGTCTACTATAACAAAAAACCCTCGGGCTTTATGTCCTTACGTGCATATTGTATTTGATTGTGTGAATAAATTGTAAATTAAGTATTAAAAGTGTGTTTCCTTTCATTAAAGTAGAAACGTAGGTATGGTGCAACATCTTGTAAATGTACAAAAGCACCTAGCTCTATAGAATTTAGCATATTTTCAAAATACTATTCTGTTCTATAGAGCTAGAAATAAGTTTAAATATTTTATACCTCCAGTTAATCAACAGTGTTTATTTGGGAGTTTGACATTGAATGGTCATGTCCCTTGCCACAACGAAAGAGTGACAAAAGAGACTTCAAATCTAGGCTAACCTACACTGTGTGAAACTGTCCGTCATATAGTTTTGACTATAATAAATAATCTCCATAACTACCCAACTGAAATAATTGTATATACTTTAGATATATATGTATATTTTAAGTGCATCTTATAATGGTTTGCTTATCTGTCCTTGATCTTTTTATGAAAGTTAATTTTTACCCACACTGCATTGTAAACAATAGGAGCAGTTTCCAAGAACCTTGCTGAGCGCTCATATGTTTATCGCCCTAAGACAACATTGTATTATTTCAATGCATCGCTAGATTCTACTCCTCATTTATTTCCGTGTTGTTCAGAGCCTGTGACAACATACTGTAACCACTGTGTAGGTTTAAACTGTGACTGGGAGTAGTGGCATTGATAACTGCAAGATTTTAATGAAAATGTAAAACGTGACCACTTCCAGATTCCTAAGAGGGACAGAGCGTCAGAATAAAAATTATTGATGGATAAATAACACATCCAATACCCTTCCTGCCAGACTTCCTATTTTGAAGGAATTTGCATGGACAGAAAAACATGAGCATGAATGCAATAGACTAACTGCTACGCCTTGACCGAAGGCAGCAGTCAAGCCAGCTGACCCCTGCAACTCTGGTCAAGCCAGCCGTCACTAAAATTGGAGGGCACGCGTATTCTATCCTTTACGGCCAATGCATTGAGACGACCACGGGTGTCCTGACAGGGAGAGGTGGCGTCTTTCCACACGTGACTAAGGCCACTTTTCAAAATAAAGGGTTAACACAGGGTATATACAAAAAAAAAAAAAAAAAAAAATCAAAATCAAGGTTTGCCTAGATTTGAAAGTTTAAGTCCCACTCTTTTACATTAAAAATAACTTTGTCTGAGACTTGCTGTAAAAACGTTTTGCTCCATAACTTCTCACAGTGGCTGATATATTTGAGATCAGCAGAACTCAGAGTCAAGTCAAGTTAAAGGTTGGCTACTAGTTAGCTAGCTAGTAGCCATCCATACAACTTAGAAGCTCGTCCTCCTCTCTCCTTTCTCCTCCTATGACTTGCTGCTGATCATCCTCTGTCCTCGTCCTCTGAAACATTTAAGGATGCTCATCTCTGTGAACATTTTGATTCATGTTTCCATTAAATCGTTTATGGACACGAAGCAATGGCACATACACACAATTATCAGCTATGATAGCATGTTAGCTTGTTTTTCACTGATTTGGTAGCTGGCAAATGTATGCATATTTCAGTTGCATACTCTAAACTTCATCAGCGCATCGAGAGTAGCCATCTCTCTGAAAATCCATCCCAGGTTTTGCAGCAGCCCCCTTGCAGTGACTTGGCTGTTGTCAAGGCTACAAGTAAATCGTTGAGGGAACTCCCCTGACCCGACTTCGATAGCTAACAGCTAGCTGACACACAGGCAATGTGAAATATAATATCAGAGGGGGGGACGGGACAAAACCTAGATTTTGAAATGTGCTGGGGACCTAGCCTGACTATTGCCAGACCAAGCTCAATCGTTTTCAAGTTTGTTAAGGTAAACTGATGCAAACAGTTTACCGTAAGTACTCCTAAAATGCGCAGAGCAATATGAACAGTGAAAATGTCACATATTTACGGTAGCCTGGATTAAATACAACACTTGCTTGTGGCCGATGTTGGGCAGTGAGGGGCGTAGTGTACCATCCATTGAGTCGATCAGAATCGCTAGTAGCCTTATAGTAGCGTTATACATGGTATATGGTTAGTGTTTATATGGTGTTGAGCCGACGGGGTTGTTTAGGCCACAATGGAAAGCACAGTGCAATATATTTTAGATCTTAAACCAAATTGGACGACGGTTGTTATTTCAACTCTGTGCGGAACTTGTTCGGTAGGTTTAGTCGTAAAGTGGATCCATCGTGCGAGGGCGGATCGCGTGATCCTGAGGGCAAGGCACCGTCGAGAAACCAATCTTCTGCAGGCGGAACAAGTTGTGCACGAATACAATGATTCGGTAAGGCCACCATAACTGTGAACTGGCTGTAGCGCTGTCAGCCATGATGTTCGCATCTTCATCGTGTTTTCAACGTGTTACAGCATCCCGGTGCGGACGTCTCCCTCATTCACTCACTTTCTGCACGTCAGCTGACGCTGAGTCTAAAGGAGGGATCCTTGGTCCCTGAAGACGTGTTTTTCTCATATTTGACAAAGGTGAAGTTTTCAAAAGTCATTACACTTAGCCCACGGGGACCTCCTTAACGTGAAAGTAAATAACCCATTAGTGCAACTTTTTACATAGTGTAACAAACAATCCCGTAGTCCTCAAGTTGATCTTCCGAAGGTCAAATGTGTTTTTCTACTATAATATCCAATGACAGCAGCGTGCACATTGTATTGTTCATTTCATAATTAATTTCTGGTCCTGTTGCTTTCCCCATAGGCACTAGAAGCCAATAAAAGACTTAACTGCTGTACAGAGATTATGATGGAGAGTTTGAACCACTTGAAATCTATAGACTCTTATAAAGATGGACTGCTGTACGGTCTTCCTGTAAGCATCAAGGACAACGTAGGATGCAAGGTAATGTGTCAAAGCAGCGCTTTGATTTTAAATAGATTTATGCAAAACTAGGACATTTTTTTAGTTTGGGCCTCATTGAAAACAATATCCTTTTATTTTCCTTTCCTTACTAACTTGGTTAATAGTACTTTACATAGACTTAAATTAATCTTAAGTTCATTTAATACAAAGAAAGATTACATTTACATTATCCTCAATATTGCAATGAGAGCCAACAGAAGTCAAACTGTAAGGAAAAAATGTGAAATGCTCATGTGGTGAAGTATGGTTTGCTCTTGTTAAATGTACATATGTAAATATTAAGCTTGTCATAAATGGAGTACATGATTATCAGGTTTGTCAACGTCAGTGACTCATGCCTGTTTTTGTACCCAGGGCTATGACTCCACCTGTGGGCTGCTCTGCAGATTGAACCAGCCAGCTCTGGAGGACAGCGTTGTCGTTGAGGTGTTGCGGAGACAAGGAGCGATTCCCTTCGTGAAGACTAACGTGCCTCAAAGCCTCATGAGGTTAATCTGCACACGCCCTATTGGCTATATGAACACACAGTAATGCTTTTTAAAACACATGATCTCAGTCACATGTGTTTTCTCCTCATGTCCGCAGTTATGAGACCAGCAACCCCATCTACGGGACATGTGTGAACCCCCACAACCCTAAGAAGACACCTGGGGGCTCTTCTGGGGGGGAGGGGGCCCTCATCAAGGGAGGAGGGTCTCTGCTGGGCATAGGTACCGATATCGGGGGCAGTATACGAATACCCTCCTCCTTCTCAGGGGTCTGTGGACTCAAGCCCACCTGCAATAGACTGAGGCAAGTGGTGTTGGTTGTTGGGTGTTTTTAATATAAAGTTAAAGTTAAAGTTTTCAATATACTAATTGTACAGCAGCGTATCATCCATGCCAAAAGACACAATATTGATACCCCTTTTTCAAATCGAGACCCCAAGAATGAACTGAAAGTTTCCCACCCCTACAAACCACTACCTGCCCTGTTTTGACTTGCTTTGGAACTTTACAATGAAATCTTATTATGGTTAAAAGCTGATTTAATAGGTGTTGTGTTTTTTGTTTATGCCTTGTTCAGTACAAAAGGTGTCTCCAGCAGCATGAAAGGACAAACTTCAGGTAATGAATAATCCTCTTGGTACACCATGTTACTGGTTCAATTTACCCAATTTGAACAACTATTGGGTTGGTCAACTGGTAAATTCTTGCAAAACTCAGGCAGGCGGGGCAACATTTTCAAGTGAATAATATTAAAAATAAAGTTTTTGCTTTTTTTTTTTTTTTTCACTGGTTGTCAATGGTTGGTGCCTCTGGGCACGGGCCCAAGTGCCCTTATGGTTAATCTGTGTGTGTGTGTGTGTGTGTGTGTGTGTGTGTGTGTGTGTGTGTGTGTGTGTGTGTGTGTGTGTGTGTGTGTGTGTGTGTGTGTGTGTGTGTGTGTGTGTGTGTGTGTGTGTTTCCTCCTAGTAATGGCATCTGTGGGACCCCTGGCCAGAGATGTTGACAGCCTGGCACTTTGCATGCAGGCACTGCTGTCCGATCACATGTTTACGCTGGACCCTACTGTTCCACCCATCCCATTTAACACAGAGGTGAGTCTACTGCCCATACAGGTCATCACAATGAAGTACAGAATCCTTTCGTAACTTGGTCATTTAATAAAAAAAAAAAAGTGTACTATGTTATCAAATATTTTCGACATGTCTCTATCTTCGACACGCATGTTGTCTTCTCTCATGTTGTCTTCTCTCATCGCCTAAGATATTCTCTAGGCTGATTACTTAAACTGCAGACAAATCAATTTCTTCAGTTGATCACATATGCTCTTTGAATGTCGCTCTTTATCCATAGGTGTACCAGAGCTCCAAGCCGCTGAGAATCGGCTATTTCGAAAACGACGGCTACCAGCATCCATCTCCCAGCATGCTGCGGGGCGTCAGAGAGGCCAAAGCTCTGCTGGAGCGTGCTGGCCACACTGTAAGAGGGACACGCTAGTCGGAAACTAATCTCAGATCCACCAGTCCTACTATGTTATAGCAGAACCCGGGCCGGAAACCAAAAAAGGGAAGTGGGGCGGAGTTACACCATGTTTTTTGGTTTCATTAATAGATCTAAAGTTTGATTTGTGAGAGAAGTACCCACGTACCACGTCAAATGCATTTGGAATGCTTCATATCAGGGTCAGAAATTAATGTGGACATAAAATTATTAATGCCTGCATAACTTGATGGTGGTGATGATGGTGGAACTTTCACCAATCAGAAGAACAGTTAATTTCTGTAATTATCTCTGTATGCAAAGTGGTCCTGCTTTTTGGTTGAATACTGGTCTGTCATGCAACATAGAAAAATTTGGTATTTGAACATGAAAGCAAAAAATTTGTACGCTTAACTCTGTTCTTTCTGATTATCTGCATATGCTATCTCCGTGTGTCTCCAGTTCGTGGCCTTCAAGCCGTTGAAGATGGAATACGCCATGAATGACCTCATCATTCAAGCCTTTTTTGCAGATGGGGCTTCCACTTTGCTACAAGCCTTGTGAGTTCATCACGTAACGCAGGGCTACAAACAGCTTGTGCAAAACTGGCCAATCATTGTGATTCAATCACAGCTCTTTGAGTTTACTCAAAGGAGCAAACCACCTCAAAAAGAAACAAAAGATGATTCCTCAACCTTTCACCTTTTAATCTCTAACGCTGCTATCTTGATCATGGTATTCCACATGGATCAGCCTTGTGCCAAGTATGCGCTTTAGATATTCTATTCAGAGTGGTCCCGTGACATAACCATCAGTTCGACATCAAAACCTTCCTACATATATATTCTTTAATAGTATAAAACATATACAGTATATATATATTTGCCAATACACTATATCTACATATATATATATATATATATATATATATATATATATATATATATATATATATATATATAAATCAAATAAAAAGCAGATGGTAGTGATTGTAATTGTGAATGTTTGTTTCCATTTATTATAGCGAGCGGAGCCCATTGGACCCTACGGTTTCATTCCAGGTCAAAGTGTGCAGATTACCTAACGTAGTGAAGAAGATCCTCTCATTTCTCCTGAAACCTCTGGTGAGCGATGTTCTGTTCAAGAAATACATCTAGTTTCAGGCTAGCTTCAGATCAGGTGAAAGGTGCGTTGTGTTGGTTTCTTTGAGCCAGAAGCTCGGCTCATTTGAAATTTTAGAAAGGCAGATCCTAGGCCAGCGAACAGGCAGACTTCCATACCCCACTTTTTGTTTTAGAATGACAATAATTATACATTTGATTAATATAGAGCTTCTCTAGGTACACAATGGCACTAATAAATGTAATAAATGTATTCATATCAGTGTTTACATTTCTAAGGCATTTTCATCAAAGTTGACTAAATATAACAAACCTATAGGAAGGTTTATGGTCTTAAGCATCTTAACTCTGTGACGAGCTACAGCAAAATCTTGCACTGCAATTCCTAAATGTTAATAGTATTGGTCTGTTGTACCATTAAACATTGATCGTAAAGTATATCCAATATGCACTATTTAATCACGCAATGTAGGAACCTTTCGGATGACGTGTCGCGTTTGTTAACTTATATTTTCCTCCTTTTCTGGGTTTAGCTTCCCCGCGTTGCGAAGAACCTCGACATTCTCAGTGGATTCAGGTGAGAAAGACGCTGGTTTCCTCAATGGGACGAGGAATAGCATTTAGCATAGCATCATGTGGTTCTGATTGGTGTCTCTGCTGTTTCCATTGGTGTCTCTGCATAGGTCCGTTCAACAGCAGTGGAAACTGGATGCTGCAATTCAGGTTTGTACCTCTTCTCTCCATTTGCATTATTGCACTATGATGAATACAAAAATATGGGATTTATATATGTATGTGTATATATATATGTATATATGTATGTATATATATATATATATAGGGTGTGTGTGCCTAAAATTGCAAGGGTAGTTAGCACTGCCTTAAGGGCTGATTATGGTTCACGCAACGCAATGATCACGCAGACGCTTCGATGCAGTCGTGAACCTTTATGGTTCTGAGTCAACAAATTGTTGACCTGGTTGCAAAAGATCTGGGAAAAATAAATCAAGGACATGACTGTACGACCTTTAAACATAGTGCTGTTAAAATGAATAGGTTCCATCACAATGTATCCAAATAAAAGTGTGTGTGTGTGTGTGTCTCTCTTCACTAGGAATACATACGGGAGACCATTGACGAGTGGAAGAGGTGTGACCTTGACGTGCTGTTGTGCCCTGTGATTGGTCCGGCCTTCAACCACAACTGCAGTGGCAAGCTCAGCTGTACGCTGCACATCTTTCATCCTCCATTTATTTGTGTCATTCTTCACCAAACACGCTATCCAAGTGTAAACGTGTTAAAAAAAAATACATATGTAGTTTGTGAATCATTTGTTTAAGGCTTTTGCTTGAATTTTCAAACAAACAAACGTTGTGGCTCATAAGAAAAAGAGAACGCAAGAAGCCTCTGAGTAGCAAGATAAACCTCTCAGCTAGGCTTTTAGAAACCATTCAACATCGCCCTTAACATACATCAATCGACGCTCATTGATGCCATGATGAAACAATGTCGTGTTGAAATGTGTAAAGTACTCAGTAAGCATAAATATAATGGGTGTCAGCGTGGATGATGAATTGGATCGTGATTCCTCATGTAGGTGCCCTCAGCAGCACCCTGCTCTTCAACCTGCTGAGCTTCCCCGCGGGCGTGGTCCCAGTCAGCACCGTTACCCCGGCGGACGAGATCTTGCTGAAACAATTCAAAGGGAATTTCCAGGACCTGTGGGACAGAGAGTTTGTGCAGGTAGGGCTTCCATCACAAGAGTGTTATTAAAGCTTTATGAGGCCTTGTAGCCAGGGACTGTTGCATAGTTGTTTTTTTACGTGAGACTGCCTATCATATCAGAAGATGTGGTAAGTCTTAAGTGTTAACTCTTACACAACCTGACGATGAAAGAAGACAGATGAAGAAATGGATTAATTGATTAAGGGTTTGTTTTTGTTGGATCGGCCTATTGACGTGAAGAGCACGTTTGCAACATAACTGATTGCACAATATACAAAAGATCGTTATTTTGATTATACAGAACAAGTAAAGAAGTAGTGACTGATCTTATGAATAATTACAACTTTTTTTAACCATTGGGATATGTTATTTGAAGAGGTTCTTGGCTGGATTAGTTCAAACATTTCACATAAACCTATGCACGGTTCATGGTTCATGAATGATACTTAACAAGGAGTGTAGGCCCTGAGCTACCTCCCTGTATTGCACACAATAGAATACAAATGCCATCTTCAGTCACTGGGGGGCACTCCTGATCATAGCAGACAGCTGAAACACTGATTTAATGCAGGTTCATACCACAAGGACAAATAGAAGCTATTTGAAAGGGGCAGTGAACCCAAAATCTGTTATTATGTTGTTATAAACGGGGCAATATGTCCTTTGTGATCTTCAACGTGTTTTTGTTTTTTCATAGTGGTCTATTTGAGCTAAAACAGGGGGTTTACTTACACTCACAATATTTCTGTTTGCTACTACCCCTGATAATCAGATTGGCATTTCACAATGAAAATCAGTCAGGCCTTGGCCGGGCAAGTTTACAGCTCTCTCCACTACAAACAGATCTGTTTAGGACTTATTTAATGTTCACGGTTGTATATTTAGAAAACAAGTGTATTTGGGAAGCTTCCGTGAACCTGCCCTATGTGAAGTCACATGTACTTTTCTCTTTGCCATTTATCCATGAAACATTATCTGAACTACAAAGTTCATCAAGAAGAAAAACTCACCCATCCAAGGGTCAATCCATCCAGGGATTTCTCTCTATAACTCGTGATTTTCTGGTTCTATCAAATAGGATCTTATGTCATACATTCCCCGCCTTTATAGCAGCACACAACAGTATTCTTCTGTTTAAATAAGGTCATGTGAAACGCATTCCCGACCACATGCTTGCAGTATTCAGAAGCCTTGTTTTCTGTGGTAAATAACATGAGTCTTGACTTGATTCGGAACCGACTGAAAGTTTAGCTGCAGCTCATGCCACTAGTTGCTAAGGGAGCTAATGTGGCCGGTGATTGTGTTTACTGACTGGCTGGCTGGCTGGCTGGCTGGCTGGCTGGCTGGGGTTTGTGTTGTGCAGGCGGTGAAGGGGGGCGAGGGGCTGCCTGTAGCGGTGCAGTGTGTGGCCCTACCCTGGCAGGAGGAGCTGTGTCTGCGCTTCATGAAGGAGGTGGAGACCCTGGTCAGAGAGAGAGCAAGCCGTGAAGAGGAAGAATAAGGGAGGATGCAGAAGATCCACCAATGGACCTTTAGGAGCCTTGAAGACATGTTGGATTTGTGTGTTGGATAGTGCTTTTAGGCAAGGCAAGGCAAGGCAACTTTATTTATATAGCATTTTTTTTTTCATACACAAGGCAGACTCAAAGTGCTTCACATATAAACATTGTCATACAATAAAATAAAATAATAGATAAGTAAAAAGTAAAATAGATAGAAAATAAAGGCAAAGTTAAAACAAAAAACATTTTAGAAAGGCAGAGTTAATAAAAATGCATTTTAGAAAGTGAGAAAATAAAGGCAAAGTTACTAATAAAATAAAAAAATAGAAGCATTGTAGATTTAAGATTTAGCAGAAAGCTAAAGCAAACATAAAAGTCTTCAGTCTTGTTTTAAAAGCTGTCAGAGTTGGGGCAAGTCTTAAATCCTCAGGGAGTTTATTCCAGCTATTTGTTGCATAGTAACTAAATCCTGCTTCCCCATGTTTCCTGTTGACTCTGGGGATAATTAACAGATTGGTCTCAGAGGATCTTAGTGGTCTAGAAGACTTATGTAGTGGAAGCATATCAGTTAAATATTTTGGCCCTAAACCATGTAGGGATTTATAGGTTAGCAACATGATTTTAAAATCAATTCTCTGACATACAGGGAGCCAATGTAATGATTTAAGAATTGGTGTAATATGTTCACATTTTTTGGTCTTTGTTAGAACTCTAGCAGCAGCATTTTGAACAAGCTGTAGTTGCCTTAGTTTTTTTTGGGAGACCTGTAAGGAGACCATTGCAGTAATCAAGCTTGCTAGTGATAAAGGCATGTACAAGTGTTTGTAAGTCTTCGGTAGACATGAGCCCTCTAAGTTTTGCTACGTTTTTAAGGTGATAATATGCAGATTTTGTAACTGATTTGATGTGACTGTCGAAATGTAAATCTGAATCCATGATAACCCCTAGATTTCTGGCTTTGATTGAGGTTTTCAGGGACAGAGAGTGAATGTGTTGGGTAACTTTAAGCCTTTCGGTTTTAGCACCAAATACAATTATCTCGGTTTTGTCCTCATTTAGTTGAAGGAAATTTTGGCACATCCAGTCTTTGACTTGCCTGATTGCTGCTGTGTACTGTACTGGAGATATGAATCCTAAATTCTTACTGGTTTGATGTAGGATCTATTCAATAGATCCATTAATGTTATGCTTTTCAGAATTATCTTTTTGCATCTTATAATTATTAGGTCTGTTTGTGTGGGTTTTGAGTTCTGTTCTGTTAACTATTTTTGTTTGAAGTTCACTTGTCATTAGAGGTACTACTAATCTGCTTTGGTTGGCTCAGCTACGATCAGGTCTACAATTCTGGACCTAAATGTACAGACACAAGTAACAATGTAAATTCTTGATAATTGTGTTTGGAAAGCTTGAGATTTGTGACACACAAAAACTTCTAACCTTCTTAATGCACATTAAGTTTGAATCAATTGAATGTAAATGGCTTGTTTGTTCTGTGGTTTATTAAGGTATTTAACAGAGAAATAACGCAATAAAGAAATAAACAATAATACAAATTCTTGTTTTTTATTGGTGGTACATTAAGGCATTGAATACATTATTTATTTACCATAATGTTGTGATCGGTTTTTTCAAAATTCTAGAAAAAACTAAAGTAAGAACAATTTTCCCATGCTTTAAACCTTCATTGTTTAAACTGAAATAATGAGTCAGATAATTTGACAGTATTCACAATTACATAACATTTAATGTTATGTAACGAACTTGCATGGACATTATTATCATCTACTTGTGTGTGTGTGTGTGTGTGTGTGTGTGTGCGCACCAAGAAGAAGCGCAAGCTGTGCTGTTGCATTTTGAGTGATTCCTGCTTCGGCTCTGCGACCGGAAATGGAAAAGAGATAAGGAAGAGTAATGGCACGTATCCATCTCCCCCGACCAGCGCACACCATGTCCTCATTGTGATTACCCTCAACTATTGTAAATATGTTGTTTCTTGTTTGGTTTACATAAATATACATGTGTTCCAACCACTCCCATGGGATATGAAATTGCCATTAGGGACAATGCAACGTGTTTCCCATTACATTCATCCATGCTTTACTGCCATCTCATTGAAATGAAATGGCTCGGCACGGTTGACTAAGGAAGGCACATTAGACTAGTGGGAGAGCTGAAATTGAGAGGTTGTTTCTGGCATTATCTGTGGCACATATTGAGAGTGTCTGGGGCTGGCTGTGCCGCTCAGTCAGGGAGCATTAAGCTTTAAGAGCCAGCGAAGAGAGACTTGGGTCTTCAGAGGGAACTTGACATTGTTCGTAAATCCCCAGGATCTGAGACAGTACCGACAGCACACACACATGCCACATGCAAACATACACGCACACACACACACACACACACACATGCACGCCACGCGCATACACACACACACACACACACACACACACAAACACACACACAAAAACAAATGGTTTCCATTAAAGTCACCAATCCCAGTTCTCCGAACCCATCGATGGAACCATCGCGATATAGCTCATTTTGGTTTTTAATTTGATTCCCTGCTCACATGCAGTAAAAGGCTTTCACTCTAGTTCTTTAGGTTCCCAAGTACGTAGCATTAAAAGAAGAATATGTTAAGAACATAAAAAGGAACATCCACTTTAATGTTGCATTTAATACATAGAACTGTTGGCCATCAAAAGTTAGGCACTGATGCGATGTAGCAATACACCCGGACAATTATTGATCTCCCAACACCGGCGCCATCCTAACAGCGGTGTCCTCATCTCTTGAGACGTCTCATTGATAAAAGCGGCAAACACCTCATTCACAGCAACCTCAGGCTATAAGCACCTTGAAAAGCCATCCGAACACATTCAGGGCGCCGCTTGTGTTCCCGCAGATAAAACAACTTGCTATGGCCCCAACTAAACTCGGATGATTCTGTCTTAATGTCCCATTTCAGGGGCCAAAGAGCACCATGGGACCCCTGGCGCCGTGGAATTGCAGGTAGTAATGTGTGACCCAGCGGGGGCTCCGCCTTCTCCCAGATAGGCAGAGCGACTGGCGGTGACTTTGCGGGGCCGAGAGCCACTTTCAGGCAGCACATCCGTAGCGGAGAGATTGGCAGCTTTTAGGTCTTTGGTCCATTTCTCCTGAGCCATCTCGCCGGCAGGGACGGCATGCTGTGGGAGAACGAGTGAGAGGAGGAGGTGGAGGAGCAGGAGGAGGAGGAGAAGGAGGAGGAGGAGGACAACAGCTTATCAGAGAGCTGATACAGGTGTACAGGCGGTATCAAACAGCAACGCTTGTCAATGCAGCCTTGACCAGAGAAAAGGCAGGGCTCTCCCAGCTTCCCTTTCTGTGAAAATGTGATGTGTGCAGCACACATGACTGGAGACCCCCCCCCCCACCCCCCTTCTCCCTCCCATCTGAAAAAGTAGGCCCACAAATTTACAGGATTAGCCAGTAGCTCTGTCTGATTTTCGCAGATTCTGTGACTCAACAATTCGGTGATCCACAAGCTATCGGCTTTGAACGGAACCCTATCCCAAGTTCCAGAGGCTTACCTCCGCGGACAAGGCACTCTCTCCCTCTCTCTCCTTTTTTTTGTTCATCCCTCACGGTTCCACTTCCTTTTCTGCTGCATACAGCCGTTCGTCAGACCCTTCCCAGCGCTGCAGTCTTCCCCCCCTTTCACTAAACATCTGCTGGGTTGGAGTTTTCCTTTCTTCCCCCTGAAGCCTCGCTTAGCCCATGGCCCTTATAGCCAAATTGGTTTACATTGGGGAGATAAATGCACTGCAAATGCGCTTAAACGCGTTGTGAAGAAGAAGAAAAAAAATGCAGACAGTGCGTGTCAGGATTATCACCCAAGTTGGAGAGGGAGGGAGGGAGGGTGCATGGGGGGGGGGGGGGGTTTGGGAACGGAGAAGCGCCTCTGGAGCACAAATCTAGGAAGCTCGAGTGAGAAGCCTGCAGATATAGTCCGTCTCATCCACCTCTCAGGGAGAAAGAGAGACGGCTTTAGCATTTGCATGCCCGTCAGTAATTCCTGGAATGATACAAACTTGTCGCCAACAATCACAAACTCCTGTGTGCATTGTGAAAGTATTGTTTTGCGCGGGTGAGCAGTGTGTGGCGTGCAGACTTGGAAACTGTCAGGGGGAAGTGGTGTGGGAAGTGTGTGTTGCCCGTTTAAAGATGCAGTCGGTGCAGAAGGGGGTTTCTCACATCCATCCATTGAAGACCACACATATATAAGACGATGGATGTGTTCTACAACATAATCTGGAGACGTGTTTAAAAGAGACCCCCCTTCTTAAACTCATCTCGAGTAATCTTGTTGTCCAAATTAATTTGCACACACACAATAAGTTTAATGCCGGTGAAACATTCATCGGCTGTTCCTGAGCTGTGATAATAATTACACCCTGAAGGAAGAGGCAGCGTAGTCTAGCGGATGGAGAGCAGGAAGGTGCCGGGTTAGATCCCCAATGTGTGCACACTTAACAGTAGGCATCCATGAGCAAGATACCTAATCCCTACCTGCTCCTTGGAGAGTAGGAATATCTGATATAAGTGGCTGCTAAAATAATACAAATAATACGATACTGCAGTACTGAACCACTGGCTATCTAAGCTTTTTCAACATCAACTGAGTTGTATGTGAGCTGTGGTCATAGACCACACAGTATTGGCTGGTGACACCGTAGGGTTCTACGGTAAGCACTAAGGGGGGCCCCCCCTATGTGCACCTGCTCTTGCTGTGCCATGAGGATGTGGTTACCTTGCCTCCATGACCCCCCTTGCCCCCTACCCCTGTTACCTTGTACCCCCCTACCCCTTCTACCCTCTACCCCTCCTACCACCTATCCCTACTCTAACCCCTATTACCCCTACTACCCCCTCCTGCCACCTACTACCCCCAACTACCCCTCCTTCCCCCTACTACCCTATAGGGGGTACCCTGTACCTCTTACTGCCCCTACTAGCCCCTTCACCTCCTACCCCCCTCTACTACCCCCTACTGCCCCATACTACCCCCTCCTACCCCCTACTCCTCCCTAATACCCAAGTGGATCCACCCCCCTCCCCGGGAGACCTCCCAACACAAAGCCCATGGGAGCAAGCCTTGGTGCAGAAATCACAGGCCACCATTATATCATTGCCTCCCCCCCCCGCACCACATCCAAACAGCCCAACAACCCACCTCACCCTCTCTATGGCCCCACTGAAGGGTTGGAACCGGGCTGAGAAGGAGGGCTGTCACTGAGGAAACCTTAGCCCATTGATGAGGTGACAGGCGCTGCCAGAATATGATCCTAATCCGGTCTCCAGCATTCTCTTAGCCTCCTGGCATCGCAATTCCTCCACACATTCTCCAAGCTGTCAACTAGCGAAAATCCCTCTTAATAGCGCATTGCCCAGATACACATCAAAGAGCTCCTGGAAACCTTTAGCGGCTTAGCTGCCATAGTCACACACACACACACACACACACACACACACACACACACACATGCACGAACGCATGCACACACACACATGCACGCAACTGCATGCACACACACATACACACACACACACACACACACACACAAGCTTGCTAATCACCATTGAAAAAATATCTGATCTGGTGTATTGACATGGTTTATCACGATGGCCGTGGTCTTAGCACAAGCATCCATGCGATCCAAAACCCATCCAAAATCAGAACCATAAACCACTCCAGTTCGTTTTTCCCTCCCTCTCATTGTAATCATTTTGGACGGATTGCACTGTAGCCCTCTCTGCACCGTGTGTCATAAAAGGCAGCCAGCGGGACTCCTGTCCCCCGTGAGGACCACGCAGGCATCATGGAGGGTTCGGGGGGGCAGGAGACCAGAGCAGAAGAAGAACAGGTGTCTGAACTTCGGTGGGAGTCTCTCGGTTTTCATTTCATCTCATTCTATTCTCACTTAATCCATCGATATCCCAACCAAGGTAATCTCCTTATGGCAAAGCGTTTGGTTTCGGTGCAACCAAAACCCTGACGGGGAGGGGGGGAGGGGGGGGGGAACTAGGATGGGAGGAATGGGGAGGGGATGGTGGTGGAAGTGGGAGGGTAACGTGAACACAGGGTGCTTGGGGTGGTAGGGGTGTGTCTTCCAGCTTGACGCTGCTTTAGTCATTCCATTTAGGATTAGTTACTCTGTGAACAAGTGGCAGGCTCCTGGCTCTTCCCCCCCCCCCCCCCTCTCTCTCTCTCTCTCTCTCTCACTCTCTCTCTCTCCTCTCTCCTCTCTCTTTCCCCCCCCTCTCTCTCTCTCTCTCTCTCCCTTTCTTTCTCTTACACTCTCTCTCTGCCTGTTTCCCTATCTATCTCTATCTCTTATTGTCTCTCTCGCTCTCTTTCTGTTTCTCTCTCTCTTTCTGTTTCTCTATCTATCTCTATCTCTTATTGTCTCTCTCCCTCTCTCTCTTTCTGTTTCTGTCTCTCTCTTTCTGTGTCACACTCTCTGTGTCTTTGTGTGTGCACATGTGTGTACACACACATGTGTACAACACTTTCCAATAAGGGTCAATTAATTATCCATTAAGTAACCTTAGTTAATGCAGTGACAGGCATTAGCGAACAGTTAATTAACCTTAAAAAAATGGTCTAGTAAAAATATACTAATGGTTTTCATGTTTACTAATGGTATAACTGTTTAACTAAAGTAATGGTGTTCATGGTAAGGCATTATTTTATACATTATTAAAGTTAAGTGTTAAGCCTCACCCCTTACCCTCTTCTTAGGATTGGAGATGATGGGCCAATCTTCCTGACTTTAAGGCAGGAAGTCACTTCAGCACACTGACAAATGGAGTTCTTGACAGAAAGTTCCTCAAACATGAAAAACATTGTTTTTTGTGAAACAAAAGGCATCCGGATACAAAGATGACCCTAGAGGTCCAATATTGGTGAGTTGAACGCCAATAAATGCCAGCAGATGGGACTATGATGAATTTGCTGAATTTCATGGGTAGGGCTTTCCACAGAGGGAATTGTGACTTATAGGTTGCAGTAATGCGAAAATCATCTTAGTCGCTTGTGGCTAACCCTTCATTACCCCAACCCCTAACCCTAACCCCAATGCTAATGATATATAATAATTATTATTACTACATTGACTAGTGTTAATTCATATTGAATTAATACACTCTTATTGTGAAGTGCTACCTTGTAATGACTGTACAAAAGGTACAATATGTAGGTGCGTTGTTTGGTTTCGTTGCAACCAAACATTAGCTGACAAAGAAAATGACTCCAGGTTCAGATGCTGTCATGGTTCAGATGGTCAGAGGTCATCAAGGAAGATCATTAGTATCTGAGTCCAATAACTTCCCTTTTCCTTGATTGGTTGCTGTCTGAATTGCAGTGTGGTTGTTAGCAATTTGAAACACCTGAAGCTGGGCATGGCTTTTATGGCTAGCTCTCTCTCTCTATTGGCTTTCTGTCTCTCTACCCCAGCCTTGCTGTCCATAGACCATCTCTCTCTCTCTCTCTCTCTCTCTCTCTCTCTCTCTCTCTCTCTCTCTCTCTCTCTCTCTCTCTCTCTATTCTATCTACCACAGCCTTGCTGTCTACAGACCAGCTCTCTGTCTCTATTGACTCTATATCTCAACCCCAGTCTTGCTGTTTACAAACCAGCTCTCTGTCTCTATTGACTCTATATCTCAACCCCAGCCTTGCTGTCTACAGACCAACTCTCTCTCTCTAGTTACTCTCTGTGTCACTCTACCCCCAGCCTTGCTGCCATGGACCAATTCACTCTCGGGGTAGAGACATAGACTAGCTCTCTCTGTGTGTCTCTACCCCAGCCATCCTCAGTAGCATGGCTTACCTTTGGCTATGTTTTTTGCTGGATAGTTTGATAAACTGATTTAATAAATACTATTTTTTAAGACACCACGGTTGCCTTTAGGACTTGTCTTATCTAAAAAACAATATCTTAAACCATTTACTGACACACATTTCTTTACAGCTTTCCGCAATTCTGGTTCATGAAAATTTTAACAACTGTTAAAATTGGACAACTGTTTCAACGGTTACCAGCCAAACAAGGCTTTTGGACAAATATTTAACCTCTTCATTTGAACACTAAATATTTACAAAAAGATATTTACTCTTCTCAAGTCATTTTTATTCATTTGAGTTTCAACAGATAAATTACTCACATTTAGGTAAATTAATAATACATGTCTTGAATCTACAGAAGTATATTACATAAAATACATAGCCTGGGCTGTATATTTTGTTTCTGCTTCTACCACAGGCTTAACAAAACGGAACTGACTGAACAGTTATTTCTGGCACTTAAGCAAAAGAAAAGAGGACTGTTCGTCAGTTTTCCCCCAAACATTCGCTTCAACATGTCCCTTTTCATCCTGCACGTTAAGATGAGTCCTTTAAATATTTGTTTGTTTTAGCATTATATATTTTACTTATTCCTTTCAAATCCTGACAGATAACGTCTTCCTTCTGCAATCAGCCCAAAGGCTACAACTTGAATATGTACAAAGCGTTCTAGATACTTGCAGGCTACGCCCTGGGTCAGTGGCATGATTCTGTCTCTATTTCTGATGTGTAAATCAGTGCCAAAAACATATTTGTTGCTATTTACCCCGTGACATACAGTGGTGCATGCAGAATTCATACTCAACCATTCCTTTAAGAGTACATTTAATGATATATCTGCGGGAGGAGGAGGGCTGCTGCTGGGTTAGGAGTTGGGAGATGGTTGGCTGTTTGTTTGTTTTCTGACTTCTTTGTATGCCATGACTTTTCAGGGGGGGGCAATACTGTTCTTAGTATATACTTGCATTCAACGTTTAACTAAGAGGGGGGAGTCATACATAGGCATGATCCACCGGAATAACATGAATGGTTAGACAGTTTGATCCATCCATCCATGGGTTGATCTTTCTTCACCCCTGCTGTTGCTCCTTTGAGTGTTTAGGGCTCTCCTTCTTTGTGTCAATGTGCTCTATTGGGGCGGAGGCGTGCTCTACGTGATGCGTTGGGCTCCACAGCAGAGGGTCGAAGCGGATGGATGGATGGGTGTGGGCGGGGTTAATCGTGGAGACACCTCCCAGCATTCAGTTGGGCAGCACGTCCAGCCCCAGAGAGGCGGCGTGCTGCTTGGCCCGCAGGCGCAGGTTCTCGATGCTGGTGGTCTTGCTGTTGAGGCTCCCTGGAGGTTGTGGCTGTGGTTGGGGTGGGGGTGGAGGTGGCTGTTGGTGGGAGAGTCCTGGGGGGGCCTGGTGGAGCAGGGGGCTGTTCCACACCTGCTGGGCCTGGGACAGGGACTGGTAGTAGGGCTGGCAGGGCAGCGAGCCCAGCGAGGGCGGCAGGCCTCCTCCCATGTTCATGCCCAGGTAGGGCAGCGAGGAGGGCGGGGCCACCATGTCGAAGGGCGGGTAGTGCACCAGGTTGCTGGTGGCCGCCATGTGCTGGCGGAACTGCTCCTGCAGGCGGAAGAGGCTGAGCGGGGAGGAGGCGTACGAGTTGCCGTGGGTAACCAGGCCTCCGCTCACGCTGCTGCTGCTGGACTGGATTCCGGGGGAGCCCAGTGGGGAGTCTGGGGGGGCAGACAGGAGACCTTTATTATTACGTCATAGGTATAACAACTTTATGGAAAAGGTTATCCATATCATGAGGTGTAAGACGTTTGTGAGTATCCCCAGAAGGCATCCCTCTAGTGATAGCACTGTATTCTACCTGTTGAGCTTCTGTACTTTTTGGGCACAGAAGATCATTTATGTAAAATAATACTGAATGTTAAAGTGTTGACATGACATGAAGAGTTTATAACTTATGAAATAACCAAAATCAATGCATTATTTTTTGCCTGTATAATATAGTGTGTATGCATGAAGAGTTTGCAAATGTAAAACTTATATTAGTGTATAATATATTTGTCTTATTGAGATTCAGCAGCTCTTTTCCATGAGAGACAGTGAAACTGTGATGGAATTTAATTATTAATTTTAAAAAAGAAAATACAATGCAAAAATATTGAGAATGTCTGTCTTTTATACAGACTATTTATTTATTGAATTAGGAGAAAACTTGCTATATCGTGATATATATAGTTTACGAGATATTAAATGACCTACATTGAGATATATATCGGGAAACATATCGTTATCGGGATGTCAATGACCTATATCGGGATATTCATATCATTAACGGGATATTAAACGATGACATAGCATAGCATGATATACGTATATCTTGATTGAGATCTGAAATTACCTGTATTGCAATGTG
Organism: Micromesistius poutassou; assembly: GCF_964030765.1. NCBI lineage: Eukaryota > Metazoa > Chordata > Actinopteri > Gadiformes > Gadidae > Micromesistius > Micromesistius poutassou. Next base: position 3,723,101 of record NC_140279.1, read on the forward strand.
TATCGTAATATATTGCATTATCAAGATATTAAAAGACCTGTATCATGATATATATCGTTTTCGAGATACTAAATTACCTGTATCGTGATATATATATATATCGTTATCGGGATACTAAACAACCTGTATCGTGATACATATACATCGTTATCGGGATACTAAACGACCTGTATCGTGATATATATACATCGTTAACGGGATACTAAACAACCTGTATCGTGATATTTAGATTGTTATCGGGATACTAAACGACCTGTATCGTGATATTTATATTGTTATCGCGATACTAAACGACCTACATCGGGGTAGAAGACGTGGGCCGAATCGCCCCGCCCTAACAGAGAGGGGCCTCACCTGGGGAGGGGCTGAAGCGTTTACAGGACGGCCCGCCGTGGTTCCCCGGCTGCATCCCCTGTACGTCCCGCAGCATCATCCTCCGTTCCCCCTCGATCGCCCCCCGCGCCTCCTCCTCCTCCACCTCCTCCTCCCGGTCCTCCGCCGCCGAGTCGCAGTCGGAGGGCTCCGGGGAGGTGACGTTGACCTCCACACTGGCCTCCTCCGCCTGGCTCTGCATGGCCCCCAGCCGCCCCGCCTCAGAGGGGGAGGAGAGGGAGGAGGAGGAGGTGGTGGAGGAGGGAGAGGAGGAGGAGTGCGGAGGTGGGGAGTGGGTCGTGGTGGTGGTGGTGGTGGTGGTGGTGGCGGCGTTGGTGGTGGCGTTGGTGTTGGTGGTGGTGGGGTCGGCTTTGTGCTCCTCCTCGCTGGGATCCGAGGTCTCCTCCTTCTGTTTCTGGAGCTGCTCCTTCTGCAGGCTGCGCTGCTTCTTGCGGAACTTGGCGCGGCGGTTTTTGAACCACACCTGGTGGAGGGAGACGCAGGAGAACACAGCGATCAGACCACGGCGGACACTACAGTCAGGGTCCACGTGAAGCTACATGCAGGTGTTTTATTACGCATATACATAAGAGAAAGAAACGCAGGCTTACAGTCAGCAATATGTTGCACTGGTACAGTTTTGTAGCCCAAACAATCCCTATAGTCCCTAGGTTACCCATGATGGTCTGTTTGTTTGTTTATTTTGAAATTTTGAGTAGTTTCTTGCTTGCCCATAAATTGTTGTTCTCTGTTCAACAATTGAAATGGTTTGACTGTCATTATTTATGTTGCCTTCTATTATCGAGTTGATACCAAGACATTATTATGGCATTATTTAAGGCCCTGTAAGAAAGCACATTTTACACTTTTTGCTGTGCTAGGTTAAACAACGGGAAATGGCCTATACACGACAACCGGATGCGATGCCCTCACCTGTACACGAGCCTCGGGCAGGTTGGTGCACATGGCGAGGCGCTCGCGCATCACCACGTCGGGGTAGTGGGTCTTCTGGAAGGTCTTCTCCAGGGCCTCGAGCTGCTGGGCGGTGAATGCAGTGCGACTGCGCCGTTGCTTGCGGTGCTGGGAGCCATATCGGGCCTCGAGGATAATGTCTTGAAATGTGCAACCGTTGAGAAAAAAACCAACAGGACCAATTTAATTGAATTATGGACATAGGAATAGCACAGAACAGTTGATCATCAGTGATTCAGTATGTTAATATGAGGCATTTGAGAAGTGTATGAGATGACTATGATTAACTATGTCTTACCAGCTAGTCTCTCGGCGAGAGTTAGTGCGTGCACCGACGGCCTGTAGTCGGGTGCTTGCTGGGCCTGTTGCGCCGCCTGCTGGTGCAGGTTGTACATTGCACTAAGCGAGTTCATGGCGTGGAGGGAGTACCCGTTTACTCCGTAGTGCTGCATGGCTGGAGCACTATCTGAAGGGGAGAGGAGAGTGTTATTTATTACAGAAGTTTTTTCAAAACTACCACCAAATACGCAAATGTGTTAAGTCGTACCAGGAAAAGCCTTGCCCTGTCTAATTAAAAATATTTTAATTTCTGAATACTTAAATTATGAAACTATTATTATTAATGGACAATAATTAAAATGTTCATCCATTATTATTAGACTGTTATTATTATTGTATTATTATTATTATTATTATTATTATTATTATTATTATTATTATTGCTAGTAGTAGTAGCAGTAGGCGTCGTAGAGGCTACAGTATTAGTATTATAATAGCTGTAGGCCCTCGTGTGTCATGTCATACTATTCATCACAATTAAATTAAATGTCGTTTCAAATAGTATTGTTTTTATATTTGGTACAAAAATATAAATAAGCTTTTTTTAAACATAATTTGTTTGGAATATACATAGGCACTCTTTAAGCGTAGGCCTACTTCACTTATCATCTTAAAACATAATTGAACCACATTAGTTGTATCATTAACACAATATCAATAATATGAATGAGGTTAATAATAATAAATAAATAATATAATAACAATAATAATATTTATTGTCATAATAATAATACTAATACTAATATATTTTTAAATTACAAAGTTGTTCGCTGTATTTTGTTTTATGTTTATCAAACATTTTGCAATTAATTAGGGTTGGGTTTATTATAATATGAAACTTGCAAGAATCCCAATATTTTTAAGTAAAAAGGTATCAACACCACGCTAAGTCTATTTGTACAATTTAAGTATAAATGCATGACCGATAAGGACGTGAAATCATTCATGCCTTGCCCTCGCAGTCGTTTAGGAACAATATTGCTTCTCTAGCCAATATCAGCCGTGACAGAGGTTAAAAAACATTTGCTTTGCCCCCGGAGAATTTGATTTGAATAGGGGCCCGTTTATATCAATCTGCGTGGAGTCCCGGGCCGGTCCAAGGCGCCTGCGGGCTCACTAGGCGGAGATGTAGGAGAAGTGGGGTCAAATATACATAAAGATCCCCAGTTGGATTCCTGTCTAATGTCGGTGGAAATAGATCTCCATTATACCATTTATCAACGATCCTGGCTGGCGAATGGTGCTCATGCGAGGAAGCAAAACGCAGTTCATTTTTTCTTAGAGGTAGGCCTATCTTTGTTGTTTTACGCGTAGGCCTACACTATACGTTTTATATCTTCGTTGTTGTTGTTGTTGAATTGACGCCAACGTGTATAGCCTGGACCTTCAAGCCAATGGACCCATATGCCTACGTTATAAACATTACATTAGACCGATTGGGGGCCGGAGTGTCAAAAACAACATGCAATACGAAAAGTAAACTCAAAGTGAGGACATGCGTTAGGGTAATTATGCTATTTATTTCAAATAGAAGATAAAAAATAGAAAAGAAAAGAGAAAATAAGTATAGGATAAACTGTAGCAATGTTGCGAAAAGCAAATCAAATTTGTACAAATTTGTACAAAACCACAGCAATGTAATATCAAATCAACTTTCCAAGCGTGTATTCGAAGGAGTCCTTACCTCTTAAATACCGGGTAGAATACCGGACCTAGGGGTGTGCGGTGATATCCACAATATTTAATCTGAACCTTTAGTTAAAAAAATGTTTTAAGTCTTCCGTGACGCAGGGCTCATTCTAGTTATAAAGTATTGTTCTTAAAGTCCATGAGACGCCGTATTCCGCTCGTCTGCTCTGCTCCGCGTGTCCGCTCCTCTGCGCTGTTCTCTCCGAATGAACGGGGACGCGCAGCTGCCATCTATAGCGGTCGTGCACGAGGCAGGACTTTAAAGCGCTCCCGGTGAGGTCATGCATCATTTCGAATGCCCCCTTTTCTGTGCCAATCAAATGCTTTTCTTGCACCACCCGCCTCCCACAGTTTATCCTAATACCCTGAATAGATCATATAGGAAGGCAGAACTAGAACTCCGGGTTAATTAGCCCACGGCAATGTTAGTGTGGCATGTTTCTCCTTATCCGTTCTTGATAATAGAAGAAAAAGAATACAAATAGGCCTACACATTTTACAATGGGCATTTTTTTTGGTTTGACAATGCTTAAAGGGATGGTTCATGTTAACTAAAGTAAAAAAAATAGGATTAGAAATTAGAGGTGAGTTGGTTTAAGGCGTATTTAGATATCTAAATGTTTAATAATTTCCACGTATATTTTGCTTGCTATGATTGCAAAACAATTTACCACAAAGCTGCTATTCATTCAATAGGCACAATGGCTAGAAAACAGGCTATGGGTTACGAACCTAACACTCATTGTGTGTGTTGTGTTGTGTTGTGTGTGCGTGCGTGCGTGCGTGCATGCGTGTGTGTTTGTGCGTTCGCGTGTGCGTATGTATGTGTCAAATGAAAAAAAAACGACGTGTTTCAAAATTATTTTCTAACTAAAATAATCAAATAGGCCGTTAATCATCAATGTTTGTTTTTTTTGGTCGGTAATTTTTGTTAATCTGATATGCACATAATTAGTGGCCTGCAGGTTGTTTGCATTGGCCCGGATAGCATATATCATTACTGGTTTGAACACTAATTTCATGCTTTAATTTCATTTGCTTTTACTTTGTCCATTATGGGATTGTGGTGGTGAGAGGGAAAGATGCAAGGTGGGTATAGGTCTGCTGCCTTTAGTAGCTCTCCCGGCCCCAAGGGATTTAGGTTAGGATTGGGATGGCAAGACGCCATTTCAGCCTCCAAAAACTGTCTTAAAATGACTGCTGGTAAGAGGATTAAAACAATAATGCCTCTCTCTTCTTCAAGGTTTTAGAAAAGATTTCTTCTGCCGGAGAAAACCCGTTTAGGGTGGAATTAAGGGCATCGAAAAGTAGCCTTTTAATGTAAAGCTTGCATATTTTGTGGAGGTTCTCATAGAAGGTTGTGGGAAGGGCCAACATCCTAAACTCAATTTGATCTTTGTCCACATTCATACCTCAGTGACACAACTCTTCAGCTATGTGAATAGACTGAAGTCTTCAAGAACTTTACAATGCACTTGAGATTTTATATTTTTTTCAGGAAAGACAACCAATGATGAAAAGGACGACACGAGATTTTATTCGATTCTTTTTTATTTTATAGGCCGATATATTTGCGGAAGCATTTCCAGTTCATAAATGCAACAAGTGTTTGACTACAACCATCGAAATAATTATAATGATAATATTAATAACCATGATTACTTGAAGATGATGATAATAATAATTAATAATCATAATAATCATAATCATATAGTAGCCTAGGCCTATATTTTGTGTTATTATTTGTATAATCGTGTCTCTAACGCATTCCCCTGAATGCCATTCCCGAGGCACTGAGTAGCCCTATAGATGGGTCTAGCAAAAATGGGATTAACTTGTGAACCGATGGAAATAAGAACTTAAACTGCGGGTAAATCTGCCCACTGTCTCTTTGTGGGAACCGTTTCTAAAGCAATTAAAGCGAGAAGGAATTCCTCTTAGCTGCTCTTTCTCAAATCAGCTTTCTGCGGAACCTAATGCGACCTAATGTCCAGGCTGCTTTAAGGGGCTTTAAGGGAAGTGTCGGGAGCGATGCCCTGCCCGGACCCCTTCGGCTTGGCGAGGGTCTTCGTCATGGTCCCCGCTGTCCTCGGGAACAATCCGCTGTCCTTGTTTGTCTAGGGATAGATCGTGATCAACTATCGTCGTCATGATCCAAGATACCTCAACTATATTGGCCAACTTTCTAAACCCATCTTTACGCATTCATCTCGAATTCCCATGGATTTGTTTTGCGCACGCATTGTTCTCCACGCGTCACGCCTGTGTTGATGCTTCTTGGCGTTAAAGCCTCTTCCGATCGTTCGTTATCTTCTTTTCTCACCGTCATCCTCCTTGAAATCCCGTCTGACCGTCCGCCTTCGCGATATTATCCCGCATGGAGACAGGCGATGCCATCTGAAACTGAACGTTGTTCTGCTTCTAATCTCATTTATAACGTGGGCAATTCGAACCGATCTAAACTCCTCTCGGAAAAATCCCGCTGCATTTTGCATCAACATCGAGTACAAAGTCGATTTCTTCAGATTTCAGATCATAATAAACAATGCAAACGTGATTTAGGCCTACTTTGTGAAATGTTGAAAGGCTATACCCATTGGAAGAGATTCGTAAAGGTTATGTTCAGTCTATGTCCTGGATTCCCCCTTATCACCCTCTTTTATATATTACATACATAATATATATTTTTATATTTTGCAGACATCCTAATGTATAACAATATATTAAATAACAAGAGTACAATTGGTATTAAGAATATTGTTTAAGAGGAAACGGTACCTCAGGGTATTTTGTAATGATCAATGCATACTAATCAATGAGTACTGGATGACTTCCAATACACCTGCATCAGAGCTGGTGGCCCAGTGCTGTGGATTTCCAACATTCCTATTTGGTTGTGAAGGTCCTCTGAATCCCAGCCTATAGCAGCCAGCCAGCGGGGCCGGTCTCCCTGAGACTTGACGTATCCAGGCTGGCAGGTCGGGTTCCTCCCTCTTTCTCAGAGCTGGTCTTTGGTTGTGGGCCCTCAGGCAGCAGCCTCGCACAAGGGCCCCTATTGTCAGGGCCTAATCCTGGGGCTACACAGCTTTAGCAACATGGTGGGATAAAAGCCCATCAAACCACTACTTTACGGGGGCAAATCTTTCCTAATCCCTCGCTTTATCTAAACAAAAGGAGTGAAACAAGAGGATAGAAAGAAATTGTGCAGACACAGGGCAAGACCCAGGGCTAAGATGCAAAGAAGTAGTTTCACCGGAGAAGCTAACTATTTTTGACAGGCTTTCACTAAAGCAAGGACATAAAACACACCAGGGTTTACAGAAATGCCATTCAATTTTCTTTTTTTCCTTTTCCAAAGTTAAGCTTTAAAATCCTTCGATGAGATGTATAGAAATTAACAAGATTAAAATTCAGAAACATACATGTGGGCAATTGCCACCTGTCAAGCTACCATTTAAAATTGCTTAGTTGTTGTAAACAGCGATGTGATCTTGTGATCTGAACCTGCTTGCTCCTCTCGGAGGCTTGTGAGAGAGTATGGGAATTTCACACATGAACACAGCAATGTCTCCCCAAAATGGGGAGTGAACGTAACAAGCATACCATGGATGCAAACAAAAAACGTTGAAAGGAAAGTGACAGTATTCATTTTTTTGGTGTAGGCATTCATTGACCATAAAGCCATTGAATAAATACATACACAAAAAATGGTATGGGAGCCAATGTGAAACACGACTCAGCACTTATCACACAATAACCCCGTCCTCTATAGAAATGCCTTGAAGGAGAGCGATAAAACTGGGACATTTTCCCATCACGCTCCTCAAGCACGTAACCTGTTCCAGCGTTCTGCCGTTGACTCTGGACTAGGAATGGTTCGCAGAGTGCTGCCGGGGCAACTGATTCATGGCCCGTGTTTAACATTCAAAGACACAAAAATAAATTTAAAATCAATCCTCCAAGTGACAGGTAGTTATAGTGTCTGACCAACTGACCAACGAAACAACAGGCTATGGTCTTGTTTCTGGTCCCATGTTACAGAGCGGCCAAGGGCGGTGAATACATATCTGACTTTTAGCTCTGGCATAGGAAGTGAGAGCAGTAAAGGCGAGATGAGAGAAAGGCTTTTCTTCTCTCGTCCACAAAACACAACGCACACCCTAGTAGTGTGTCCATTTGTGTCGAGCTGACAGCGACCTAATGAGATTAGGAAACCAAATGTCCCCTCTTCTCAACACCACTGTGATGTAATTAATACACACAGGATGGACCAATCAAACAGATTTCACTTGAACCGTGAGTGCTGTTGTGCTACAGTTCATCAGGGTGGTGCCACCACCTAATGTTCTCCCCCCACTCTTGTAATCAGAGTAGCCCTTCTCTCACATATGTTCCGTCTGTGTGGTAGCGACAAATCCCCTGACCCCATTTTATGTCGGCTGCCAATTCCAATTTCGGTCTCTGCTCTGCGGCGACTCGCTTGGTCCCCAGGTGATGTATCTGCAAAATGACTCCGGCGTTAGAGGCCATTTTCTGGCACTGGCTAAATGTTGCCCAGGAGGACCGTTTGGCTCCGTGGCGGTAGACATAGCGCCCAGCAGAGACCCGGCTCACGCCCGTTCACTCTGGTTTTGTGTCCATAAACCACCACTGCCAGGGGGCTTTCAATACCCCCCCCCTTCCTCCTATACCCCCCTTTCAGGTGCGGAGGCCAGGCCAGAGACGTAGAATACATCGCAGCGTGCGTGTTTCGACAGTGACACACGGTTTTCCTTCCCCCTTACAAAATGTTAACGAAATGCATCAACAAAAGGGACAATGCAATTGAAATCAGCATTGACTTGACAAATGATGTGACTCCTTGTTCTTTCTTTTCCTCCAGACAGTGCCCCCTACTGGCCTCTCTGTGATTTCCATACAGTACATGGAGGGTAATTAAGAGATGATAGGCCGGGCTGCCTCGTCATTAGTGATTCATTACACCAGCTTAGGACCCGGAAGGATGGAGGTGAGGATGGGCGGGGGTTTGGAGAGGGAGGGGAGTTAGGAGTGAGAGGGAGGGAGAGAGAGGAGGTAGGGAGGGTTGGGGGGGGGGGGGGGGGGGGGTGTGGTGGTTGAGACAGCCATGGATATACTGAAAAATTGCCAGTGGATTTATCTGGGGTGATTAACTACCACCCGAGGGGGAAAGGCCCAGAAACGTAAGTATGGCTACAGCACGTAGCCCCTCCCCCATCTCCCCTAACCCACCCGCCACCCAGAAAGTGAGGGAGGGGGTTAATGATTTAACACCACCAGAGACATCCATGCAAGGCCCCTACTGGATGGGCAAGTCATGATGTTGATCTTAAATTTAGCCTTTGGCCTATTTCAGTTTTTTGGGAGATTCTTAAATTCTCTTTTTTTTCCTTGACAATGAGCCAATTAAAAACGATCACTATTCAAGGGGGCCGGGTGTTGAAATAGAAGAAAGAATGAATGAGAGGACTAATTTGAAGGCTTCTGAATGAAGGGGGCATGCTGTAGTGGCTAAGCAGTTGGTGCTGTTTCCTCGACAGTCAAAAGAGCCTGGGGCGTGTTGGTCAAAGCCAGCCGGGTACTCCACAGTCATGTAATCCTACCTGCTCCGTAACCACCTGCTGTTCAGCAAAACGACACGTGAAGAACACAGGTAAAGTGAATATACACACAACCTGAAGTATGGTTTAGGAAAGTATAGTTAATCTCAATTGGCAGGGGGATCCTTTAGCCCAACTGTTAGCAGGGTATTAACAGGGGTGGTCAGGGTTAGGGGTTCGATTTCCACACCTATGCTGAGAATGTATGAACTCAGAGTTTTGTGCAAAACGTTTTTTGGATGTATATTTATTGATGCCATATATTTATTTATTTATTTACTCGGCGTGTATGTTCAAATCCTTGGTGGTTCCCCTTTTAAAAGCACAGCTGCACACCACATACGAAACGATTATATCCACCATTTGACTCGTATGATCCGTTAAAGCGGCCGAGTCTGTATTCCCATCTCCTGCCTAGTCCCTCCTAAACCGGCCTCCCCATCCCAGAATAATCCCCTCTGGCCCGTATCAGCGGCACACGGAGCCGCACACGGTGAACACTCTCCGCCTGTTT
>NC_140279.1:3737604-3740104 GCF_964030765.1 Micromesistius poutassou
TAAATGAAAATGAATGCATAGGTTTTATTGAAAGTCAGTGAAGTCATAAACATGCATATTGCGTACAAGATGATGATCTACTTAGGGTCTAAATGGCACCCATGGAGAAATATCTTCTCCATGGGTGCCATTTAAAGCCCAAGTAGTAGGGTTACCGTTTTCTCACCCTATCACTTAGGTTTGAAACACTGCCCTGAGCCATACAACACACTAATCCATTTAACAAATGGAGGACTATCTTGTAATATGACAGTAGAGCATGCCCAGAGGGGAACGGGTGCTGGTGGAGGAGTAGAGGGTAGACCTTTTCATGGTATATAAAATATGTATGCATAATATATGTCTATATATATATAAATGCATATAAATATCTCTCCTCTTTTAAAAAGCCACTTACAAACTCGGGCTGTTTTAAATGCGGCCAGAAATAATCTGTTTCCTGCATGGCGGAAGATCCAGCGGGGATTTGCGGGAACATTCGGCGGTGACACAGATCTACATAATCATTTTAAGTTTCTACCCGCTCCATCCTGTGATTCTCTAGCTGTCACTTTAGATACTGCTAAAACTGATTTGGGCTCCCTAATCTCCCGGTATTTCTTAGACTTTAAAAATCTCTAATATCATAAGGAGATTACTTAATTTATAATTGATTGAGTGCATTTGCCGGAGCGACACTTCAAAGTTGCCCGAATTAAAGATGCATTTTTTCCCTTTTTTTTTAAAGAGAAGCCTCATGAAGCCAGGCGCTGGTTTCTTGGTGGCTGGGGGTGAGGGTTGTGGGGGAGTGGGGTGGAGGGAGAGGATGGGAGTGGTGGTGGTGGTGGTGGTGGTGGTGGTGGGGGAGGGGCAGAGGCTTGTGTCTTCTTGGCGGAAAGCAACGCCGGTACGGCTGATCCGTGCAGATTGTGGAAAATGGCCTTTCGCAAAGTGCCTGGTATGGAGAAGCCTTCGCGGGCGGGAGTGGCAGCCAATGGCAGTGGACCAACGACGGCGGTGGGAATCTTAGACCGCGTCGGGTAGAGCGAACCCTTTTCCACCGCGCTGCGGTGAAACCGAGTCAGGCTCTGTCTGCTCTTCAGGAGTTTGCCCTGACCCTGGACTGCTTGTACCTGTTAGCCTCTACTGCCAGGAAGTTTGAGAATATCTCCCGCCTTTCACTCCACGAAACCATTCTCAACTGCCAAAAGGAAAAGCATAACAATGAAGAGTTTTCTAAAGCTTTTTTCCCCCCTCGTTTTCCTTAAGCTCGATCTTGGAATCAAAGCACGAGGAAGCCTCAAATCTCCGCAGGCCGGAGTTGGGATCTAGGTCTTCCTGAGATTCCTCCCCTTTCCCCAATTTGCTCCCAAACCCCCATTGAGCCCTCTTCAGAGGAGCACGGCTTTGACTTCCTTATTGGCTCACCGATACACCCTCAGAACCCACTGCTACTCCCATTGGCTGACTCTCGAGGTGCCTCGCTTAATACAGAGCAGGAGAGGAGAGGGGGGGGGGGGGGGGGGGCGGGGAGACAGACAGAGAAAGGAGGGAGATAGTGTCTAAAGTGAAAATCCTCCCGGGGCTGAAGGAAAGGAGACGAGGATGCTGGCTACAGCCAAGGGCCCCGCCGCTCACGCCTATTGGAGTGCTTAGTTCTGACTAAATGAGTCCTGACGTGAGGATGCCACATCTCCTCCTGCCCAATATTGCACCCCCCGCCCCCCCCCCCCCCCCTCCTTCATCTTGCACCCCCACCCCAATCCTCGCACCTCTTTAGATGCAATTCCCCCCTACCCACCCAACCACCCACCCCACCCACCCGCAGCCACCCGCAGCAGTGGCCCAAACTGGATCATAATCCTCTTAACGCTCTGCCTTATTAACCACTCGTCTAGATGACATTAAAGCAGGCGGCTAAAGAGAGAGAGGGGCGAGCCATAATAAAGTCCTGGCCCCTTTCACGCCATGCACTACTTTGTATTTCACATTTGATTATGTGACAAGTGTATCTAAGTCTGGGGCTTGGGGCTCAACAGAAACGTATTTCCGAGCCTATCAGCCACATGGAATGAAAAAAGAGAAAGAAGAGACACACACTCGCACACACACACACACACACACACACACACACACACACACACGTCCACTAACTAAAATTTCAATTAAGATAACTGTATAGACGATAAATTAATGACTTCTTTTGATCATATTTTTCAATTGAATTAATTTATGAATCTATGAGACTTATTACTAATAGTCCCCCGATCCCCAACACACACACACACACACACACACACACACACACACACACACACACACACACACACACACACACACACACACACACTTCCACTGCCTCCAGCACCACCTCCAGCCAGTTTTTGCTGCATGGTGAACCTTCATAATAACTAGTGTGGCTCCAGAACCTGTAAATAAATTCTTCATTCAACCAATCCGCCCCAGTTATTGCTCTGCCATATGGTGGTAATTTAGCTTTGTCCCTCTGAGCTTTCTGTGA
>NC_140279.1:3753350-3858350 GCF_964030765.1 Micromesistius poutassou
ACACACACACACACACACACACACACACACGCACATACACACATGCACACACAATCACCCACAGAAACCAATGACTGTGCAGGGGTCCCACAGAAGACATTTAAAGGGAAGAAGGAGAAGAGAATGACAAACGGTTGTGGATCTCTGTGAATTAATTATGTCTTCTAAATACCTTTAGCAGAGCTGGCTGGTTATAGATCTGTGAATGAATTGTGTCTTCTAAATACCGTGAGCAGAGCTGGCTGACTGCCAGACTAATCTTGGGCAACATTGGACCAGCTACACGTAAAAGAACGAAAGTAGAGGACGGAGGGAAACTAATAGAGCAATCAGCATGTAGAAAAGTGATGTCTGATTCAGCTCCAGTGGACATTAATGCATCCATCACTCGATGCGCAATACCAAGCAGCCTTCTCTCTCGTTCAGCACAAGCCCTCCCTTTGAAATAGATTAGGATTAATATCATGACGGAGATAGCGTTTGTTTTACAATAGCTAAGTCAGCACTGGTGGCAGTCATTAGGAATTAAATGGTAGTCTTCTATACCGCGGGGATGAATGTGGGGCGATAGCGACGGCGAGGGAGATGGTGTGAATTGCCCTTCTCTTTAAACGGGGTGGGATGAAGAATAATAGAGTCGAAAGCCTATCTCTTTAAATGCTAAATGATTAATGCCAAACCTCAGGCGTTTTGGTTGTAATGCCATACCAATCATCTCAGGATGGGTAGAAGTTGAAATAAAAAACAGAAAAACAATGGATTGTCCACCTGCATCACCCGCAGGATGGATCTGTACAAGATGGGGTCACAGAGACACCGTCACCTTGCTGTTGTTCTATCTTTGTGTTATCTGGGAATATGGGAGATTTCCTTTGGGAAATGTGTTTTTTCGACTGCTAGGAGGCGACCAGGCCGGGCCCCCGCCAGCACCCCCTCAATAAGAAACAGAGAAGCAACCGGCCCGAGGACGCCGAAGTAAGTTGAAATGATTCTGTGTTTTACTTTTTCTGTGTTGTATTCTTGTAATGTATATCAAGTAATATATTATAGATTAACATGCTTAGGGTTAGGGTCATTAATGGATCAAAGGAAATAGAAAACATTTGTTATGGGGATTCATGTTATTTTGATTTAAACCGCCAGATAATAGGCTTTCAAATATTGCATTGACAAAAGAATAACCTAAAGAAACACATGCATGAATAAAGTATACTGGCTCCTGGATTGTCTGTGGCTGTCTTCGGGACTTGGTAGACTAGGCTTTTTTTATCCATGGGAATGCATGATCTGAATATTGTTAGAGATATTTACACCGCGACAAACTTTTGATAGGCCTATTATGTTGGTTATATGATCTGTGTAGTCCCGTGTGTATGCTTTGCTTCCATTTAAATAATCATAAAGTTAAAAAAAAATGCTAATGCAGTCTATTGTATACATATAATTGTTAAGTAAGACGAGATATGTTACATAAACAACAACATGTTTTGACCTAATGGAAAAAACTAACGGATGGTGCACGATGGAGACTGGACAGGGATCTGTGTGAATGGCAGCAGCTCCCTCTAACGGCAGAGAACGACATAACGTCACGTAAAAACACTCATGACACGAAGATGAAAATAACTATATGCCATAAAGCAATTAGTTTCCATTACCTTTAGAAACACAAACAAATAACTTTAAAATGTGTATTGTCATTATTATAAAGGCGTTCAGAAGACAGTGAGTGAGTGTTCTCTCGCTTGCTCTGAACACATAATTTGCAAACCTGGTAACTGAAAGCAGCTCAAAGGTCCTGACCTTCGACCATCTAAACCTTAAAAAAAAAACATTCCTCTGGACCCTCAGCAATCCTTCTGCTACAATAGTGCTCCTGAAGAGGAAATCTTGATTTTATCAATGCAATGTGTTCAACTTCTGGGTCAGTAAAGGAAAAGCCAAAGAAAACGTTCAGAAAGTGCAACAAAAAATGATCCTTGAATTAATACAATGTATTTAAATCACATTCCTTTTATTATTTAATAAAATGTAGAAGGTATAATGATAGGTAAACATCAGTAATACAGCCCTGACCAGCAGATGCTTTTTTTCTCAGCATTAACAAAACCTCTATACGTTTGCATAAGTGGTGTATTTACCATTGGAGATAGTTTGGTTTTAGTCCTGACTAAAATCACGTCAATAGGGAGTTCCTCTCTTTATTCATCTCATTGTTGTGTGTTGTTGTATGAGTTGTAATCATACATCAATGTAATCACATTGTAATGTTATCATGCAGATATTGAACAATTGAAGAACTGTCTCTGGCACTTCCCGAGCACTATGTTCAAACCGTACTGCGTACCGCTATTTATCATTTAATTGTTTCAAAGTTTGTTTCCAAAATCCTATTGATTGTGATTCTCCCTTGATTTTAAAAGAGAGTTTTCATTATGCCTAGATTGCTGAATACATTGCAAGTACAAGAGCATATGGCACACAATCATACCAGTCTAGCAAAGTGAATTTTAAATGTGCTTATATAATGGAGTTCATCTGCCATGCTTCACAAATCCTTGAACATAAGAGACATAATCATTTCTCTGTACATTATTGATATAAATAGGAAATCTCTGATTAAATTAGCCAATTGGACATGCATGGTTGTGCTTTTAAGCCTCATCATGTAGGGGATGTATTTTCAGCCTCCCTACTGTCACTCAAAGCATGTATTAGCCATTTGTTATCTTTAAAATTACCAGTTGTATAGCTCACTTGAATGTGGATGTGCGATGGGACGCTGACCTGGGATGGTCAAGGGAATTTAACCACATTGTGCAGCGAGAAATATTGCCGGCCAACGGATATTGGTGGCAAAATGATTTTAAAAGAACAAACCAATACAAGTGGTTCAACCATTCAGGCACTGCATGAGCAGGAGTGGTGAACCCTATAGATGGGGAATTGCCACACAGAGCATGGAGTTGTCCTGAACTGCCACCACTTTGCGGCACAGGGACCAAGAGTTACCCCAAGCCTGGCCTGACGAGCGATTGATATACTGACAACCTGCAAACAACAATTTACGCAGTGATATCTTATTTTTGGTGATAAAAGAAATGCTTGGTATAATGCTGTTTTGGTGCAGCTGTGACCATGTTTGTTATAGGGTTTATCTCGTTTGAAAGCTTCAAAGTTAGATTTATATAAATGAGCTGGGATGAACAGTCAAGTCAAAGTTTATTTATTCACAAAAAAATAAAATACAAGACAAAAAACACAATAAGACAAATCACTTTGGGGTGGTCCACACTAGTCTCAGGGCAGCAGCAGCCCTTGGGGTAGTCCACAGTGGGCTCAGGGCCCTTGGGGTAGTCCACACTGGGCTCAGGGCCCTTGGGGTAGTCCACAGTGGGCTCAGGGCCCTTGGGGTAGTCCACACTGGGCTCAGGGCCCTTGGGGTAGTCCACACTGGGCTCAGGGCCCTTGGGGTAGTCCACAGTGGGCTCAGGGCCCTTGGGGTAGTCCACACTGGGCTCAGGCCAGCAGCTGCTGTTGGGCTGGTCCATGTGTGAACCAGTTAGTCCAGGTCCTCATGGGGAAAGCAGCAACAGCAGCAGCAGGATCTCAACACCGACTTGAAGAACCTCTTTACTCTGCCCTGCTTCTTCTTCTTTTGGGTGACATCTGAAAATGACATCAAAAGAGGACATTTATGTTTTAGTTTTAAATCCAATCATGAGTAGACTAAGGCTTTACACTTCTGACAAACCTAGTATGTCACAAACCTAGTTTTCCTCCTATGGCTGGCTTGACCTCCACAATCTCCGTGGCAACCCCATAGGAAGCCGTAGGTATGGGTGCCGTGCTGTCAAATCAAAAATCAAGAGAAAAGATTTTTAATATATAGGGGTGTAACAAAAACCGATTTGAATCGGAAAATCGATTTTGATTTAAAAGATGCAAATCTTCTGAATCGAATCGTTCCATTTTAAAAGTTTATCGTTCCTGAATCGTATCGTACCCCATGTATCAAGATACGCATCGAATCGTCTTTTATTGGAGAGATGCACACCCCTATTAATATATCATAATTCCATCAACAAATCCTGATGAAAAGACAATAAAGCAGTGCATGAGCCCAGAACCAAATGAAGATTGAAAGTAAAGTATTAGGAAGCAACTCAATAGCGGATCTAGGAGGCATTGGAGAGGGAATGGCACACCTACCCTTTGCCACTGTCTGTGATGTCTACTGGGGCCTCCCTCTGTTCCTCTCACACAGAAGGTGTGTGGCTCCCAGGTAGGCTGAAGGGCTGGACCACAATGGGCTCAGTGCAGCTGCTGCCTTCTTTTTATTTTACCAGGAATGTTCCCATTGGGATTGAAAATCTCTTTTCCAAGGGAGACCTGGCCTAGAAGGCAGCATAAAAACATAAAAATCTGACATTTTAAATAAAATACAAGACAAAAGACACAATAAAACAAATCACTTTGGGGTGGTCCACACTAGTCTCAGGGCAGCTGCTGCCCTTGGGGTAGTCCACAGTGGGCTCACAGTGGGCTCAGGGCCCTTGGGGTAGTCCACACTGGGCTCAGGGCCCTTGGGGTAGCCCACAGTGGGCTCAGGGCCCTTGGGGTAGTCCACACTGGGCTCAGGGCCCTTGGGGTAGTCCACAGTGGGCTCAGGGCCCTTGGGGTAGTCCACACTGGGCTCAGGGCCCTTGGGGTAGTCCACACTGGGCTCAGGGCCCTTGGGGTAGTCCACAGTGGGCTCAGGGCCCTTGGGGTAGTCCACACTGGGCTCAGGCCAGCAGCTGCTGTTGGGCTGGTCCATGTGTGAACCAGTTAGTCCAGGTCCTCATGGGGAAAGCAGCAACAGCAGCAGGATCTCAGCACCGACTTGAAGAACCTCTTTACTCTGCCCTGCTTCTTCTTCTTTTGGGTGACATCTGAAAATGACACCAAAAGAGGACATTTATGTTTTAGTTTTAAATCCAATCATGAGTAGACTAAGGCTTTAGACTTCTGACAAACCTAGTATGTCACAAACCTAGTTTTCCTCCTATGGCTGGCTTGACAGCCACAATCTCCGTGGCAACCCCATAGGAAGCCGTAGGTATGGGTGCCGTGCTGTCAAATCAAAAATCAAGAGAAAAGATTTTTAATATATAGGGGTGTAACAAAAACCGATTTGAATCGGAAAATCGATTTTGATTTAAAAGATGCAAATCTTCTGAATCGAATCGTTCCATTTTAAAAGTTTATCGTTCCTGAATCGTATCGTACCCCATGTATCAAGATACGCATCGAATCGTCTTTTATTGGAGAGATGCACACCCCTATTAATATATCATAATTCCATCAACAAATCCTGATGAAAAGACAATAAAGCAGTGCATGAGCCCAGAACCAAATGAAGATTGAAAGTAAAGTATTAGGAAGCAACTCAATAGCGGATCTAGGAGGCATTGGAGAGGGAATGGCACACCTACCCTTTGCCACTGTCTGTGATGTCTACTGGGGCCTCCCTCTGTTCCTCTCACACAGAAGGTGTGTGGCTCCCAGGTAGGCTGAAGGGCTGGACCACAATGGGCTCAGTGCAGCTGCTGCCTTCTTTTTATTTGACCAGGAATGTTCCCATTGGGATTGAAAATCTCTTTTCCAAGGGAGACCTGGCCTAGAAGGCAGCATAAAAACATAAAAATCTGACATTTTAAATAAAATACAAGACAAAAGACACAATAAAACAAATCACTTTGGGGTGGTCCACACTAGTCTCAGGGCAGCTGCTGCCCTTGGGGTAGTCCACAGTGGGCTCACAGTGGGCTCAGGGCCCTTGGGGTAGTCCACAGTGGGCTCAGGGCCCTTGGGGTAGCCCACAGTGGGCTCAGGGCCCTTGAGGTAGTCCACACTGGGCTCAGGGCCCTTGGGGTAGCCCACAGTGGGCTCAGGGCCCTTGAGGTAGTCCACACTGGGCTCAGGGCCCTTGGGGTAGTCCACACTGGGCTCAGGGCCCTTGGGGTAGTCCACACTGGGCTCAGGGCCCTTGGGGTAGTCCACAGTGGGCTCAGGGCCCTTGGGGTAGTCCACACTGGGCTCAGGGCCCTTGGGGTAGTCCACACTGGGCTCAGGGCCCTTGGGGTAGTCCACACTGGGCTCAGGGCCCTTGGGGTAGTCCACACTGGGCTCAGGGCCCTTGGGGTAGTCCACACTGGGCTCAGGGCCCTTGGGGTAGTCCACACTGGGCTCAGGGCCCTTGGGGTAGTCCACACTGGGCTCAGGGCCCTTGGGGTAGTCCACACTGGGCGCAGGGCAGCAGCTGCTGTTGGGCTGGTCCATGTGTGAACCAGTTAGTCCAGGTCCTCATGGGGAAAGCAGCAACAGCAGCAGGATCTCAACACCGACTTGAAGAACCTCTTTACTCTGCCCTGCTTCTTCTTCTTTTGGGTGACATCTGAAAATGACACCAAAACAGGACATTTATGTTTTAGTTTAAAATCCAATCATGAGTAGACTAAGGCTTTAGACTTCTGACAAACGTCACAAACCTAGTTTTCCTCCTATGGCTGGCTTGACAGCCACAATCTCCGTGGCAACCCCATAGGAAGCCGTAGGTATGGGTGCCGTGCTGTCAAATCAAAAATCAAGAGAAAAGATTTTTAATATATAGGGGTGTAACAAAAACCGATTTGAATCGGAAAATCGATTTTGATTTAAAAGATGCAAATCTTCTGAATCGAATCGTTCCATTTTAAAAGTTTATCGTTCCTGAATCGTATCGTACCCCATGTATCAAGATACGCATCGAATCGTCTTTTATTGGAGAGATGCACACCCCTATTAATATATCATAATTCCATCAACAAATCCTGATGAAAAGACAATAAAGCAGTGCATGAGCCCAGAACCAAATGAAGATTGAAAGTAAAGTATTAGGAAGCAACTCAATAGCGGATCTAGGAGGCATTGGAGAGGGAATGGCACACCTACCCTTTGCCACTGTCTGTGATGTCTACTGGGGCCTCCCTCTGTTCCTCTCACACAGAAGGTGTGTGGCTCCCAGGTAGGCTGAAGGGCTGGACCACAATGGGCTCAGTGCAGCTGCTGCCTTCTTTTTATTTGACCAGGAATGTTCCCATTGGGATTGAAAATCTCTTTTCCAAGGGTGACCTGGCCTAGAAGGCAGCATAAAAACATAAAAATCTCACATTTAAAATAAAATAGAAGACAAAAGACACAATAAAACAAATCACTTTGAGGTGGTCCACAGTGGGCTCAGGGCCCTTGGGGTAGTCCACACTGGGCTCAGGGCCCTTGGGGTAGTCCACAGTGGGCTCAGGGCCCTTGGGGTAGTCCACAGTGGGCTCAGGGCCCTTGGGGTAGTCCACACTGGGCTCAGGGCCCTTGGGGTAGTCCACAGTGGGCTCAGGGCCCTTGGGGTAGTCCACACTGGGCTCAGGGCCCTTGGGGTAGTCCACACTGGGCTCAGGGCCCTTGGGGTAGTCCACACTGGGCTCAGGGCCCTTGGGGTAGTCCACAGTGGGCTCAGGGCCCTTGGGGTAGTCCACACTGGGCTCAGGCCAGCAGCTGCTGTTGGGCTGGTCCATGTGTGAACCAGTTAGTCCAGGTGTTCATGGGGAAAGCAGCAACAGCAGCAGAAGGATCTCAGCACCGACTTGAAGAACCTCTTTACTCTGCCCTGCTTCTTCTTCTTTTGGGTGACATCTGAAAATGACACCAAAACAGGACATTTATGTTTTAGTTTTAAATACAAACATGAGTAGACTAAGGCTTTACACTTCTGACAAACCTAGTGGGATGTCTCCTACGGCTGGCTTGACCTCCACCGTCTCCGTGGCAACCTCAAAGGAAGCCGTAGGTATGGATGCCGTGCTGTCAAATCAAAAATCAAGAGAAAAGACTTTTAATATATCATAATTCCATCAACAAATTCTGATAAAAAGACAAATAAGCAGTGCATGAGCCCAGAACCAAATGAAGATTGAAAGTATAATATAAGGAAGCAACTCAATAGCGGATCTAGGAAGCATTGGAGAGGGAATGGCACACCTACCCTTTGCCACTGTCTGTGGTGTCTACTGGGGCCTCCCTCTGTTCCTCTGACACAGAAGGTGTGTGGCTCCCAGGTAGGCTGCAGGGCTGGACCACAATGGGCTCAGTGCAGCTTCTGCAGGGCTGGACCACGATGGGCTCAGGACAGCTGCTGTGAGGCTGGACCACACTTGGCTCAGTGCAGCTCCTGCAGGACTGGACCACAGTGGGCTCAGGGCAGCAGCCCCTGGGGTAGTCCACACTGGGCTCAGGGCAGCAGCCTTCGGGGTAGTCCAAAGTGGGCTCAGGGCGGCAGCCTTCGGGGTAGTCCAAAGTGAGGAAGCTGCTGCAGGACCGGACCACAGTGGGCTCAGGACAGCTGCTGTGAGGCTGGACCACACTTGGCTCAGTGCAGCTTCTGCAGGGATGGACCACAGTGGGCTCAGGGCAGCAGCCCTTGGGGTAGTCCACAGTGGGCTCAGGGCAGCAGCCCTTGGGGTAGTCCACAGTGGGCTCAGGGCAGCAGCCCTTGGGGTAGTCCACACTGGGCTCAGGGCAGCAGCCCTTGGGGTAGTCCACACTGGGCTCAGGGCAGCAGCCCTTGGGGTAGTCCACACTGGGCTCAGGGCGGCAGCTTTCGGGGTAGTCCAAAGCGAACGCAAGGAAGCTGCTGCAGGGCTGGACCATAGTGGGCTCCGGGAAGCTGCCGTCAGTCTGGATCTCTCCTTCCAGGCTGATGAAGGGATGCTCCAGCAGTGCACGTGGTGTGATGCGCTGGTCACAGTCCAGATGGAGCATCCTCTTCAACAGATCCGTGAAGCTGGAGGGGATAGGTTGGCCGTCCTGATATGCTATCTTCAGGTTAAAAGTAAAATGATTTAGAAGATGGAACACAACATGGCCAATGCATGTAAATCTACGACGTGACTGGATCAACACCTACCTCGACAACCTCCTCCAGGGAGATGAAAAAGAACGATCTGGGCCGTTTCTTCTTGAGCCCTGTGCTCCTCATACTCTTCTTATACTCCCGTTTTGTCTGGAAAATAGCCTCTGTTTTGGTTAAGTTCTATTAACCCGTAGAGACTGTAAGACAGGTGGAAAAACTGACACGTATAGTGATACCTTGAGTCTCCAGAGCGACCCTTTGGTGAAGCACAAATGGGTTTTGATGCCTTGGTCCAGCATAGCATCAGGAGGCTCACCATGGGTCTGTATGATGTATGCCCACTGAAACACAACAGAACACATCCTTCCTGTTAGCAACCAACCATTGGATTATTGTGGGCGAATATTATTCTTGTTCAGGGATTCAAAAAGCTTTCCAATGATCCCCACAGACTCAAACTTGTAATGTAAACATTGTCTTAGTGTAAAAGGTTTTTGGTATTTTGTCTTTGAAATACTGTTAGACTTACCATATCATAGTCCGTGTAGCCGGGATAAATGGGGTAGCCAATTAACAATTCGGCTGTCAGGCAACCCAGGGACCACATATCAATCATGCCTGTATATGGGAGACCCAGCATGAGCTCTGGGGATCTGAAATGAAAGAAAGATGGAGAAATTGGAGCAACCATTCTAATCCAACCAGGAACCAACCAGGTCAGGATGGCTGTCAGTTACTCACTTGTACCAGAGGGTCCCGAAATCGTAGCCAATTTTAGCCTTGGACACATGGAGGGCTAAGCCAAAGTCAATGATTTTGACTTGAGTGTCCTGTCCTGTCATCATGATGTTTTCAGGCTTCAGGTCGCCATGAATGACCCCAAGGGTGCCAAGGTGGACAAGGGCTGAGGCCAGCTGAAAACCAATATTTTATGACAGTTACCACTCTCCCCCAGTACAGCTCCAGTATGCTGCCATTATGGCTGCCAAGAACCGAGGTGAAGGAGTGCGGTCGGCCGATGGAGCAGCCCCAAGCTTGACATGTTCAATGTGTGTTGCTAGCATGTTCCATATATGGTGAGATACAGGCTGTGAGCCGAGAGGACTAGGGAGCACTGGTTAGCAGTGTAAGAGCGTACTGTAAGTACAGGAAAATTTCCACATAAGGGAAGAATGCATTGGATGAGGTAATGACGTATGGATGATGGATGTGCAGAATGGAGCACATAGGCAGAGGTCTTGGGAGTGGTTCATTGGTTATTTTGCAAACTAACTCAGGCTTTTTTCTTACTTGTTTGCGAGTGATAATAAAGTCTTTATTTTTCATACTTCCTACTTCTCGAACTCTCTTATTCTGTTAAATGCGGTTTACAGGGGTAAACTGGTGCAAACTGGTGATGGCCCGAAAGGTGACGGCAGTGTGTAGCTCCACCTTTTCGATACCCTTTCACACGGCTTGGTACCCCAACGGAGGCGCACTGAAAACAGGAGCTTCTCAGTGTGTATTTTGGGACCCTGCCCAACTTTGGCAATTGAAACGCCAATATAAGCGGACTGAGCCGCACCAAACCTCTCCGCTCGGTGGAAATGAGTTCCCAACGCAGTGCGCATGAACGGTCGCTGTCGGGAACAAGCGTAAGCCTGAGCGTCTGGCGAGCCGTCTCGTTATCACCAGAACCGTGAACGCACCTTTAATGTCCACGTCCGATTGACGGTTACGTTGACACCTATAGTATTCTGCTAGATTCATGCGAATTTCACGTACACCTTCGCGCATCATAACATTAATAACAGTTATTAAACTTCTTACGGTGAGTGTGGTCTCCTCCACGCATTGTGCACGAACGACACGTCTACCAGCAGAGGGCGAAGTCATGATCCGCCCTACTCTGACTCTCATTGGCTAGTACTCGTCGTTGATTACGTGAATGAGACGTAGACCCTCCCCCCCTCCCCCCAACTATTTTGATTTTGATTTTGATTCGATCGCAACGACGACAGTACAATTGTGTTGAGGTCCATCCTTACCTGTTTCACTATATGTTTGACCTGCATCAGAGGCAGAGAGTTGTCTGCTGTCTGCTGGGCGAAGTCAAAGAGAGACTGTTCCAGGAGCTCAAACACCAGACAGACGTGGGGACCGTGCTTGAAGTCCCCCATCCATCGCACGATCCCACACCTGTCCGGGTCCAGAACTCGGAGGTACCTCAGCATGTTAAGCTGAGAATAAAGAGCAGGTTAAAGAGGTATTTTACAATGTGAAATCAAATGAAGAACTAGTACCAAAAATATACACCAACAAGTAGAAAATGGGCTTATTATTTTTAGCAATATATATTTAAATAACATTATTTATGTGTTTTGTTGTACCTCTTGCTTAGCTGCCGCTAAATGTACCCGGTGGTTTTTCATGATCTTAACAGCCACCTTTTTATTAGTGGCTGTTTCGACACATCTGGCCACCTTCCCAAAGGATCCTTCCCCCAGGAAGTCTTCCACCCGGTAGGAGGAAGACTTTGAGGTTAGCAGGTCTCCTTTGTACACAGAGACTAATTGATATATATATATATATATATATATATATATAGAGAGAGAGAGAGAGAGAGAGAGAGAGAGAGAGAGAGAGAGAGAGAGAGAGAGATTAATTAGAAAAGCTTATATTTACACGATATCGACATCCAAAGATTGGTTTGTAATTGTTGTAAAGAAATTGTATTGTGTAATTGTAGAAAGAAAAACAACTAACTAGCTAGCTAGGCCGATATGATTTTTTATTGTAGGCTACGTCAGGCCGTTAACTAAATGTGCATCTTTCACTCCCGTTTTAAAATGTCCCGGCAATTTGAAAGCATTCCGTTTAACGTTACGGTTTAAACGCCAATTTATCATATCATCATTTATCCAAATGTCTTTTGGAGGTTCTCCCAAGGGAACCTACATTTCGACGATTTGTGTGTTAGCAGCGCCCCCATCAGGTTATAAAAAGACACGCATGTTCAATGTCGAGACGAGCTCCCTGTGAGGGTATATCCTCGTCACCCAGAAGGGATGCCACGTTTTGAAACACAAACAATTTTCTTTTGATTAATCTTTCTACAACTACAACTCGTATCGACATTGAACGTGTGTCTTTCTCTGAACTGAAGGTGGCGGTGTTGAGTCGGAGTGCTCTCGGGAGACCCGAAGCGTTCGCATTGGTAGGCCCACACTAAAAATATACTGATCTGCACAGAGCTGGGAACTCACCGTCCATATTCTCACTACGGAAAAGTCGAAAGATGTTTTGCAATATCTCTCTTTTTCAAGAAAGCTGCTCTCTCTCTCTCGACTCTCGACGCAATGTCAAATGTTTTCTCTGCACAACAACGATATCACTTAGGAAACAACTTGTGACGTCATAATTGGAAATGCATCTTGATTAGTTGCATAGGAACGATAGGAACGTTTAAGTCACGTGACTTGAAGAAAAATACTATCAATAGAAAAAACTCCCAACTGATGAACAAAAAGGCCCCAGGCCCCCATCATTCTCCCGTAGTCTTGGATCATGCAAGACATGCGATGTGAAATGTAAAATAAAATAAATTCTACATAATAGTGAATGAGCTATGGGGATGAACATTAACTATGTTTGTTTTCTGTGAGATTGATTAATTCTCAACTGTTTTATACATCATTGAATTGTGGGAATCAAGTGCATTCCAGACATTTTAAACCTCATGTATAATATAATTACCCATGTTATATACAGATGGATCACCCATTTATTCATTCATGAGAGGGATTATTTTCTACACCAGTTCAAAAAGAGAATAATAATACAACAAAAAAGAAAGCACGTGAAAATACATTTATAAATAAATATTTCAACAATTCAAAATAAACCACAACAAAAATGTTTGTCACCACAAATATCATCAGGGAATGGGAACGTCTCCCAACAGTTTATGATGGAGTTAATGTGTTCCAGTGTTCGAATTACGTGGGAGCCAGAGGGAGACGAGCTCCCATGGCTCCCATAAAGGCAACAAAGTCAAAAATCTGAGGCGGTCTCTCATATCTGAAGGTGTCTGCCATATGTGGCATTGTAATTTAATCTTAAAGAACGCTCATTATCCATCCCTGTGCGGTCTCTTACCATTTAAGACCTTAAATTAAAATATTATAGGCTTCTATACGGGACGTAGACCGACTCATTTCACAGATTCCTGTGAGACCAGGTTGCCTTAATTACATCTGTCACATTATGTCCGGTGAAAACGAAATGTCAAGGGAAAGAGGCGGTGGTTGAAAAAAGTATTTTGATCGCTTATCTCTTTGCTTATAATGGTTTATTCGTCTCCCAGTATCATTTCCTTAATTTAGAAGACCGTTTTGTTCATTTTTGAATTGTACAAAAAATTAAATATTTAAGTTGAAGTTGGAGTTTTTTAAATTATTGGAAGCGAGTCGAGCTGACCTTGCCTGCTGTACCCACGGCCCAAAATAAAGAACAGCCGAGACAATATCCTTAATTCAAACATGGCATTTAATTTGGCCTATGCGAACTTGGAATGAACATGCGCAACGGGGATTTCTAAAGGTTACTGTAGGAAATTGGTCAGGAGCTAAAACATCAGAGCTAAGAAGGTTCTACGAGTGCTTCAGACCAACCTTACAAACGAACGACGTACGAAAGAGATTCGTAGCAAAGAACGTTTCGGGAAACACGCAAAATCTTAAGGTAGAAATTAAAGAAGAGGTTACGAATACCAGCGTTTTTGCGCATGGTAAGGCTGTGTGCGCGGTGTGCCAACCTTTTTTTATGAGATAGAGAGAGCCCCTTAAAGATGAAAAGATAATTCGAACCCTGATGTGTTCTCTAATATACATTTTGTATATATCTAACAAAGTCTTGGAGACATGGGGAAGTTATTTGTAATAGTTGTAATAACATGCTGTAACGGGAATGCACTTGTAGTGGGACTGCATTGTAATAACACATGAAAACAGAAGTTTCCATGAGACTTTCACACAATGTCAACACATTCACACAATGTCTGACTCTGGTAGGCCCACGGGGTCAATGTGTTATGTATACGTTGTGTAAGTCTTTGCTGGATCTGAACGTAGTCAGTGCACCTGCCCGCTGATCAAGGAAGGGTAGGGCTGCCATCTGCCACAGGGCCCGCGTCTCCTTCACTCAACCCACGCTCTGGCCCCGTGAGCGCGGGCCGCAGATCAGGGTGCTCCTCCTGGACGAGCGATGACGATCCCAGGGAGTCGGTGGGGCTGAGCTGAACGGCGGGGGTGTCCGGTAACGTGTGCTCACTGGTCTCCATCTCAAACGCCACGGCGCCCCCCATCTTCATCATCATCAGCCCCGAGCTCGAATCGCACCCCGCCGTGCCCACAGCCGTAGCGGGGCCCGCGGACCTCCTGCTGAACACACAGCACGACGTGAAAAAGACCAAAGCCACGAGTAGGAGGAGGGGTCCGATGACGATGGGAGGGTTGCTGCTGGGCACGAGGGTGCCGAACGCAAAGGCGCCCACTAGGGTGATGTTGACGCCGGCTAGCGTGACGCACAGCCCGCAAGCGCAGCATAGCGCCGAGGACGGCAGGTTCTGCGGCGTCCGCGTGGCGCGCTTCTTGGGGAGTATGGTTTGCACAGGAGCGGCCGGTGTTCCAAGCGGTGGCTTGGAGGAGGAGAGGGGGTCACCCGGGGCCATGCTTCCACGGGCCTCCGGTGGAGACAGCGGCTCCGGATGTTTTTTTAAAGCGCAAATCCAAGCAGCATATGGATGCTTGGGGACTTCTTCAGCATGTGCGATGTGCGATGAGCTATGACAGAAGGCGGCTGGAAGAGGAGCAAAGAAAAGGCAGATTTGTCACTTTTAACAGATTTAGTTGTTTTGATAACGTGGGAGATGGGATAGGAATAATTCAAGAAAGAGACCTGCGATTTGAATTGAAAAACGTTGTCATCCTCCTCAAATAAGCATTTTATCCCTGTTCCTTATAGTGCCACTGCCAAGCCATAGTTTTAAAATCTAGATGAACACACTAATCTTTGTAGACTTCGCTAAAAGGTGATACTGACTCACAAGGCGCGCTTGTTGTTTTTACTTACCTTTGACGGTCTTGGTAATTTTAAAGCCAGATTCACATCAAACAATTCCACTGCGGATCCAGTGGAGATGACCACTACAGCGCTGTGAGCCAATGAAACAATAAACCGGGTGGAGGAAGATGCGTTGATTTATAAATGCGCTCACATATATGGGGGCGTAACCGTTTGCCCGCCCAGACCAGGAGTTTATGACATTTTGATCATTTCCGACCGCCCCTGAGGATATCTTAGCAATTATTCGTGTTGAATATATTATGGTGAAATTATTTTGATTGAGTAAACCTTATTCTTAAAATCGTAATATGTAACATATCAACAAGCTTGTAGCTCAAAGTCACCTGGACATATCTCTATTCAAGACTGATCGATAGTGACCTCAATAATGCCATCAATAAAATCACATCCTATAATTGATAAATTCCCCAAAAAGAAATGTCTGGCCAGCCCGCTCCCCTCTATTTGTTTACAATAATCTTACTATCGACAATCCGCAAACCCCTCCCACTCACACCACCCAGCCAATCGCATCACACTGTTGCATTTAGTGGATTCTGGAGTTATTTTAATTACAAAAAAATGCTACCTACAACTCAGAGGAGCTCAAACTTACAAATTAGTCTTTTAAATTTGGTTAAATACGTTTTACAACGGAAAAAAAAGTAAAGACAAAGACAAAGACAGTAGTACTTGTGAATCAGTTTTTATTGGGAACTCTTGGAAAATGAATGCAGGAATACTCCGAAGAGCATTTATTTGCATAAGGTCTCAAGAGGTTCAACATATCAGGATGTCACAGATGCAATATCATTCAACCGTTACGTGATGAGTGGGAGGACTTTTACAAGCAACCGTTTCCAAATGGGTTCCCTCAGAGAAAATCTCTTAATTAATGTCTGACCTTTGTTGCTATAGGGATGTAGTGTCCATGGCAACAGGGAAGGATCTGTTCCCATGCCGTGAACATTAGTGAGCCACATAACCAACAAAGTTAATAGGTTTGTGGAGAAAAAAAGAAAAAAGAAAAAAAGTTGTTGGATTTCTGTTGCTGACCACATTAAACATAAAAGATTGGTGTAAAATGTAACACAAAATATAGTAGAGCATAAAATAAATAAAAAATGTATAAGTATTCAAATTACTTATGACTTGTTCAATACTTGGTTTTGGTATATTGTTAAAGGGCAGTCACGAAAAATAACAAACTATACAGAACTATAAATTATTTAATAAGAAAATAATGGATTTCCTTTACAACAGCTCTTAAAAAAATTAAATAAATTGAATACATTTAAAACCAACACATGTGCAATATGAGACATCCTCCTTTAGATTGACCATACAGAGACATGAGGCAAATTCAACCTTTCTCTCACCATCACATAAGAGATATTGGTGTTGCAGTTGCACGCAAACACCAAAGCAAGGTGCACTTGAGGAATCAGAGGTGTTGTGTTGGCGGTTAAGGAGCACCACGGTTTGAATTCACCTTTCATGTCCCTGACATCTAAAGTAATGGTTTGAAGTGAACAGGTAGGCTGTGTGTCACAGGTTGAGGAGCCACACATCCCTTTGAAAAACTAGCTCCATTTCAACGTGAACAGCGAATTCAATCTACAACTTAAATCCCAATAATGCTTATAGATTAGACACCGCTAATAAGTCAGGTCATGTTAAAAAAAATAAAGCTTAGAAATATATAATATCACTGCTTGGTAAGAACCCATTCACAGCTGGAACAATATAAATACAAATCTTAATTAGAGGAGATTAGATTTTTACATCAGTAGCTGTATTTATCATTTTATATCAGTTTCCCATAATAAGCAAACACACAAAATATAAGTATTCTGATTGTAAAAACCTAAAACCTTTGTAAAAAAATAACAATGTTATAGATACGCTCACTTCAGAAAACCTAGTAACAACTCAAGGCCGTCTAAATTAAGTGCATGTTTTTAACGATAAGAGTTATCACTGAACCAACTGAAACACCTTTGAGATCACAGCTTGCAACAGGACAGGAAACACTAACAGACATGAGGTAGCCAGGGATTACATGTCCCTCCAAGTGCTACAGGACCAGATAAGACCTATGACCATGAAAAGTACTTCACCAATGGAAACGACCGATCACAAGGCTACACTAAAACATAGACCAAACACAGGAGAATTTTCCATCGTCCAATGCCAGTCAAGGTTCCTAACTAAGCTACTATATTGCACAACAGTACCGTTTGTTTGAGTTTCTCCTTCACACATTGAATCAAAAATACAAAATAAATGGTACTGTTGAAAATATAGGATGCAGATGCGATAATGATGGCAATGAGAGGGGCTACAGCCAGAGAAGAGGAATGCTTTGAACATGGTTTTCTAGTTTTACCAGTTACCACATCATCATCATCATCATCATCGGGAGCATGCATTCATTTTTGCCACCATTTTACCAGTACTTCTCATTTTATTGAAGTTTAAGTAAATTTCATCATAACATTAAAATAAGAAGTGGTTCTGTTGAAAATCTCAAAGAAGATGATGATGATGACGACTCAGACGTGACAACAGACCAGAGGACCAATGGGCAGTCAGAAGAGGAGGAGGAGGAGGAGGAGGAGGAGGAGGACAGTTCAAACATGGCTCTCAAGGATTACCATCATCACCACCATCATCATCATCATCATCAAGGTGCGGGCAGGTCAAGTCACGACGCCAGTCTCCGGCGAGGGCAGGAAGTCCGCGGCCCGCACGGCATTGGACTGGGCCCGGCGGCGCGCCAGTCTGGAGTTGGAGGGCGGGGACAGGCGCATGGAGCAGACCACCACGGTGGCCGCCACCACGGCGCCGGCCTCGGCGTCCTCCTGCTCTTCGTCGTGGTGGGACAGCTGGCGGTTGAAGGCGATGGCGTCGGCGGTGAACTGGGTCAGGTCTTTGGTGCTGCTGTTCCTGGAGGCGCAGAGAGGGGAGGAGGCCTTGATGTTGTGCTTGGTACAGTCAAGTTCAGTTTATTTGTATAGCCCTTAAAGCTAGATCAGGCACATTTTATTGTCGTACGTGTTGAAATACTTTATCCGTCCGGACGACAATCAAGAACTCAATTTCTCGTGCAAAAATAATGGTAACAATCCGGTAACCCTTTGCCGTCACAGGCCTGCAAATAAGCCCTTCCAATCATTTTATTCAGCACGAATGAACCGACTGCCTAACTAACTACCCGGCTATGTGCATGCACTCTGCCCATGCACTCATTGCGCATGCATGGAGTCTTCGACATGCAGACCCAATGCTTAATAAAAGTAGTGGGTGGATGGTGTATTAGTCACAACGGTGTTAATGGATAAGAGGCCACCCATTTGTCAAGTAAACTAAATATTTGCATGAAAAGCACCTTTGCAGAACACGAGGAGTGGGAAGACCTCTCTCGGGAGCATTCTGGAGGAATAAAACAAACAAACATTAGCAAAGAAAGGGAGGACTTGTAAACACATTGCTTTTAGTAAAGCAATGCCAATGTCTAAATGTGACCATGAAGTTGGTCACTTTTTTTAGCATGAAGTTGGTGCCATATTTCAACTTTTTTCTAAAAATAAACACAGAAACGATTGTCTCTCTCAATATAGGAACACGCACCCCTTGCACCCATGGGTGCTGGAGGACTTGAGCAGCACTGGAGCGCAGGTTCGCATCCCGAACCAACAGCTTGGAGATGAGGTCTTTGGCTCCTTCTGAGATGCGAGCCCAGTCTCTCTCTGGAAACTCATACTTCCCTTCCTGGATGCTCTCAAACAGGTGACTCTAAAAAGAGCAAAAAAGAAAATGAAAAAAAAAGAAATCAGTCCCCCATCCCACAAGCCCATGCTATACTCATCTACCTTACTGCGTCCTCTACTCCGAACTGAGCAGAGGACGCCACCAGTCCAAAGCAGTGGAACTCCACTAGGTACTAGGGCTTTGACTCCGAACTTCGTTATCCGAATATAATTTGAATATTTAAAAAAATAAATCATATTCAAACGAATATTAGGCATACATTAATATTGAAACCTGTTATGGGCATTCTTTTTTGTAAATGTGTTTGCTTGAACGTTGTTTTCAATTCAGATTCCGAGGCTTTTTCCTGGTGAAGTTGTGAATCGCGGCTACCTGGCAATATGCGGGACATCTGTGAGGGCGGAACGAGTGTTTTCCTCTGCGGGGAACATAGTCAACGCTCTTCTCTAAAGCCAGAAAATGTGAATAATCACCTTGTATTTTTGCCGAATAACTTTAAAAAGTCTGCAGCCAGAAACTGCAGCCAGCCAGATCTTTGTGTGAGCGAAACAATTTGTTAAATAAAATAAAATCGTGACAGTGTTTTTCTTCTGAAAACATCATTGCCTGCCTATTGACGTTGACTGATAAACTGCCCTCTGGTGGACAAAACATTTACAACTTAAGTTTGGTACAATATAGGTCACACTGAAGGCATTTAATGGTCAAAATATTTCTAATAAATATTTGAATATATTCAAATATTAATAAACAAACAAACTTTGAATATGATTTTTGGGCAAAAGTCAAAGCCCTACTAGGTACAGACTAATGGCGTACAGCCTCTATACGGCTGCGTTGTGGTGGGGAGAGGGTGGTGGGAACCGTAAGGCTTAAGGGGGGCGTTGAGGGGTACAGACCTGGCAGGTCTTGCACATTTCTCCCCGGTCCCAGCCGCAGTCACTGCCGCAGTGGCCGGTGAAAGGGGGGCTGCCGCTCAGCAGGATGTACAGGATGACCCCCAGGCTCCAGAGGTCGCAGCGCTTGTCGTAGAAGGAGGCCTCGTCCGTGAACACCTCCACCACCTCGGGGGCCATGTACTCCGCCGAGCCACACTGGTTGTAATGAAACCTTGGTCAATGTTCTCCTTGATTGCTGTATGTGGGATCATCACATAAAAAACTATCCCACTGCTAGTCTTACCGGTGTGGTGAGCTCTGGAGTTGTGATTGGTGTACAGGCACTGCTCAGCTTCACGCCACTTCCCAGGTCAAAGTCACAAATCTTCACAGGGGACACCTGGAAACAGATAAGAGAGCTTACAACCCGTTTCATATCAGCACTCAAACACTAATCCATCAAAAACAGCTGAAGGTTAAGATTGTTTATTATCTTACCCGGTCGGTGTATTCACAAAGGATATTCTCCAGTTTGAGGTCTCTATGTGCAATGCCTTGAACAAAGAAAGAAGACAATGTTAAGAAACAGACTTCCATGTGTCCAGGTGATGCTCAGAGGAGTTCTTTGGGTGGCAACCTACCTTTAGTGTGCAGGAAGTCCAGCGCTAGGGCTATATCCCGGACCACCCTGCTGGCCTCCAGCTCATCAAAGTGCCTCTGGTTCTGAATGTGTGTTAGAATGGAGCCTATGGGAACAATACAATCAGGTGGAGTGCATATATCACATTGGAGATATCAATGGTGGCAATAAATGTCATAAAAATGTAAATAAAAATCACAATCGTTGATGCTTACCTCCACGCAGCTTCTCGAACACCAGGTAGAAGCAGGAACTATCTTCAAAGAATTGGATGAGTTCCAAGATATTCCTGATAGGAATAAGATGACCTAAGATTAGAGATGGTCGGTTTTTGTTGGTACACTTTAGAAATTAGTCACTTTTGTTAATGAGTTCTCACTTGTTTCCCTGACACTGGTAGAGTGTCTCAACTTCCCGGAAAACCCTGCTTCGGCTGTGGCCTGCGCTTTTCTCAATGATCTAGGGCAAAAAGAAAATACTTAATATATGAACCTAGCCTCTGTATTTTTATATTGCAATTATGCTATGTGATAAAATGAGAAAATATATGCTATGCTATCATATTATTGCCTTCTTTCATTTGGAGGTAAAAAAAGTGAAAGATTGATTAACTAACTGTATTTAATCATGACATTCAGTGCCAAGGATCAAAAGCACTTAAGTGGCTGAACGCAAAAAAGATATATCTTCTCTAGCTCTTTCCTGATAGACACAAGCACCTGTTACCTTACCTTCACTGCAAACTCGTTCCCATCCTGAAGACTTATGCATCCCTGCACTTTAGCACACGCTCCCTGGCCCAAAATTTCATCTGTCAGCTTGTAGACATCTGTGAGAAAACATCAAACATTATCCTTTTAAAAATCTGACCCTGAATCATATTTGAAATGGCGTGGAGTATCATTGGAAAAGATGAGTGTGTACCATCAAAGCTTCCTGTGAAGCTGTCTTTTGCTCTTGTTCTTTTCTTCTTCTTTCTTTTGGCTGCTTCTGGAATGTTCATTGGCTGGCTTTTCTCAATTTCTACAGAACCTGGGAAATATTAGAAAAGGTTGCATTCAAGACAATACATCGCAACCAGTCTCTTCAACATTGGTACAGTAAAACAATCTCGCTGCCGACAATCACCTTTATATAAAAGCATGAGGAAATTATGCATTAAAATAAAAATACCACCTGCTGGTGAGAACAACTTATCTGAACGGATAAGGGTTGCTTCACAACACTTCCTCTAAAATTACTCCCCTAATTACAACACCCTCTGTTACCAAGATCAGAGAATTTACCATAGCGGTGCACAGATCAAATTGATTAAAACAAGCCCTGGGTTAATGTGGGGCACTTTAAAACACTAATGTGTTAATTTCAAATGATTATGAACCATAGATGGTTTGGAGTGAAAGGGGGACCTAGTGGTGCTAGTGCTTGTATTTTTTAAAAGTTGTATTATAACCATGTAACTTATGTAGTACCTCTCTCCACCGTGGTTGTCCCGTTCTGTTGACTTTCCCCTTTGCGGTCAGCTTCTTGGCCAACAGCCAGGGAGCTTCTCTGTGACTGAGAGTACACCGCACCGAGCGGGGAGGGAGGGAGGGGAAAGTGCGAGAATAACCAGATATTAATCCTTTGAAACATAATGAAAGGACCAGAAGAAGACCACAGATAATCGCTTTTGTTCACCATGCCCTGAAACACTGATAATAGTCTTTGTATCTATTCGGATTAGACTGTTGTCACAACTGGATGGGCTAATCTTTAACAACCTAAAAGGGAAGTGTGTAAATTATCTGACCCGGGTATTCCCAGACGCTAAACAGAGTGTATGACTCAGCAACTTCAAGTTCATTGCATTATCAAGAAGTTACATGACTGACCCATATTGGTTTGAAATGGGACCTGCAGGCGCACAATAAAATACATGTCTTACCTGTAGAGCGTTTTGGTAGACTTGCAGGTCTGCCATCGCACTGTAAATCACCATATCTGCCAACTGCACCATAAAGGGGGTTCAAATTATCATAAGTATATCTTGACGAGGTCAAGACACAGGATATAAAACCGTGAAGAGCATGCAGGTGAGAGAATATGAAATGGAAAACACAAAAGGATGTAGCATAGATGTTCAACTGGACCCCAGAACATTCATGGTCGGTCAACAATGGCACGAATGATGACTATGAATAGTTCGTATTTAGTATTCATTCGCCCCTTGTCGGCAAACCAAATTATACCAATATAACCATTTTATACAAGAACAGTTTCTAGCGCCATTAATGCGAGACAAACCATCTAATCGGTTCACATTGGAACACAAAGAAGGCCAAGATGAAAGCTCAAATTAAGCTTACTAGAGAATATTGAATTACCCGACCCATATTAGCAATATATAAGGTGTATTTTTGCGAAAATGGGAAAGGCACAAAAATAACTAACGCCCATAGCCCTTAATACAATATCTATGTGTAACCTCACCGAACCCATTCACATTAACATCAGAGCAACTCACATCCAACTAGGTCAGTCTAAAGCTCGGACGTATCGTTTAATAACCAGTGTCTTCTTATTTCAAGCTTTGATAATCTTAAAGCAGGAAAGTAAATAATTTCAAAACGTTCACCTGGAAATTGTTTCCAAACCGGCTAAATCCTTCAGTCGAAACCTCAGCCATCTGATGCAAGAAGCCATTGCAAACAGCCAATAGGTTAGCGCTGGGTTAAATCATCCTAGCTAGCCTGTGACGCGTAGTGCGGGAAAACCACTGACAGTTAGCTCCGCCCCCTTTTGGCATTATCTGAATGTATATTGGCCGCGAACAACGTCAGTCAAAACGTCATTGCCTTTTGCTACGCCCCAAAACACATAAGGGGAGATTTTGTGCATGACGAAACGTCCTAAGAATGCCTATCAAGCAAGTTATTGGCGGAAAGGGATACTGCCTACCTCATAAGCTTCCTATTCTAGGCTATTCGGGAAGCTCCTCTCCACAGATTGACCTGAGAAACCCTCTTGATAATAGATTCAGGCAGAGCTATAAATGGCTCTGGATTCAGGTTTTATTTAGACACCGATATTTACACTGTAAATATATTGACTTTATAAGGAAAATAACATATTTATGAAAACAACAATGTAAATACTCTCTCTGGTACCATTGTTTTGGATCAATCAAGAGTATCAAAGATAACAAAGCCTTTAACACATTTTATATTGAACAGCTAAACTAAGAAAAAATGCCCTAAAGAAACACTCTATGCATAACTTCACAGAGAACTTCCAGAATGTGTTTTTTGGGAACAGTCTGTTTGGAATGTCTGGTTTTGAAGTGTTTGATTCCTCTCCAGGCTCAGGGAATGTTGAAATGTAAACTGCCAAACTGTCTCCAAAGGCTGAATTTAGTTGCATATCTTCTCTGTCATGGCTTTCTGTAGAACGAAGGGGGAGATACATATGTAAGAAAAGGACAAGAAAAGACATACACAATGTCAATACAGTGCCAAATTGCTGTTTACAATGACACACATACAACAACAGAAATACTGCCTTGGCATTTATAGTACAACTTTCAAGTGTTTCTGACACATTTTCCCCAAGTCATGTTCCCGTATTTTGCATATCCCTTAATAAGCTGACAAAAACAGTTTATCTAGCCCTCTTCAAAACCCTGATATAAATATGGAATATGCCTCAAGTGTAATGGAAACTGTGTCAATTATTAACAAATGTTATGCTCTATGCAAACTGTAGTAATGATGTGATTACACTGACAACATTGAGGTGTGTTTTCATGTCCTATCACCTCTGTGACCTGACCTATTTACTGGCAGTGAATGACAGTGAATACACACTTTGTATCCACACACTGAGAGTGAATTCAAGTACAGGTGATTAAATAAAGAGTCAATAAATAAATATATAAGTAAAGAGAATTTGAGAATATGCCATTTGGTGGATGCAGTGATAGTGTATGCATTACATTCTCACTGCCCCAGTGGGAATCTAACCCCTAACTGGGATAAAGGGTGATTCCCACCTCCGTGGAGCTACATAAGACCACTAATAAGAAGCAGCATAGGGCTTAAAGGTGACATATTATACCACCAGGTGTGAGTGTGATTAGCCATTACAAGCCGTTTTGAAAGTCTGCCTCTTCTGACATCACAAGTGGGCGTGTCCACCTAGATGGGTGCTGGACAGATCAACCAGCCTACCCAGTGGACTGTAGCAAACGTTGCTCCTCTATCCGTCATACATCTAGGTGGACACGCCCACTTGTGATCTCAGAAGAGTCAGATTCTCAGAACGGCTTCTAACGGCTAATCACACTCACACCTGGTGGTATAATATGTCACATTTAAGCATCTTGCCCTACCCCATGCATGAGCCACTACCCTATCCTGCCCCCCCCCCCCCCCCCCACCTCCCACAGCTCCCACTACTCCGTCCTCCCCACCAGGTCCTCCTCACCAGGGGCTCCAGCTCGGAGTGCTCGATGAGGCTGAACTCGGATATGAAGTAGTAGTAATGTTTGTAGCACGTGTTGATGTGGGCTTCGGCTCCCATGCTGCATATGCTGTCAAAGTGGTGGATGTACACGTGCACAAAGACGCGGAACAGCCGGCTCAGCATCTTCTTGCACACCTGCTGGAAGTTCCTGGGGAAAGGGACGCCTGAGGGGAGGAGAATAGTGTGGGTCAGTTTGAGAATGCATTCGGTTTCGTTTTTTAATGCCCCAATTTGAATGATCTCTGTTGAGTCATTTAGCAGCTTTTATTCAAAATGATGTGCAGTGATGATTTCTCTGAGATACATGTCATTAATGAGCAGGAACAGGGGCTGGGAATCTTGGAGGCCAACCGGTAGATTGGGGTTTGAACCCATAAGGTTTTGGCTAGGGGTCAAACACGCTTATAACCACTAGACTATTCTGCCTCCCCATCTCTATCGTAATTCGACCACACCATGAATGCTCAGTGGTGCCTTTTGTGTGAAAGTGCATTGCAATGCACTGACTTTCAATTATGTATTTAAGGTAGGGAGCTCTACTCTTTCAGTCTGACGGTAATCTAATGGTGATAAGATGGCAATTATCCCACAACCTCATGAGGAACACAGACTATTATCTAAATGTCATTGTCTTTTTGCAATTAACTCCCAGTCCAACCTTCCCCTTAATAACCTCCATTAAGGAAAATAAATTGAGCAGGACAAAGGACAATAAGGACCAAATTAGCATAAGTGGTACCCCATCACCGATGCAGGGTTTGGACGTGCCGGCCTCTCGTTCCTCACACACCTACTCTGGTGGGGAAGATGTCCTCGTCGTTGATGCGTGACTCGATCCAGTCCATCAGCAGGTTCATGTACTTGAGGGCTGGCAGCTTGGTGGGCCTGCGGTAGTCCTCGCCGTCCTGCCACCGGTACTCGTAGCGCAGGCCACCGGACATGGTGGGGCAGGAGCGCTCGCTGCAGAACTCGCTCACCGTGCCGTAGATCAGGTTGATGCGGTTGAAGAAGTCCACCACGTGCACGGCAATCCAGTCATTGATGTTCTCGCCCTCAGGCAGCTGCACCACCTTCCTGAGGTCCAGGCCGGACTTCAGAGAGGCCTGGGCCTTCTTGTAGAGCTCGAAGCGCTGCGTTCCCGGCTCGAACCTCTTCCGAGGCCGGAAGGTTTTGTCCTTGCTGAACACTTGTCCAAGACACAGGGCCATTAGGGGTCGAATGATTGTATCCCCCCCCTCCTGCAGTGGGGGTTAAACAAATAAAACCCTGTTGGTTGGAGAAGACTGAGGCAGAGTGTGGTTCCAGGTAAGCAAACTGTTGTTATAGTTGATGTGTCAACGGAGAACTGGGGAGGAAACTCTTATTTCCCCAAGGCATCTACCTGTGGAACGGAGAGAAAGTGAGGACAGTCTTACACACTCATTAAATCCTAATTAGGCCCATCACACATCCTCACTGTACACAGAACATAGAGCTCCATAATTGTAATGAATTTGTTGAGGCAAATGTTCATAAATCATATAGAGAGATGTTTTACAAACTGAATAAATCTGGTAATTCATATACTACTGTTCTGTGTTGGACACTGGAGTTATTTGAGTCCACCAGGGACTTATCTCATTGTGTGACAAGATAAGATTCTCACTACTGGAAATCTGTACTGATTAGTGACAATGTTTAGATAGATAATGCAAAACGGTAGGAGGAAAAGCACATATCTTCAGCACTCAGTGATAAGGGGTTAAAAACTAGATATAGGTTAGGCAATATAGGCAATTCATTTTTATAAAGAAAAAAAAACATCTTGCAGGAAACTTATTGAATACCAAGCTGTTACCACGCTCTGCATCTGTTCTTAATTACTCACTACTTTTGGTGTTTAATCATGTCAACTAAAAAAGGCAAATGCTGCCTAATGTGTGGCTCAATAACAAGAACTATTGCTTGATTTGAATGACGACAGGACAAAATTAATGGTGTGGTGCCCTGAGGTGTCCTAAGGTTTCCCACGGATTGGCTTCCATAGTTTCACACACGGGAGGAATAGGGAAGGTGGGAGGGGGGGATGTGACGTTGTGACTACATCCGCATTTGTGTCATGTGTCCCGTTCGAACCAGGACTTCCTGAGGGAGTTTTTTCAGCATATTCTGTTGACCCAAAACCCCCCCAAGTTTCTGTTCCGCTGCGGTCATATTCATCATTCCTGGCGACCAAACATACACTGAACCCTCCGTCCACAAGAATGTCCAGAGAACCATAATGTATTTATAAGTTGAAAAGCATGCGCCACGAAAATAATCACAGGCAGACTGAAGTTTGTTGCTCAGTTTATACAATTCTTCTGTTGTTGACTTTTCAACCCCTCTCCACGGTTGTTGACTTTTCAACCCCTCTCCAGTTTGAGTCTAAGTGCCACAAACTGAATTGATTTAGTATGAGAAGCAGAAGCCTGTGTGAGCGGCTCTTCTTTGCATGGTAAAAGAGTAGTCTTCACAGTGAATAGTAGCCACTAGGGACACAGCTACGTGGTCGAGTGCAGCCGTAACGGATTCCAAAACAAAACCTTGTGACGTGAATAGCAAGTTTAACTGATGATCTTTCATTGCAGAATCAAGATTCTGGCTCTCTTTAAGAAGTACCAAAGACAGAACCTCTTTTTTCGAACGCAAAACTACATAGAATAATGCACTGAGATGGAATGGGGTTTGTTTCCCTTACGTCTGCTGACTGTCTGTCATGCTTCATAACAAACCTCACACCAAATCGTGCCTGATCTTGTAGGTTCCTGTAGACGGCTGACATATGATCACTGGAGCAGAACAATGGAGCAGCTCTTTCTTGAAACTCTTTCCCAAACATTCCGCGAGGAACAAAAGTTATTCACAATCAATGCAAGCTTAAATAAGCAGTAAACCTTTTCAAAAGAGGAGACAGACACAGAGAGAGATGGGGAGGGGGACAAAAAGAGATTGCAGAAAAGAAAAACAACTTCACTGTACCTGGTTTGTATCCCAGAGCGGAGGACCTGGAATGTGGTGGAGAGTTGTGGGAAGCAGGCAGAAATCTCTCCAGTGACTTTAAATTCCCTGTGGAGAACAAGTCCAGCTCTGTCCACCCTCTCCCTGCAGCCCCTCTCTCTTCTCCCTCACGGCCACTAGCAGACAGGGAGTCTCCCACTCAAACCCACTGCTGCTCACAACACACACAGAGGCAGGGGCAAAATGGAAAAAAAAATAAGTTGCTTGGCTTCTCTTCCTGTATGATGTCACATCCTGACTTTGTCTACTACGTCCTTTTTATCTCTATCTGTTTGAGTGTCTGAGTGTTTGTGTGTGTGTGTGTGTGATTGTGTGTGTGTGTGTGTGTGTGTGTGTGTGTGTGTGTGTGTGTGTGTGTGTGTGTGTGTGTGTGTGTGTGTGTGTGTGTGTGTGTGTGTGCCTAGGACCTATAAATCAACATTGCGAGGTTCCAGATGCCTTGCTGTCCTTCTCGTCTTTTCTGTCTCTCTCACTCTGTTCTCTAGGAAGATCACTAAGCAGATTGGTCCCAGCCTCTGCTATAGCCCTGCTTTGTTGCATGCCCTGAGACAACAATTCCTGGTACTAATCGACATATTATTATGAGGAGCACTCAGCATTCAGCCCACGGCTATGGCTGAATGTTTGCGGTTCAAACATGTTATTTAAATTCTTAGTCTTTGTTACGATAATATGACTTTTTAAAGCTCTTTAAAGACGCTGTCACAAGGTAAACAGATCCATTCAGCTGTTTATTCAAGTAGTACCAGTTTATGTAGTTTTGCTAGGGGAGCACCTTTTGGGTATGAAGTCAGCCAAACTGTTATGGAGCTGTGCAGACAGGACAGGATTTCAATTTTGAATTGAAAGCTTTTTTGGGATTCGATTTGAGATTAGCTCAGTGAATCTTTGTTACAGCAGTGTATTCAATATGCATTGCAGCTTGTGGCCTTAGTCAGGTGAACAAACATATGGCATACCAAACATACATGGATAGACGGTTGATGACGTACAGGGTTTGTGATTCTGACGCAGGCAACTGTCTACTGCTGCTGCGAATATGCAAAACGACATTCTATCGCTATAGGACTGCGGTGATCTAACACTTCCACTAGAGGTCATCATTATCCCTATATTTTTTACCAGCCTATTCACAGCCAGCGCATTGAAGGGAGAGACACAATATGTGCGCTGCAAAGTCACATACACAACACTTACAGTTTACATCCCATGAACCGCTCTTGGACAGAAATTATTAACAACGATTACTATTACTATTAGCACCTACAATATCAGAAACATCTCTAACTTTCTGAATATTACTCTACTTTAGTTTTTGAACCCTACTGAAGCAGCAGATCACGGCAAAAGTCCAAACATTCACGTTAATCTGCATCTTTGGTTACAGAAAAAGCTCCATTTACCATCCACCCTGATTCATAGACACTGACAACCGTCTGTGTCTTCATGATTAGTGGCGTCCTGATGAACTCTTTGATCTCTGGTCTTGGAAACCTGCCCAGGGAGAAATGTCACAGCACTCACAAAAGTCACACCACTTGACAAAATCATTTCCAACTGGAGCTCATAGCTCTGAGGTACGCACTAGGTCTAATACCGAGAGGACTTCAACACGGGCCGTACTCCATGGGCCTCACTCACCTAGCGAACCTTTTAGTTGTAAACGCTAAAGCTGGGTGGAGAACTGCTGGTGTAATCCTGCTGTGGCTAGGTTCCCATGGCAACAGCATTTGCATCATCTTTATAATAAAGTAATAAAGTAAACATTGAGGGTCATTAGGGAAATGATAACCATGCACGAGAACCTCCATGTAAATACAGCAAGGTGTTGTAGGGGTTAACTTTCCATGCATCTTACCTATTATCTTTTCAATTTTGTGCAATTATGTTGAAATATAATAACAAGAAATGATAGGTATAACCAATGATAGTATAACCATCTATCTGGTTGTGTCTATGCCTTGCTCTCTCTCTCTGTGTGTGTGTGTGTGTGTGTGTGTGTGTGTGTGTGTGTGTGTGTGTGTGTGTGTGTGTGTGTGTGTGTGTGTGTGTGTGTGTGTGTGTGTGTGTGTGTGTGTGTGTGTGTGTGTGTGCGTGCGTGTGTGTCTCTTTTCGGTTACAGGACATGGTTTCTCAAGGAATCACTGTCACGTCATTATCAGGATGATCTCCAGGGTAGCTAGCCGCGTGCCCCTGCAGGTGTACGGAAAACCGACGTGTTGAGACGGTGAAGCGCTGAAAACGGGCAGGATCATGTTGTACCATGCTCTCTGCCATAATAAAGTAATTAAACTCATGTGACAAAGCTGAGGACTAAGTTTTACTTTTCCTCCAGTTAATTACAGTTAATAACAACAATTGCATGGATATCTTCACAATTGAGTGTGAATCTGAATCTGAAATGGCCGATTTCATTTAAAGTAAAGTAAGATTATTAGTGGTTTGATAAGAAAGAAAGCAGTAATAGATAGACAGGAAAAAGAAAACCCCAAGAAAGAAACCCCTTATAGGCTTCAACCTAGGATGGTGGCGTGTATAACGGCAGGTTAGCACTTCCGTATCAGGCGCTCAGAGCAGAGTAGGTGCGTGCATGACTCCACCTTTAGCAGCTCCATCAGTGGCTTAGGGCTGGGCCACAAAGAACAAGATCCTTTTTTATCGCCGCGACGAGGAAGCGGGTCGAAAACCAAGCTACTCCCAGAAGACGCGTGAACTTACTTATTTATTTCGCCTCCTTCTTTAAGTTTCAAGTGAGTATTAAATCTATTAACGAGGCCTACTTGTTGCGTGAATTATGATGTGTTTCGTCGTGTTTCTGCCGCGGTAAACTGTTTAATACTTCCCGGAAGCCACCAACTAGCGGCCCCTGATATCTGCTTGATGAAGCCGTTATATTGTCGTTTTATAAAGAGTGTGCCCATGTGTTGTTGGCTGTCCCATTCATTCGTAGATTCGGGTTGTTTGATTGGCTTAACGTTAGGCGCAGGCACGCTTCCATGGGCCTGAATCGCTCCAGAGGCGCAGAATCTGCATAATTCAGTATGGCAAAGGGCGATTCTGACGCTCGTGGAGCCTGCTTTTGGAGACATGACTTTGAATCTCTTGAACCATTGCGCTTGTATCCAACCTCTCTTTACCTTCTGCACCCCCCCTCTCTCTTTCTTTCTCTCTCTCTCTCTCTCTCTCTCTCTCTCTCTCTCTCTCTCTCTCTCTCTCTCTCTCTCTCTCTCTCTCTCTCTCTCTCTCTCTCTCTCTTCCTCGCCTACTTTCCACCTTGAACACCTGTGTTGCAGACAACATTGGCCTGGATGTGCTTTAATTTTTGGGAGTGAACTTTGAAACACTACAACTTCACCACGTCATGTTTTAAATGGAAACGACTCAGGAGTGTCCTACCCTAGCCCACCTCTCGACTGATTATTATTTAAATAATAACGTCTGGTGAAGCTGGTTAAACGGCTATTCGGAGAAACACGTGCACGTTCAACTAGAATGTAGGCCCCGTTAAAGTGACTGAGTGACTGCATTATATCTGCCTTTCGATGGTGCGCAAATATGTTTGCGTGTTGAGACTGTCGTGGAACGCCGTCACATCAGAAACCTGTCAAGGTCAGGAATAATTCATAATGACGCAGACTCCCTCAGCGCCGTCGTTACGCCTCAATCATTGGCCCTGCGCCGTTCCCACCGACTCGAGTCTCTTCACTGTAATTCCTTTGGGGGTTATTTAGATGTGTGTCATCATGAAGACGGCGTTTATTTGAACTTGAATGTCAATTTAATGTGGAGTGTTTGACTTTTCCACTTTCCTATTGCATATTGGATATGGCAGCGAGGGCTGGAGAAATTGATTGAATTATTTAAACGTTTATATAAACAACAAAAACTACACTCCTATATATAGACAACCTAAAAACTTAGGTTGTTAGTTTGACTCTGGGGGACGCTCCAGACCCCAGGCTCTGGCTGAAAGTACAAGCGCAGTGCTAAGGAGAGTTTTCCACCTAGAAGGCCACACTTTTCTAAATGCTCTTTGACCGATCTGGATACAGGCCTGCTGGTCCAGCTGAACCCTGTCGCTGGTGCGACCATTTGTGATTATCTGTCCATAACTGTTTGGATGTATGTTCATATAATGGTAATGTAATGGCTTATGTCTCATATTAAGAAGGATGAAGAACATATAATCTGAATCAAACAAAGCCAGTCTCCGGTTATGTTAGAGGTTGTGAGTCTTTACACATGGAAAATATATTGTGCAGGCGTCGCTCACACAGAATCAAATGACAGATGTCCCAAAAAGTTCCTAATGATGTAACTATAAATGACTAAAGTTGGGCAAGTACCCTGAAAGGATTGGCAAGAAAGCACAACCCTTTTGATTTA
The DNA here is from genome assembly GCF_964030765.1 of Micromesistius poutassou. NCBI lineage: Eukaryota > Metazoa > Chordata > Actinopteri > Gadiformes > Gadidae > Micromesistius > Micromesistius poutassou. The sequence goes on from NC_140279.1 coordinate 3,785,602, forward strand.
ACTCCGCTCTATTATATCTTTATAAGGGGCTTGGTCTTGGTCTATATTCTTATCGCGATAAGGGGCCTCATAATGGGGCCTAACACCCCTTGCTCACTGTACACGTCCGTCGACGGATCTCATTGACTTTGCATGGGACGCTCCCGAAATGCATTGTGGGTCTGTCCGTCAAGTCGGCTCCATCTCTTGTGTCCAAAAGTTGAGAAAAGTTTAACTTTTCAGGCAGCGACGGATCTGTCATCCAAACAAAGCCCAAAAGCCCCCATCCGTCGACGGACGTGTACAGTGGGCAAGAGGCGTCAGAGATGAGGGAGGCGGCAGACTAACTCAAATCTGGTTGAAATGGGCGGTTCTCCTTCTGTCACTGCGTATTTGTTTCAAACACTCATGTGGCTGGAGGGCCACATCTGTAAGCGTGTAATTGCCGAACACAAACCCGACCAGTAGTACTCGACACAGTCCTTAAACACACTTATTAAAATACCATTCAGAAAGCCTCTTCCTGACTTTCACTCTGTAGAACACCTCCGTTCTGAAACAGGAAACAAGGCGTTGCTCCGCTACCTTGCAGTTCTAAAAAAACCAAAAAACATCAGGTACCGCTACACGGTGCACGTGACTAGCACTAAACGCTTGCGTGGGCTGAAATGCATTCAATCACTCCCTGTTACGTGTTTGTATCATTCTTTTCATACCACAAAGTGGCTTGTCCTGGCATCACGACATGTCATGCGATTTGTGGGCAAGTCCTTCCAGAGTTCCGACCTTTGTTCCAGATCCACCTTGCAAGAGGATCCGAGTCACTTGTGTGACGTGCTGTGCACTCTTCCAACAGCTGGAGCGAGTCGGCCGTTTCACAAACACTCCTCACAAGCAGCAATTAGTCGCATTGCTGAAAAGGTGCACAGGCTTCGATTAAAGGGACGTTCCACAGGCTTCTATGTTGGTTGCTTTGTGTGAACAATGGCAGGTAGCCATTGAAACACCCCTCACCCCATCCTCCCCCTACTGTCATTAAAGCCTACAGGTGTAGGGGGAGGGGCGTGCGGGGAGGGGGGGGGGCGGGGGATGCATCAACATTCCAATGGAGGACAAACTGTAAGTTTGTCCTCCATTGGTAAATCTTGGTAAATGTTTGCCTGTAGTTTCAGTGTTTAACCGGTTGTTTTTCGGGTAGTATTACAGTGGAGTTGTATACAGATGTGTAATATCTAGTAGCACATTTTCAAACATGAATCTATCATTATTTGTGCTCTTGGCTACAGAAGTGGTCACTGAAGTTTGAGTTCGGTTTACTCTTTCTCTGTAACAAATGTACTTTGACGTTACCTGGTAGCCTTTGTATATCTTGGGTTTCCATTAGGCGTCGCCTTTCAGATCAACCATGAGCCTTCTTTTGTCTGAAGTGACCGAGAGCAGACGTCCTACGTGTCGCATGTTGCCGCCCCAGGCTAACAGATCCACAAAATGAATAACTCTTTATCTGGTGAGCCACGGAGCTTGTGTGATCGGAATGTGGCTCGATAGTTTTGGACGCTTGTATTCCTCTGTCCTGTCGTGGACTTGTGGCTGACATTGATTTCCTTGGCCCGTTTTCATTGAGGATACGGTGTGTGCTGCCGCTCTCTCCGAGCGGTTGACTGGGTTTGCACGGTTCACCTGTGTATGCACTGGGAAGGCCCAACACAAAGTTAATGGTGTTAATACATTAGCTATGCAACATTCGTTTGAAGCAGGCATGTGCAGTATCCCTGAGGCCCAGTTCTAAATCCTGTTGAGAAATGTGTATCGTCCTCACTACACCTGTCAATTGGGCACTCGGCTAAAATATCTCAATGTTCACATTCTAAGATGTGAACTCTCTGTTCCAAGTACCACTTATCATTCCTCAATATATTTTTACATTCTGGCACTCCTCAACGGCAGTTGACCTAACCATTGTATTTGGCATGACCACATCATATGTCTGTTTTGACAATGTGTGGAGGACAAATCGCTGAGGTGTGATTTCCTAATCTATGACGACAAAAGACCGTTGGCTAGCAATATAAACAACCATGCATGCCCTCGCCGGCCTTGTTGGGTGTCCTTGAGGAGTGTGGGGGCGATGAGGGCACATTATCATATGCTCTCATCTCCCCTCCTGAGAGTTATGAGTTGCTCGTGGAACCAGCCGTTTCAGCTGTCGATCTTAGTATAGCAACAAACTAAGGACAGTTGACACCTGGTGCTTATTCCCTATCTACGACTATCCCCGTTGACTTATTGGTTAAGTTAACTTGAGCACGCATGCCCCCTAGGCCTTAGATAATCAGTCAGATGGCCGTTGTGTTCCTTTTTGTTTCACCCATCTTCTTTGCTTCTTAGGCACAGAAGATGAAAGGGAAGTTTGTAGGAAACCCATTGTTTGAAGTTTCCAGTAATTTACAGCAAAGGACTTTGAATACATGCTTTGAATAAATCCTTGGAGTAGCCTCTGTTCAACAGTAGGCTACTTTAACATTTAAATGAGTGCAACTGGTTCACGTGTTGCGTGTGGTTAAGAAAATTAGGTAATAGTGTCTCATGTTGGATGTGTCTGTGCAAGGGGAAGTGAGTTGTTCCAGTTCTAGAAAAGCTGCTGTAGTTCTGCATAGAAACAGTGTCTATTATGGTTCATCTGCCATACAGAAAGTCCCATATAATGCTTAATGTAGTTACTACTGGCAGTACGCATTACATGGGACTTTCTGTACTGGAACACAACAAAAAGGAACACAACAGCCATCTGACTGATTATCTAAGGCCTAGCGGGGGGCATGCATGCTCAAGTTAACTTAACCAATAAAAGTCAACGGGGATAGTCGTAGATAGGGGATAGTCGTAGATAGGGAATAAGCACCGGGTGTCAACTGTCCTTAGTTCGTTGCTACTACTCTGAAGTTTTTGTTGACATAAATCACATTATTCTTAATAAAAGAAGAGTATATTTGTCATGCAGTCCACAAACTCTATTGCAACTTCTCGTGTATATTCAGCTGAATTTAAGTGCACTTTAGTCCTTCTCTATGCTTGCATTTGCCTCAAAAACAGAGGGATGGGAAACACTTAGCCGCAATATCTCAACAATTCTGTGAGGAGTACAAATCTACCCCCGCCCTGCCAACCACAAGGAAATTAACACTTTTGAAACATGGAAATACTTGGGATATTGAGTCGATTGTACTTTGTAAACAAATGTTGTCTTTGCTTTCTGGGTGTTGGCGTGGCAGCTAGCCGCTAGTGTTGTAACAATGGCCCCTTCATGGTAACCGTATCCCGGCAGCGTGTGTGTGAATAATATTATCAGCCTGCCCCACGCTGAAACCCACATGCCGGCTCATGTTGAGGTTCCTTAGGTCTTTCTTTATAGGTGTGTGTGTGTCTGTGTGTTCTCCACCTTCCATATTTTTTGTTAAGGCTTTTAAATCTGGGACATTGCTGTCATGGCTCTCTCGTTCTGTTGCTCCACCCATTGCCATTGTACGCTCTCGCTCTCTCACTCTCTCTCTCTCTCCCTCTCTGTGAGCTAGTTATTCATCCGCCGTGTGAGTCAGGGAGGGCGGAGAATCTGAGGAGTGCAGTACCAGTCACACTTGATCACTTTTTTCCCTTCTCACTCTCTTTCTCTCTCTCTCTTTCTCTCTCTCTCTGCCCTTCTGTGTTGGCTGCTGTCTGTGTCCGCTGCTGCTGCTGCTGCTCTGGTCTTCTTCAGCTGCAGCTTTGTTTTGCACTTCCCTGTCCTGCTGGGTAGACTCCGCCACCTGGGAGACCTTGCCTGGAAGACTTCACACTCCCACCAAGGTACGCTTGTTTTGGTGTACTAATCCCCAAAGGGGGGGTTGACGTAATTTTCCTCAATACAACTAACCTAACTTGAGTGGCCCGCTGGCACTTGTTTTTTTGGGTTGGATGTGACTCTGTGGATTTGCCGGCACAGGTTGGGTGGTTTTCAACTTCTCTGTTCTCTGTGTCTGTTCTGCTCCACAGGAAGCGGTAGTGTTTGTGAGGACTGTTACATTTACATTTAGATTGAGGGCATTTAGCGGATGCTTTTATCCAAAGCGACTTAAGTACATTTGTCAGAAGCAAGAGAAAAAATATATACTGTTGTCGGTACAGTACAGATCTTCATAGAAACAAGTGCAAAGCATTTACAATTGCTGTCACTGTTTTAAGGAACAGTTTGAAAAACTGTAGGGAACAGATGCTTCACTATGTGTTCGATAACGGCTGCATCCTGTTGGTTATCAATTTATTAATTTATTACGGGGTCTGTCGTCTCTCTGCCTTTTAATCTTCGTTCATTATTAACTCCTACATCCCGTTTCTTCTGTCCCCATGATTCATTGACAATGCTGCCTATGACAAACGACCTCCCCCGCCCTTCTAGCCGTACCCAGCCTTGTGGTTGTAGTAGAAGTCAAAGCAGCCACCCCCTGTGGTTGTCATGGTAGCCCATAGTTCAATGGATAGGGGTGTACGCAAGGTGTTGGCCCAGCTCAGATTGTTTACATTTCACTTGATACCATGAACCTTTGGAGCAAAGCACAAATCAACATGCTTCTAGCATTCTAGGTGAGATAGGTTAAGTGCCCTTACTATAAAATTCTGATGTGGTGGTTGTGTTATTTAGATTAATGTTTGTCCATTGAAGTACATTGAACGCTGTTGTGCTACAGTCTTTGTCGTGGAACTGAATATCGTTCAATGTCTGGGGAAAATGTGTCTGTTTCTATTGACTATCATTAGGGAATGTTTTACCACTTTGTAGGAAACTGCCTGTTGGCCAGTTTTAGTCTGGTGACCAGATATAAACCTGTTAGTAGACTGGGCAAGATGACAGACAATGGGGACAATTGTAACTGACCTTAACTGCAGATACAGAATGGTAGTTCTTGGGTTACAAGATGGGGGATTGTGCAGTGAACTGTGAGGGGACAGTGTTCCGTCCATTCCTACGGTCCTGTCCGTACACTGGATCTAAACGACCCCACCATATTCATTCATGCATTGGGAGATTGTCGTTGGGATGGATTCTCTCTGGTCCCAAGACTCACCCTCTGACTTCCACATTCTCTCACTGTAGAATGGAGCTGTCTAAAATGGCACAAATCTTCGAAAGCCATGGGTGGCAATATGTGTGACGATTTGAAGACTTACAAAAGGTCTTGTAACAACCGAGGTGTAAAGGAGTTACAGGCAACAGTGTTACAGGCTGTGTAAAAATATAACAATAAGCCTTTGAGGAAGTAAAGTAGGCAGATTTTAATCATCGGTAATATGATGAATCTAGAACGTTCCTTGGCTGACTCAAGGCTGGAATATACCATTTGAAGATCAAATATTTAAACTGATTAAAAATAAATATACAGTTAATCACTGATTTCAAACGAGATTGAGTGACTTTGAAAGTACAACCAGAACAAGATGGACGTTCTTTTTAGAGTCTGCACCTCGATGTGTGTCGGCACCACCACAGACACAAGGGTGCTCATTTTGAAATGTAAGGTGTAACCGTAAGGTGTAGGAGTCTTCTGTTTCGACCGGGTTGTGGATAAAGGGCGGTCTTCTCTCCAGCTCCACCATGCCAATGTACTATATTGATGAGTGCTGCTGCTGAGGCAAAAGAGGTCTGCACAATATCCATGACCTTTAGCCCAGTGGATGGGAAGTAATGGTGTCAAAGGTGCCTCTGTACGTGTCTGGATTTAAAACATAGCTGTGGAAGGTGGGCCCTGGAATTTTTTTTAACGAGGTATCTCCTGTGATGACAACTGCCTGAGATATGGTTAAAACAAAAAATGTGCTCTTATCAATTAGTAGGAATTTGCATGACACGTCTGGTCATTCCAAGGCATGTTGAGTATCAGTCTCCCTGGATTTGTGTCGTGAAACCCACCCTCAAGGTTTGTGTTCTGCAAACCAAAGTTAAACATCACTTGACAGTATGCGTGCTTTTGATTTGTGGCAGGTTAATGTTGTTCTGTACGTAGTGGTGGAATTGTTTGGCTTCAAGTCTGATCTCCTATGTGATGTGCTGTTGGCCCAGTTTGCCCAGTTAAACTGATACTGCTTCTGTGAGCATTCCGAAAGATAAGTAGTTGTCTGGCTCCACACGCTATGCAAAAGTTAGTTTGTCCCCTTTCCAAGGTCATTTCAGAATCTGTGCAGACATAAAAAGTGTTTGTTTTGGTGTAAATCAGGCGTTTCCCATGCTCCATGAATTGTTTCTAAAGTGCATCTGCTTTGGGAAGGCTGTGTGTCCTTGTAGGATCAGCCCTGTGGGCGAGTGAGCAACACCCCTCCCGAGTCAGGCCATATCAGATGAGCTGCACTGGGTGTCCTGGTATTTTGTAAGAAACCTTTGTTGCCTGGGCATGAGTTTTCCTGCCCTCGGTTAATTTGTACCCTTAATTACATTTTGGGCAATCAGCTGATGAGCTGAAAAACTCAGTCATTCATTGGTTGCTGATCAGTGGTCAAAATTGTGTTTCCTGCTGTGAACGTTTAAAAAAAAAAAAATCTTGTTCCCTCAAATGTATGACGTAACCCCCTTTTCCTCTGGAGTGATCGTCTCTTGTTGAATACTTTGGGACTAATGTAATCACGCTGTTCTCATTTGAATTGCAAATTGAAATGTGACCAGTGAACTTTGGCATACATTATTTTTTTGGTATTATATTATGGACTTAGCCTATCACCATTGGCAAGTGTGTCCCTCTGACCCTGATAACGGACGGCGTTACAGAAATGTTTTCCTGCTTGGGTTTTTTTGTTTTGTCTGAAACAAGGAATAAAATCCACACTCTCATCTGCCACAGGTTATTGCCTGCCAACAGCAGAACACTAAGATACTGCAGGAGATGGGCTCCCACGCTATGGATATCTATGACTACCTCCTGAGTGGAATCGGTGGGTAGATCCACTTTTTAATGTCTTTACTTGTGATGTCTTCCTCTGTTAATCACCATGGACGTTGTTTGGATGGTGCTTTATAAATTGACTTGCCTTGAAAATCTTTTCAAAATCTTATCGGATCATTTATTGTTCCTTTTTCAGATCCACGCATGACAATGTATCCGCTGATGCAGAGTCCAGTGGCGATGTCTGCCATCCTGCTGTGCTACCTGTTCTTTGTACTGTACCTCGGACCTCGCATCATGGCCAACCGCAAGCCCCTGCAGCTGAAGGAAGCCATGATCACTTACAACTTTGCCCTTGTGGCGCTGTCAATATTTATCGTCTACGAGGTCAGTATCCCAGGATTTTAAAACGTCTTAATTGGGCAAGAAAATCAAGCTGCTAATACTAATCCATACTAATTGTAAAATACTTTTGGATAAGGGCGAGGAATCCTCCCTCACTTCCTCAATGAAAATAATAATAATAATATGGCAAACTCTATGCATTTAGATTAGTCTATGCTCGGGGTTAATGACAGGGTGCGTGCTGTGTGTTTTGTCCTTGCCGTCACCGAACATTCCGTATTGGAATGCACACATTCTTGAGTGACGCTAAATGGAGTGACTCAAAGGGTTTCCGTTCTAGTTCCTGATGTCCGGCTGGCTGAGCACGTACACCTGGCGATGTGATCCCATTGACACCTCAGACAGTCCTGAAGCAACAAGGGTATGCCCCACATCCTCCGTCCCTCCCCTACAGAAAAGGTTCTGCAGCAACATTAGGTTGTGTGGTTCAGACGTACTAAAGTGTGTCCTCTCTGTTTACCAGATGGTGAGGGTGGCCTGGCTCTTCTGGTTCTCCAAAATCATTGAACTCATGGACACGGTGAGTCAGACCAGGTGTTTCAATGGTGTCACGGCATGAAATTAGGGCCAGGCCTTTTTTTGTCGAGGAACTCCCAATTCCAATCTCAACCCTCTTCAACCCTCTTTGTGTCACTCAGATATTCTTTGTGCTGAGGAAGAAAGACGGTCAGATCACGTTCCTTCACATCTTCCACCACTCGTTCATGCCCTGGACCTGGTGGTGGGGAGTGGCCTACGCCCCAGGTAGGATGGCTGTTCATGCACACTCCATGTATTGAATCGGGGCATGGCGGGGGGGCGGGGGGGGGGGGGGGGGGGGAGGGGGGGGGGGTGGGTGGGGCATGGGTTGGGATAGTGGTAACCTTTTGTTGTTGTCTCACCCTTCCAGGTGGAATGGGCTCCTTCCACGCCATGATCAACTGCTCCGTCCACATTGTCATGTACTTCTACTACGGCCTTTCCGCTGCCGGTCCCCGCTTCCAGAAGTTCCTGTGGTGGAAGAAGTACATGACCGCCATTCAGCTGGTATGTTCAGCGCAAACTCTAAACAATGTTTTTATTTTACTTTTTTTTTTAAATTTGTTTACCTTTTTTCCTTCTTTCGTGGACTTCATGTCATCGATGGTTGTGTATTTTGTTTTGCGGTGCCACAGGTCCAGTTTGTGCTGGTCTCCCTCCACGCTACACAGTACTACTTCATGGACACATGCGACTACCAGTTCCCCATGGTCATTCACCTCATCTGGGTGTACGGCACCTTCTTCTTTGTCCTCTTCTCCAACTTCTGGATCCAGGCATACGTTAAGGGCAAGCGGTTGCCCAAGCAAGACTTAAAGCGCAGCCTAAACGGTGGCCACGCCCATGCCAATGGCAAGCACAGTGAGAATGGCACCAGCAATGGCCATGCCATTAGCAACAAAAGCGACTTTTCTCAAAATGAGAACGGCAGCTCCCTACTCAGCAAAATGAAGAAGGCCTAGGGGTCTCTAGAGTGAAACCACCAAGATGAATGACTGTGTGAGCCCACACAAACCACCATGGATTCCAAAGAATATTTTGGTTGTGTTTCTTGTCTAGCGTTGCTTTTTTGTCTTGCCTTTTTAATTGACAAAAAAAACTTTTGATTATGAGAAAATGTCAGTTCTTTGGTTTGTCTTTCGATGCGTTCCCTCCACTGATGTTGCCAATGTCTTCACAGTTCAGTATCACCACGGTCCCATTCCAATGTAAATTCGCAGCCCACGGACGTTGCACCACTCACCCGAACTGCTAACCCTCCTTAACACCCTGTGGATGGATTGTTGTACAGTTTATATAGAACTTGGAATTTGCATATTGTAAATAGATTCGCCACACACAAGCTAATTACATTGGTATGCTTTGAATGTTCTAAGGTTTGTTAATGTATTTTCCAATCCAACCAATTTCAATAATGACATTTTATATTACCAATGCCTTTTTAGTTTAATATTCCAGTTCCTGGAAAAAAGTCTTTTTGTTGTGTGGAATAAACTTTTACAAGTACATCTTTGGGGTTGAGATGCTTTGCAGGGAACATTTGTATTTTTTCTACTGCTGGTGATTTTAAGCGGCCAGCATCCCAGTTGGGTTTCAACTTGACATGAATGTAAACCCCTCTGCCATCCCAACTATGTAGAGCCCGTAGGAAGTAAACAAGGAAGCTATTCTGCATTGTTAGAGGCCTCATCAGAAGAGTTGCAGAGCAAGCATCCTTTAGAGTAGCTCAACTCCCACCCCTCTCTGTTGGGCGGGGGAGCCACGGGGTGGGTCTTCGTCAAGAACAAGGCTATTGGGTGTCACGATCATTTCTTGTTTAGTATTATGAGGCATTTAGTTAAAGGCAGGATTGTGTGTGTGTATTGACAATGGGATAGATAGATAACAAGTCCTTCAGTTGAGTGAAAATATTTGACAAACAGTCTTATTAATCTGTCCACGGTCCTATAGTCTGCAGATGGAAGGCCTTAATCACTAACTTGGAAAGGGCAAATAAAATGATGGAAATAAATGCCAAAGCTCAAACCATACAATTCTTTCAAAATAAAAGCCTAATGTCTACTACTATGAAGGATACATACATGTATGTCTGTCATGTAAAGGATGCCTCTTGATTAAAGTGTCTACCGAAGCTTTGCCTATAATTCTTTTTGTATTTTCACAATCCCTTCTGGGAAATGTTGGATTAAAAACTCATACACCAGATATTACAGTACAAAATTATGTAGAAATTATGTATATATTCTCGAGCTAACCATCTACTGTATTACTTCTACTTAAGAGTAGCGGTCAGTGAAATTGTGACAATCAATGAGATGACTCACTCGATATCATTTACGTTTGGCCACTTTGCATTTAATGAGCAATCAAGAATTTAAATGCATCCAATATGAAAACAGTCTACAGGCATTCTCTCCGAGTGCATCGCACGACTACGGAGTCCTAAGTTATGCTACTTCATGTCATTCGCTTATCTCGTTGATTTAGTTTAAGGATGTGGGGCTGAATCCAGCTCACCACTTCGAAGGCATTCTCAAAATATCGGGGTTGAACATGGGACAATGAGTGCAACGTGAATGTATGCGACGACTAAAGTCCCTGCTGCAGCGGCAGCAGCGCAGTATTGCTCTGGCCCATCGTAGGTCTTCAATTTTGCACAGATTGTCTGCTCAGCGATGCTGTGGAGAGGTCTGGGTCGGGCTCCCTTCTGTCTCTGATTCCGACGGAGCAGATCTCCCACCTTGCAACGAGCAAATGGCGTAACAGCGAGCCGCTAAGATGTCATCGGCGAGAGCCTTGAGATGGAGGATGGAGGTCAGAGGTCATGGATGGAGGTCAAAGTTGAGGAAAGACCAAGAAGGATGGAACCACCGCCGCCAGCCAGAGCGTGGGCACACACCACACCACAGTGCACGGTGCTGCGCCGTCACGAGATCTAGGTGATGTTCTCCAGGATGTAGAAGACGAACTCAATGACGACGGGGTGGTCCCCGCTGCGGTGGCGCCTGCTGTGCACCACGGGGATCAGCACGGCGTCCAGGGCGTTGAGGTAGGGCGCCGGCAGGGGCTGGCCATTGCTCCCGGCAACAAAGCCAACCTCAAAGAAAAAGAAAACATGCTATTGTTTCATTTGGAAACTCTGGAAAAATTGAACTTACAATGAGTGTAAGTTGTTTTGATTATGTAAATGGGATGGTAAATGGACTGCATTTATATAGCGCTTTTATCCCAATATCACCTGACATTCACCCATTCATGCATTCATTCACACACCGATGGCGGTGTCAACTATGCAAGCCAACATCATGCTCGTCAGGAGCAGTTAGGGTTAGGTGCCTTGCTCAGAGACACCTCGACACTCTAGGAGGAGCTAGGAGGCGCCGGGGATCGAACTAGCGACCTTGCGGTTACCAGCTAACCCGCTCTACCTCCTGGGATACTGCCGCCCGCTGTCTGTATTTGATGAAATCCAGCCTCTGATCCTCTTTCTCACCTCTTGGGAGTCGAAGGTGACGCGGAGCCCCAGTTTGGCCATCCCGTCCTCCTTGAGGAGTTTCAGGTGCGGGCACAGCGCCAGGCAGAAGGCACGGGCGATCCGCTCCGTGAGCCGACTGTGCTCGGCAGAGTCACTCACACCGCCCTTGGGATCGTCGTCTCTTTGGAGAAAGAATACCTAAAGATACACGTGTGAAAATACACAGGTATACACTGACTCCGTCAACACAAAGACAAAACGCACGGCAAAACCCCGTTCAGATTTTCTCCCCCCTTTATATCCATAGGCCCACCTCTGTCCAGCGGATGATCTTCCCGTTCTCTTTGTACTCTGACTTCTGGAACATCTTCATGCTGCTGATGGACTCCATGGATTTACCATCAATGGGGCTAATTACTCTGGGAATCAGAAGCATTGTGTGGTTGTTAATGCAAACGTGAATGGTTTCATAATGCCTCTTTTAATACGCCCAGATCACAACATAACAGCTCATAACAACAACAACACCATTCATCAGCATTAGAATAATAAATGCAGGCCTGGGGTTTTAAGCACGCCTTCTCTCCGGGCTATTGTCCTCGTTGGCTAGGACACTCCCTGCCATTGTGGTCTCTCTCCGTCATAAGTGTCTCTCACGCGGTGGGAGCTTCTCTCTGCGCACAACTTGAAAGAAGAGAGCGCTCCCCCTCACCCCTTGTTCACCACGCTCTTCTCCTCCAGCCAGTCGACCCGAACGTGCTCCTGGCTGTCGGACTGGTCCTGCCGCCCGCAGGTGACGGTGTAGTCTTTCATCTCTCGTAGGGCCCGGCGAAGGTCTGCCATGGTTTCCACGGTGATCTGCACCATCAGCCCGTCTGTAGGGAAGGGGGGTTGGGGGGGGGGGAAGGGATAGCAGTACAGGAGGAACACACACACAAACACCGACAGAGGGACAAACTCGCACTCACACATGCACATGACACGTACACATGCCTACACAAGGCGGTTAGTTGAGAATGTATACAGGCACACACACGCGCGCGCGCGCACACACACACACACACACACACACACACACACACACGCAAGCACACACAGGTCCACGTATTCTAAATGAAGCTTAACGAAGGGGTGTTTACATTAAACACAAAGTAGGCAAGAACATTCTAGAACTAGAGTTATCATGTAAGGGGACAGGGTTCTCTCTCTGGGCGCAAGGGACTAGTACAGAGCTGCTCATCCTACCTTCCACAATGCTGGATTTGGCCAGGTATCCTGCAGATGCTTTCAGGGCACTACTGAATACAAAGAAGCAGGAGCCTGTGACTGAATCAAACACATAAAAAAAATACTTAACCACTTGTGAATAACGCGTTCAGTAAATTCTTATAGCACACTCATGCTACACTGTACCACTAGGGGACACAGAGTGCCCCCTAGTGGTATGCTAGGGTTCATGCAATGCTTTGTTAACGCGATGACATTGTTGGTGGAAATAGGTCATGGTGATTATAGTTAATATTAGTTCACTTGTCCTTATAACCATGCCGAAAAGTTCCTCCCTTCTTTAAAGATGATTAACCACTACCTGCGCTTTAACGATACACTGGATAAAGGCATCTGCTGAATGGCTAAACAGTAACAGACACCTTAACTTAGCTTAAAGGTAGGGTAACAGGTTTGAAATGCCATAGCCCTTGGTCATATAGTCACTGGGGAGGTTGTACATTAAAATACATCATATATATATAAATACACCATATATATATATATATATATATATATATATATATATAATATCATATTAATATATTATACATATATTAAATTTAAAAAGTAAATACAACACTTATGGACCTGCATAAAGACAAAGAAAGAATAAAAGTTGTAAAAAGATATGGACCATATACAACACGACACATCAACCACACACAGCATCAGTAAACAAGTGTAGGGACTGGAGGTGTTTGAGTGAGTGCATCGTAGATTTTTACTCACTTTGGTTATAATGAGTATGTGCTGCAGCTGCAGACAGGGGTTGGTCAATGGTTACATTCTGACAGCGATGCTGTCACTGAGGATGTGGATCTGCTCACTGCGTGTGGCGTCCAACTGGTTGAGTAGAATGTGAGAGCTGGTTGATGACGACGGTGCTCAGTGGAGTAATGATGTATTTAAGAGTTCTCATGTTTCACCAGCTTAACAGGTTGTATCTTGTGAAAACGTTTGCAGTGGTAATAGCCACAGGGCTTCCTGCCTAGTGTCCATACTGTTTGTTTATATAGGAAGTCTGCTGGCTTGAGTGTAGAGGAGTTGGCCTGTCCACTCCCCTGCTTGTTATACAGCATGTGATGTGTGAGAGAATCATGGCGTTTATAAACATTGTGGCAGCACCTAGCATCTGATATCTTGAACAGAGGAACCTTTTCATTTTCCAAAGCGTACCACCTTTTTTTTCTGATGATAGTTTTGAGTTCAGCGATATACAAAGGTATCTCAACACTATAGATATTTGAGTGTTCGGCCATTTGACCCAGGCTCATGGATGCAGAGTCTGGATGCAGCTTCACTTGAACGTGTCACCGGCAGAGCTGCACCCCCACACCTGTGCAGCCCATTTATGTAAAGGCTGAACAAGATGGGTCCAAGTATGATCCCTGAGGGACACCGGTTGGGGAGTCCCGCTCTGGATCGTACCTACCGCACCTTGAACTGCACCTTGAACAGCACTTTGAACCGTACCTTTGCCCCCAGACGACGGCCAGGTTTCTCTGGGTTACCTGGGGGGGGATGCTCACCTTTGCGTGGCTGGTTGTGGATGCTGATGGCCTGGGTCTGGTACTGGCCGTCCTCTCCCTGCACGCAGATGAGGTGGGAGTCGGCGGCTTCGTTGAAGCACGCCCCCATGGCCAGGACGTGGTCGTTAGACTTGTTTAACACCTTCATTAGCTGAGAAGAGACCAGACAGGGGTTAGGGAAAAGGTTGGCTGGCCTGGATAGTTGTTCAGGAATACCAAATCTTAAAGGTGAAATATTAAACCACCATAGTGTGAGTGTGATTAGCCGTTACAAGCCGTTTTGGAAAATCTGCCTCTTCTGACATCACAAGTGGGCGTATCCACCTAGATGTGTGCTGGATAGATCAGCCTAGCGGCCTACCCAGTGGACTGTAGCAGACGTTGCTCATCTATTCGTCATACATCTAGTTGGACACGCCCACTTGTGATGTCAGAAGAGGCAGATTTTCAAAACGGCTTGTAACGGCTAATCACACTCACACCTGGTGGTATAGTTTAATATGTCACCTTTAAACAACTAACCTAAAGTTTATACTTTTTTTAGCCTGTGCCCACATTTTTAGTGTATGAATATGATCGTGAAACGTTTTGCTCACGTCTTCCATTTCCGTGCATCCGCTTGCGCACACATCATGTGAACCCAATCAATGCTCCAGTGATCAGCGGGGGTTCGCTGGTGGCTACGAATCATTCAGCCACCATCAATCATCATTTGCATGTACAAGTCCTCCATTTGACCTTTCAACCCTTTTAGATGAATTGCTTTTAATCAAAAATGTGTCAATCGGATTTCCATCGCTTCGACCCAAGTGTGAGAAACCCTGCTATAACCCTAAGTGTTAGAGTGCATTAGCAGTAGTGATGTGTCCGCGGTGCTGCCTACTTCATTATGGCTGTCCTTTGGTATCTTGATGCAGGTCTTCTGGGCCTCCAGGTCCACAGTGAGGCCCGGCACTACCGGTAGACTGTAGCGGTAGTTCCTGAAATCCTATCAGCGGAAATGGGAATGTACCACTCGATCAATAAATCCATCGCTTCTCGCTACACTCGCTGATTACTCTGATGGATGGCGTCCACTTACCACCAGCAGCCTCATTATGGTGTGTCCCGTCTCGCCGAACAATGCCTTCCTGAAGCGCACGTTGTACAGGGGGCAGGGGTAAACTGGAACCACAAAGAGAGAAGGACAGAAGGACAGATGAACAGAGGGCAAGGGTAAACTGGAGCCACAAAGAGAGAAGGACAGAAGGACAGATGAACAGAGGGCAAGGGTAAACTGGAACCACAAGGAGAGAAGGACAGAAGGACAGATGAACAGAGGGTAGGGGTAAACTTAGTCCACAAGGAGAGAAGGAGAGAAGGACAGATGAACAGAGGGTAGGGGTAAACTTAGTCCACAAGGAGAGAAGGAGAGAAGGAGAGATGAACAGAGGGTAGGGGTAAACTTAGTTCACAAGGAGAGAAGCAGAGAAGGACAGATGAACAGAGGGCAAGTGTAAACTGAGAGAGAAGGACAGAAGGACAGAGATGAGGAACTACGTTCTGCTGAATCATTCTCCCTCCTCCTCCTGTGTTCTCACACATTTTTATTTGTAATAAGCAACCAGTGTTTGTATATCACATTTCACGCACTAACACGCAAACACACACACCCACAAACAAACACAGACAGTCAGCAGTAAATGCTTTCTCACACTGATGTAATCTGAAACAGCAATCACATGTGTTAAGTGATAACCATTCAAATCAAAGACCCCCCCCCCCCACACACACACACACGCACACACACACACACACACACACGCACGCATGCACACACGCACGCACGCATGCACACACACACACACACAAAGGGCTGGCTCACATCGGTACTCTGCACCCAGTCGGAGCATGAGGCGCAAGGGGAAGGCTTTGGCCCAGGCCAGCTCCGCTCGGTGGACAAGCAAGGCAAAGAGGTAGGGCTGGTTGGGCAGAGGCAGGCCTTGCAGTGACTGCAGGGTGGCGCACACGTACAGGAAGCCTGCGTGCTCCTCGCTGCCCAGGAAGCTGCCGCGGAAGAGCGAGAGGGATAGGTGCTTCACAACCTTCCCTGGGGACAGGAGAGGACAGGTAGAGTGTGAGAGTGTTGTTGGTGGGATTGGTCCAGTTGATGTATGCGGATGAATTCATTAAAACCTTAGAGGTGACATTATACCACCAGGCGCGAGTGTGATTAGCCGTTACAAGTCGTTTTGAAAATCATACATCTAGGTGGACACGCCCACTTGTGATGTCAGAAGAGGCTGATTTTCCAAACGGCTTGTAATGGCTAATCACACTCACACCCAGAGGAATATGTAGAATATGGTAAATGAAAATGAAAAACAAGTTTGAATACATCATTGCAGTTATGATAGTGGTTGTGCGTCTCACCTGTGAGGGCGTCTCTGTACAGCTGGATAAAGTGTCTGAAAATGTCTTTGGGAAAGCTCTTCTCCTCCGGCAGGCACTGGAGCAGCACCACCACCTCCACCTGGCCCAGGGCATGCATGCCCTTGGAGGTCACGCACCAACACTTCCTATTTACATCTGCACACAATCACCACATATTGAATGTGTTTGGGTGGGAACTTTTATTTTGAAGCAAGACTGGCAAATATGAGATTTTCACAATAAAATGCCATAAATTAGTTCTTAGTTCTTTCCCTTTTTTTAAAAAAAATGTATCCAAATATACTGCAGGTGACAGCACGGGTAGAAAGGATATACAAACAGTATGACCTACAGTTGACCATCTTGACCATGGCTAGCAGGTTGGCATTGAGGACAAACACCAGAGGTTTGGGCCGGCCGTTCTCCAGCTCCTGGATCAGCAGCATCTCAGAGGGTCTCTCCTCCACAGTGTAATCTGAGAGAGGCACGGCGCATAGAAACACACTCACATATATACATACAAGCACAGGTTTAGTGTGTATAGGACAGGTTGTGGTGTATTAATGCGAGAGTTCATTCATTTATGCAATGATCTCTCTTAAGTCTTGTCACCAATGTTAAATGCACTGAATACGCGTAATAAAACATTTCCGAAGTGTATCACAATGGAAACCCTATCGGATGAAATGAACACCCTGGTATAATGCGGGTATCGCCACCGCAGACAACAGCTCCATCGCCAGCCCGGATTCGTGGCTGGGTGCGTACCTCCTTTGACCCCGGTGGAGGTCAGGATTGGGGGCAGGCCGTCGAGGGGGATGAGGTTGGAGGAGCTGCTTATGTGGGTGCTCACCAGCGCGGCTGCACTCCAGCCATACGGCCCGCACGCCTCCTGCAGGGGGCCAGCAGGAAAAACCGCCGTGTAAATACACTGTTCAGGACCAATAGTGTACGCGGGCCTGGACCGGTGCACATGTGCAAAACCACCTGTGCACACATGCCACAAGATTTCTTCCTTGCAGATTAAGGGAGTTTTTGCATGTCCTTGTGGGGGCTTGGGTCAGGGGGGTGTCATAACTATTTGGCCTGTTAAGCCCTTTGAGACTGTAATGGTGATTAAGGACTATACAAATAAAAGTGAATTGAATTGAATTGAATTGAATTGAATTGAATTGAATTGAATTGAATTGAATTGAATTGAATTGAATTGAATGCATGTGCGGGTGATTTTGAATATTGCCAGAGTTAGACTGACAACTCAAAGCATGCATCAATGTTGAAATAACTCTAAAAAAGGTTCACCGCTCATAAACTATCTATTCACCATCGAGTCAACCAACGCTCTTATCCACCGTGAATGTGTCTGGATGGATGGATGTATCTCTAATGCGTTAACGCCTCCCTACGTTGATGGCCGTTTCCTGAGGTCGCTGGCTCCTCCTCCTGGTCTGAGGGGACCCGGCGGGGCTGCGGGTCGGCCCGCCCGGCGCTCGCCTCGTCAGGGGCGAGAAGGCGGGCTCCCGTACGGGCGTGGTCGGGGCGGACTCGGATCGCCGGCGGGAGAGGATCTCGTCTGCGAACCACACCCTCCTCCGCCCTCTGGGGGGGCTCCCTGCACACACACACACACACAGAACCAAAGATGATGTTAGGTTGAGCACTGAGAGCTATGTATGATACACACATACGCACGCACGCACACACACACACACACACACACACAAACATACTGTACACACAGTGCTGCAGGGTACATAATGAAAGCTGCTTAGCACTCACTCTTCACAAGAGAGGAGTGACAGGAAATGCAAACCCTCCCCTCCTTCCCGTCCAGGTGTGTCAGTCTGAACTTCAGGTTGGAGCAAACGGCGCAGAAGACCTCCACAGACAGACGAGACAAATCGAAAATAATGTACAAATATGTATCCAGCTGGGTTGAGAATTTTTTTTTTTTCAACTCGAAACATATATATTAGTTTGGAGATAGTTTGACCAAAAAAATGAAAATCACGATCAAAATCAAACTAATTGCACAGCCCGGACACCTCAACAACAATCAACGGCGGTCACTCACCTTCCCGCAGGCGCGGCAGTGGTGCCTCCTCTTGGTGAAGGTGAACTTCACCTGGCACTTCATGCACACCTGGGCCTGGGCGTCAGGGACCCACAGGGGGGCCACCTCCCCCAGCACGGCCCCACGCTCCCTGGACAGGATGCTGGCGCGCCCCAGCTGCCTCTCGTTGTCCGGGTCCAGCGGCGAGGCGGACGCCACGACACCGGAGGCGCCCTCTTTCTCCTCTTCATTGTCATCTTCTTCTTTGCCCGCGGATTCTTCGTCTTCTCCTTCGTGCCCCACCTCCGCCGATCTGGCTGCGTCCACCTCCGCCTCCCCTTGGTGCTGCTGCTGGTGGTGGTGGTGGTGGTGGTGGTGGTGGCGGTGGTCGTCATCGTCGCGGCCGGTGTCCTGCGGTTCTCGCTCGGCATCAGGGGAGGGATCGCCATGAGTGGAGGAGGAGGAGTAAGAGGAGCTGCTGTGAGTCTCTGCGCCGCTGGTCTGCTGCTGCTGCTGCTGCTGCTGGTCCAGACCGCTCTCCTCGCGCTCCTTCTCCTCCACCACAGAGTCCTCCTTGGAGGGCGGAGAGCGCAGCCCCGCGTCCTCCTCCTCCTCCTCCTCCTCCACCTCCACCTCCTCCTCCTCCTCCTCTTCCTCCTCCACCTCCCCCACCTCCTCCGGCCAGCTGGCCTCGGCGGGGCTCAGGTCCACAGGGCTGTCCGGTCTCAGACATCTCTCCCCCCATGCGGAGATGGTGCTCACGGTGCAATGGCCCTCCTCCAGCTGCTGGAGGAGCCTCTGGGACTGGCTCTCGAGGTGGGGCGTGCCGCTCTTCCGGTGGCCCGCCTGCCTGCGGGACTCCCGCGCTTTGGGCTGCGGCTTCCGGTAGTCGGGCTCCGGCTCTTCCAGGCACCGCACGGTCGGGCTCTCGGAGCCGGGGGTGCTGGCGGAGGGCGAGTGGGCTCTTATCTGCTCCGAGTAGCTGAGGGCGGGTTTGGCGATGTCGCCGTCTCGCAGCACCAGGAGACACGGCCTGCTGAGCCAGTGGTGTTTGCTGTCCATCAGGGAGGGGGCGTCCCCTTCATCTGTGCAGAGTCGCCGTGTTAAGAAAACCATGAGGAAGCACAAAACATTAATCATCCAAGCGCCTGGTAATGTAACCACTCCAGGTCTCCTGTGTTAGCACAATTCCTCAGCTGCCTCTCGTCTCACACTCACACACACACACGCACGCACGCACACGCACACACACACACACACACACACACACACACACACACACACACACACACACACACACACACACATAGGCTTAAACGCATGCTAATAATGAGCCATTAGTGGGAAACGCTGGTTTCTTCCCATATGTAATGACCATTAAACAATATGGGACCATTCATCAGCTCACCTCACATCCCACCCCTGCCTAAGAGCCTTCAGTGATCCCTGGTGCTGTCGTTAGCTAACTGGGGCTGCCCTTGAGAGGTGCCTGGGCTGATTTACACCCCAGAATAACATTACCAGAGTTCAATGAGAGGGGCTGCTCGCTTTTCTTTAGGCCTACATATTCATCTGATTATTGTGTTAACAAAAAAATCACTGCATGGGTTTCGATTTCATAGTTTGATGTGATGGTGCTTAAATGAACTAAATCTCTTTGTCTTTATCTTCATCTGTAATAATATCATATAGGCATATGTGATAGCAGTGTATGGATACAGCAAAGGGATGTATGGATAGTCAGACACTTAAAAAAAAAAATGCAAATAATGATAGAGATTAAGTCGTATTCCAACTTTATTCTAGATGATTCATTGAGCACTTCAAAGAAAGAAAGTTGAACAGAAAATATAAAAAATAATTGAATAACGAGAAACGAGAGCTGATGTGTGATAAGCTAAATCAAACCCAGGCTATTATGCTGAGATGACTCCGCAGGGAGCCTTGATGACAGACGGCGGGATCCGACAGACCAGTTCATATGCCTCCCAACTGGCGTTTCTGTAGCGTCATGGCATTTGGCTTCGGATATAAAATGCGGGAAATCACTTTATTACCACAACGCTGCGAGGTGTACGACAACGCGATGTCCCTGAATGTCCTACCATTGGCCAACAACAACAACATAAGAAGTATTAACTAAGAACTGCAATGCAGTTGGTTCACAAATCTACAGCCCCAGGCTTCTAGTAGATGAAAATATTATGTGTTATTTTGCCGATGCTTGCTCAAGCAAGACCTGACTGCGCTTGTTTCGTGGGACAGTGACGCATACAGTTTAGCGTACACGTGAAAAACCGCCGCTAAATCCGCTTGCAAAAGCGAGCACGGCAATGCGACATTTGCACTGCTTATCGGGCAAAATACATTCAATCATTTCGCTGTTAGATCTTGTTTGAACAGTTGAATAAGTCCAAGAAGGCTACATCATGCCTACATAGGCGCACACCGGGATGTATGCGAATGCATCCAATTTGAAGATGCGGTCTCTGTGCGCGCAGCGGAATGCGAGATCAGCGTTTTTCGATCACAGGCAGACGCGCAGAGCCAACATCCGATAACGACGGGATCTGTGAATGAATTTAATTCTCACCCTCAGTGATGGATCCTAAGAGGCTCTCGTTTTCATCGTCCCGGGTAGTGAAGAATTTGAGCATTTTCGAGCCTATAATGGGTACAGGCTGCTCTGATGGAAAACCGGATTCAAGCAGCAGTGCCTCGCTCTCTACTGGAGGGTGGGATGCTTTCGCCCCTCTACCCCTCTGTTACCCCCACCGCCCCCATGTGTCACTGCAGTTCTTAAACGAAACTCGAGGTTTGCATAAGTGTCCGTCGCCTTCGTGCCATCTTCAGCTTTGTAAAAAAGCGTATTAGGCTTCAGAAGCTGCCAGCGTTGTCCGACAGAATTAGTAATTAAATTATTCGTTCACCAATAGCCCATTGATAGGAAACACGTCCGCACAGGATACAAGACTATGCATCTGACTCCTTTATTAGCAGCCGACCTAGTATAACCCCCTTTAATATTGAGTTTTTTTTATTTTTTTTATTTAAGTACAGGAGTCCAAGCAAACATGTTATCAAAAGTCAATAAATGATCACAGCAAACATAGTTAAAACCTTGATCAGTTTTTTTATTATGTTTCATAAACAAACAACAAAAAAATTCTTAAGACTAGCTTTAACGACCACTGTGATCCTGACCACAACTGACGAATGGGTGTCAATACGGAACCGTTGACTGAGTGTAAGGGAGTTAGGCACCTCTATGTGCACAAGCCAGTCTGACAAGGACTACATTGGGCCGTCGAGAAAATATAGAAAAGTCTCTGGTTGGTGGGGATAGTGTTTGATATGTCTTGATAGCTAGAGTTTAAACAGGGGCGACGGTGGCTTGCTTGCTTGATTTCAGTCCAGTCCATGTACACACACACACAGGGGCTTTGGGGGGGGGGGGGGGGGGGGGTGTACATCAGTTGGCTTCGTTCTTGGACGCTTCGTCGAAGTTCTCCACCAGATCTGCAGGACCATATGATATTGACAGATTAGGCTTTGGTCTCCCACACACAAACACGCATGTCACCACCGCTGCATCCTCTCATTACAGACTCTGATGGGTGTCGGATTAGTTTATTCATAGAGCATTTGTGCATCATTTATTAAACTACAATTTACAAAAAAACGTTAGCTGGGACTTTTCAGGGACCAAAACTCTAGTCGAGGTGGACTTAAGTGTTGAAAAGTTTATCCGTTTGCCTCAATCACAGGGATTCAATTTACAGAACGACATTAAAACATTTGTTTTTTAACCCACATTAAATTAAATAAAAGCAAATTAAGAATAGACGAGTATGCATTTGAACACTACTATCTAAAGTAATGCAAAATATGACTTTTACAGTTATGATTGAATATAAAATAGTGGTATAGCAAACAGTCATCAGGAGACGATAGCAGTAATGATCAGTTGGTCCAGGCCACATGACAGAACACGCATGTCATTGAGTTAGCGGAGGGATTTCCCCGTAGTGGAGTCGTAACAACTTTTAGTGGCCTCCTACCTGGAACATCATCGTCCTCTTCTTCAATATCTTCAGCCTTCGGAGCCTTACTATCAAGAGCTGTGAACAAAAGAACACAAAGCAGTTATGGCCCGGTGTCTACACAGTACACACTGAAAGACGACTGCTCAACAAGGCCTCAGCCAAAGTGTTGCCATAGCCACATGCTGATGATGGGCAGATAAAAGGCGCACACAATGATTCTTATCAGTAGCGGATTAGACTGGGTATTCAAATGCTGGTCTGAACAGAGCTCTTCATCAATGACAGCTTATGGGTAACAAAATAAATAAGTGTTTCTAAACCAACCCATTACCTCAGCGATAACTACTGAAGACTAGTTGTAGGACCAAGAATTCCCACTCAGATTATCTACAATGTACATTCTCTGGTCATTGTTTTTGCCTTTAGCTCCCAAATCAAGCTGCTAAATTTTCCCAATATCCATCAGCAGGGATAAGCCATTAAGAAAACCCATTAAAAAAAAAAAAGTGGGAAGGCTAAAGAAGGTAAAACATGGGCCTAGCAGCCACCTTGGCGGGGGAACTGTTCAGCCAGTTTACGCAGGCTGGTGAGGCTGTCTGCGCCGAGCTGGCTGAGGATGCCCGGCAGCATCTCCGTCAGCTGCTTGTTCTCAGCGTGGCCGGTGATGGCGAAGGTGTTGGCGGAGAGGGACGCCTGAACTTTGGGGTTGTTGAAGTGGATCACGGTGCCGTCGTCCTTGATCATATTCACCTACAGATGGAATGAGGGGAGGGGGTGGGTTAACACCGGCTTTGTTTATTCTGAACCCATCTATTAGTCCTTGCATCGTTGTACTTGGTTTTACTTCCTACCACTCGGTTACGTATGCGTCATTAAGTCAACATTGTTGAAAAAAATCAGTGCCAAGAGAAATGAAAGTAGAGGAGGTTAACAATCTCCTGTTTTAGCAATTATTATTTGCAAGGATGGATTCATCTGACTGAAGCAACAAAATGGCTCATTGTCCTGTTGCTTCTTGGACAATCATTACAGTGTACTGCCTAACAATCACGTTAGTCTGGTCATTTCCCCTTTTCAAGTATATTGTATGTCACGTTATTTCCCTGGAACCATTATGATACAGACGTAGGCCTATGTGTGTGCAAGGTCAGACGATACTATCCAAACATGGTGTGTATTTATCTGAATGAAAAGCATACCGAATATTTCTAGTAATATACATTTACCTCCTCGATTCCAGCAATGTTATTGACTGCTAATTTCTTAAGGGAGCTCTGAAGTTTTTTGTCATCAGCTGTCGCTGTTCTGTGTACCACCTTCTTCTTCCTACGAGCAGATCCCTGAACCGAGAGGAGAAAAGTTACTGCAACTCAGAAAGCATGATTATACTGATGGCATTGTGGTCAAATGAGTCAAAACACCGTTTAGTAATCGGTTTTATTTTCCTCACCTTCCCACCTATCCGGACCTGGGCTTGAAGTTTTGCCAATTTTTCCTGATTCATTTTAGGATCTGAAAGGTTAAAAATACACATAATCAAGAGCAGTAATTGATCGGGGAAATATATATTTACATTCTCTTCGGAATGTCACCCATGGCCTTTAAGGGGTCTTGAATAGGGACCATGTAGCATGTATCGATTACAATATGAGATTCCTTAAAAACAAAACAATTTTGAGCAGACACAAACATAAACGTCCGCAAGGGAAACGGACACGTCCTATAAACAACAGCAAATGGAAGTTAATACACGGATGCAATGTGTAAATCCACAACAGCCCGACAAAACAAGACAGGCAGAGCAGTCTGGTCAAGCGCCTTCACTGACTCGCTAGCCGAGCTTGTCTTGTTAGCCATGCAGCTAAACGATAACATAAACCTATTCAGTGAAAATACTGAGTGTCAATGTCCCCTTTTAAACGATACGCATATATCGACCACATATGCCGCGACTATGACATTAGCGTTAAGTAACAACTCAGTTAAAGTGCGAATTAATAATGGCAAACCTGATCAAATATCCACTGAAGCATGCGCTATTGAAAAATGGAGACTGCGAGGAAGACGTTACGTCACACACCATATGGCTTTCATCTCCTTCGTGGACTTTACTATTATATTTTTGAGTAAGGAGCACGACAGTGCCACCTGCTGGTTAATGAATTAATGAGTTAACCATGAGTGAATTACAGCTAGTGAATTGCAGCACTATACATGTATTTCATTAATACACAGGATCAGATGTTATAATCCCTTGTGCCAAAATCCAAGGAAAACACATATTCAGAAGCCCATGCCCAAACCAACCTTATAAGCACACTGGCCACTAAGCTACCAACCAAAGGTGAAAAACACGAGACAAATGGCCCAACTACCAGCAGTAAATACAGCAGTATGCAGTAAGCAGAATTTCATTGGGGTTATCAAGTGGGCACCCTCTTTCACAGATGTTTTGTTAAGTTAGGCCCACGACACCTCCTGAGGGCTTAACAATAAACCAAACTGCAGACACCACAACTTAAGCTTACCTGGCAGCCCTGACTTGTTATCTTTGCAATACCTTGTCTAGTTTCCTGTCTCAATTCTTCAACCTGTGCCTTATCACTAAGGCTTGCATCATACCACCTTCCCAGACTCTTCACTGGCTTCTCCAGAACTGTAGGCATCACCTCTTAATTTATAGCAAACTTCTTATCTACCTTCCCTTTAACGATTGAGAGACTCCTAGACTTACTTGTCTTCACCTTCATTCTAGCCCATTGCAGATTGCTATTTAACTTATCCAGCAACCTGCTGGTGCATGGAGAGGTTGACGTCATGGTTGTCATGTCGTCCATAAATGCCCTAATTGCAGGGAGGGCATGGCCCTCCCTGCAACTTCTCCCCACCCCACTACTCACTTAGAGGCCCTGATAATGACCTCCATCGCCATTGTGAAGGCGAGTGGGGAGATTGTACATCCTGCCATGATTCCTATCTTGAGCTGTTGCCACCCTGTGGTGTACTCTGCCGTATTAAAACAAAGTTGAATATCCATAAAATATGCTTTAACTAGGCTTTTAATGCTACCTGGGATTCTAAAGTAATCAAACGCCTCCCATAACAGACTATGTGGTACCGACCCGAAGGCATTAGCCAAATCCAAAAATACAACATGCAGGTCTCTCCTCTCGCGCTTCGCTAACTGAATTTGTTGCCAAATCATGCTGGTATGCTCTAAGCATCCAGAAAAACCAGGGATTCCAGCTTTCTGATCTGTGGTATCAATTAGTCTATTCTTTTCAAGATAACTTGTCAATCTCCAAGCCACAACACTGAAGAAGACCTTCCCTTCAACATTCAGTAGACTAATTGGTCTAAACTGATTAATCTCCACTGAGTCCCTCTCTTTGGGAATAAATATTCCCCCAGCCCTATGCCATGCCTTGGGAATACTCTGCTTTTTCCAAACTATTCTCATTAGCTTCCATAGGAATCTTAAAACATCCAGCGCGCTCTTATATAATCGGTAGGGCACTCCATTAGGTCCCGGGGCTGAAGAGGCCGTTGCACGTTTTATTACTTCTTGCACCTCTTTCCACCTTGGTGGGCTATCGTCACACTGACTACTTAATTCATATGTATACTCTGATTGTCTTTATTGAATGTTCATAAAATTTGACTATCATATATATCGTGTATGTGAGTGTGTGTGTGAGAGAGAGAGATAAAGAGACATAATAATTATTTATGAGTCATAAAACAATTCCTTATTTCTTATAAATGAAATAAGGGTCTAAATGTTTCTGTACAGTGTAATCAACAATTACTTGATTACATGTATTACATGGATATGACTTAGTTGACCAAACTTAGCCATAGATATCTCACGGATCACAGCAATTGAGATCCAACATGGATTCCCCACACAGGATTTACACAAACAAAGCAAAGGCCCACTTTTTTTTTCAAAACACATACAATATGACACAAAAGTGATACAGCTGACCAACACATTAGATCAACGCTAAAACACTGCCTTCACATTTCTTAATTTGTACAACATGTTTTAATAATACAAAAGAAGACAAGGACTTTTTGTGTACCAGAAAGAGCAGCAACATCGAACCATAAGAACCTGACAGGTATTAGGGATGTGAATAACTAAAATTTTTCATGGTCGAATAATCAGTGGGTGGTATGAACGAATAATCGATTATTCGATGTTTGCCGACATTCACAAAGGCAGCCATGGATCATCGGCAAGAAATCACTTAATATCTTAAACGCAAAAAAACGAACTTTAACAGTGATCAGTGTTTGTGTTGTATGCATATATATAAATATTTATGCTTGTGTATTGTGTATATTGTTTTTCTGTACATGATTAATAATAATAAAAAAAACTAAAAGTGCTACAGAACCAACATTAGTTCCGTCCGTTAATTCTTGTTTATTTGAATGGGAAAAAATGTTAACGGTCCAAATGTTAAAAATCGACTTTGACCCTCAGGAACGAATAATCGAATAATTGAATATTCTGACCCATCCCTAACAGGTATCACACAACGGAATCTCTCCATAGGACTATGGACACGTTGTACACAGAGTAGAAATAAATAGTTTTGAGTATTTAACAACTTAACATTATTGTCTTGTGATTCAGCATGTTAAGTGACTTCAGGGTGCTGTTTGGGTCATTAAAACACACCACAACATTCCAATAATAAACCAATAATAACTACAAGGATGGAACTCAAATGAGTTGTCGTTGTTCAACACAAAAGGTTCTTCATTTTACGCCATCCCACTTGACGTCCCACTTGATGTCGCCAGGTGTACTGGCACCTGGCGGTTCTGCGTGATGGCCTTTATCGTATCGTCGGGCCGGTGCATGCTCCCCATGCTGACGCAGTTATTCCGCATTGTAATGGAGGACCGCGTCTCCGCTGAGCCCCACAATAGGGTGCTCTTGCGGTGGTGGATGCCATGGGACCCAGGGCTCCAGAAGCCATGCAGCACCAGGTAGAGTTTCCTGAGCACGGCCTTGCGCAGGAGGATGTACACCCAGGGGTCCAGGATCTGGTTCCAGGTGGCCATGCGCACCATCATCAGCAGGCTGAAGGATGCCGGTCCAGGCTGGGTCTGGGTGGTTAACACGCTGATGTAGATCTAGCGCGGACACACAGACTTTAATATCATTTGTCACCACGCAACAAAGTTGTACATGCATTAAAAAGAGTTCATTATATTCAAGTCATATATATTGAATATTTACTCACGTTAATCCCACAAACATCTCAGAAAATGCCTTGAGACCACGCTTTCGTTAATTTTGAGAAACTAGCTTGTACAGCGCTTGGAATGGTTTGTAGTTTCTACCAATTGTTTTTGCATGCTTTGCTTGTTTTCAACCTCACCTGTGAGTACTTGGATTTAAGCATCTGCTAAACGCGACACATACACGCAGTTGTAATAGGTGCTGTATCACTCACCAGCAAAGGCCCCCAGCACACACACGACACCAGCATGATGGCCAGAAGCTGGACGATCATCTCCAAGTGGTAGGAGGTGCCTCTGCAGCGATGCTTCCGCCGCATCTTGGACTGCAGCAAGGCGCAGCTGGTCAGGGTGTTGCACACCAGCGAGAGCAGCAGCGCCATCAGCCCCAGCATAGAGAAGACCAGCGGCAGCAGCACGTCCAGCCAGTCCCTGGGCTCCTCCTCGCGGAAGAAGCACCAGCTGCGGGAGTGCTGCACCTGGTAGGGCCTCCACAGCACCAGGGGCAGGCCGGCCACCAGGGCGGCCAGCACCCACACGGACCCCAGCAGACGCTTCACGTGGCGGGGGGCAACGGCCGTGGAGTGGAAGAGGGGCCGCGTGACCCCCAGGCAGCGCTCCACCGCCATGGTGCAGCCCAGGAACAGCGGGCTGAGGCCGAAGAACACCAGGGACGCCCCGAAGAAGCCGCACATAACGTGGTCGGGGTCAAAGGCCTCCCACTGCTTGTGGGAGCTGTGGATGAAGAGCACCAGCGAGCCAATGACCAGATGGCCCAGGAGGTCGGTGACCACCAGCCCACTGGCAAACAGCAGGAAGGAGGCCTTGGATTTGAGGCGGATGCGGTGGTAGGACTTGACCAGGACGAAGAGAGCCAGGCTGTTGGAGAGGATCCCCCCCGTCATGGAGATGATGGACGCCGTGACCGACAGGTCATCGGGGCTGCAGGTGGAGTTGGTGGCCCTGACCTGGGACTCGCAGCCACTCTCTGAGGTCCCGTTAGTGGACATGGAAGGCTGTGATCTGCGGGGTGTGTGGGATAGGGAGAGAGAGGACAACAGGGATTAATACAATGGAGAATTTTAGAACAGGTTCCACTGACAATCCAAAACAATAATCTATATGGTAAAGCAATGGCCATTCATCATAGATCCATTCAGTGGCGTTAATATCGACGGTGCAACCGGTGCAGCTGTCCGGGGCCCAGACGCCGTCAGGGGCCCATGGAGGGAACAAAAAAATAAAAATAATTTAAAATAATGTTTTTGTGAATGAAATAGCTCGGGGCGGGTCGGTAAGGTAGGCTAACGCTGAGTGGCTGGTATGGGAGGAGGAATGATCATTTGTCCAAATTCCAATCATTCCAATCATTTGTTTACCCATGTGCGATTGCTACCCCTACTCTCATTGGCTGAATCGTTGAGAACGTTTTAGACTCAATCAATATAAGGTCGCGGGGAGACAAAGCTCTGTTGGTTTGTATATTTTATTTTCGTAATGGTAGGAAAAAACAATACTTTATTAAAGCATGCAATTGTGATGTAGAACAAAATAAAAATAAAACAAAGTGCTTGCATGATATTGAAGCCTACAGCGATCGTTAGTTAACTTGTGTGGTGTCTTGTCATTTGTTTACCCGTGTGCCATGGCAACGCAATTGCTACCTGCTGTAGTAGTACTCTCATTGGCTGAATCTTTGGGGGGGCACAAAAAAATATTTGCACCGGGGCCATCACCATGATGTTACGCCACTGGATCCATTATAATACGCTTATTGCGGTTAAGCAAATCCAAATTTAATAAAATAATAAACAACTACATACGCATAGAAATAAATCTGCATGTTTCTTGCAGAGTATTACATTAATACATTTCGTATACTTTTGAAGACATATGTCAATTTCTGGTCAGTATCTGTCAATAACATTATTATTTTATTACAGGTCCGCGGTGAAAATAACTAAATGGTCATCAACATTACACATTACACAAGCTTTTTGCATAAACTCACCTTACTTGTATCTTCACTCAAACAGCTCTACGTGATTCACTGTTTTCCATCCATGAAAATGTAATTGTGTTCAGTTCGGCATGAAACGAACCACATAAGTGTTCCGACGAAGCGTTTCCCCAGGGGAGAAAAGTAGCATAGCCTAGGTTCTAGGAGTTGCTACTTCTTGGAATATTCTACAGACAGCTGCGTTGTCTTCAGGTCCGCGCTGTAAACTGTGAACTAGAAGGCAGGTTTCCAGCCTACTCTGAGTGCTTCACATGTGATGCAGTCATTTGAAGAGCATATCCAATTCCTCATGGAGCTTGTGGGTGTCAAAGAAATGGAAAAACGTTGTGATTCAAAATATGATCGCTGTTGTCACTTTAATTAGTCTTAATGGTTCATTAGACGCTGTCAGTTGAAAATGGTATGTTGAAAATTGGCTTCCCAAACAATCGCCCAATATTAATAGGCCTATTGATTAAAAAAATAAGAAAAAGAGGATGATTGTTTGTAAGCTATGAAACTCTTAAACGTTTAAAGGAAAGTTATGATTATCATGTCTGTTAATCATCAATAATCATGCCTGTTATTGGCCTACCCTCGACACAAACCGACGTTGGTATATTAATTAGTCCTAATACATTATCCAAGAAACAATGTGTTGTATTATATATTTGTATCCATACATAATGTAGCCATTGGTCATCAAGCAACAAATAAAATACTAATATATATTTTTTTCTAAATCAACAATATTGTATTATCATTTTATTTATGAATTACAAGTATTAAGCTTACATTCAGCCAATTTAGGAATGTACAATAAACTAAAAAGATGAATGCTTACCTGTGATTAAAAACCAAAAGAAAATAACACCTATTGGCACGTCTTGGGTACCAATAGGTGCCCCCCCCCCCCCCCCCCCCCCCCCCTCCTGCCTCAAGGAAGTGCCTTATTGGCTGCCCTTTACGCGTACAAAAAATGATTGGGTGCCCTCTAGGTTTGCCCCTTCATACAATAAATGATGATGATCTGCCCTCTAGAACAAGAAAATTCGATAACGTGCCTTAATGAGTGCCCTTCTAGTGCCCCTCTGCCCCCCTGGTGCCTCCATGGTTGAAAAAGTGTTGCTAAAGTTCCCTCTAGAGTGGTGAAAACGAGAGGAAGTGCCTCATTGGCTGCCCTTTATACGTGAAAAAACATATTGAGTGCCCTCTAGTGGTGTGTTTCCACCGGTGGATGCGGGTCGGTTCGGTATGCAAAGGTGTGGCACGGTTCACGTTTCCACCGCCTAAAGTGGGTGGGGTCCGGACTGAGCCGTGATGAGCCATACTCATCTCGCAGTACTCCTCCGTTGGGGTACTGCGAGATGAGCCGTACTCATCTCGCAGTACTCCTCTGTTGGGGTACTGAGACGTCTGAAAGGGTGCCAACAAGTACGAGCTACACACGCCGTCCGTTGATTGGGCGACAGAATTGTCACTTCCGTGCCACAGGGGGATAATAACAAACAAACACAGACCCCGCAAGGTATTTCTGGACAACGGCGAAATCTTCGTCTATTGAAGAAAATGTTTGACGTCCTACTTGGACGTCCTACATTGTTGCTCTTTGTTCATTGTGCCGCATTCTTCTTTTTCCTTGGCTTTATTAGCAGGCTACACTGTGTCGGGCTGCTATAAGTTCACGATGCTTAGTAGCTGCCACAGCGATCGCCATCCAGCTTTAACCCCGCCCTACCATAAGGGTACAGTCGGCGGTTGAAACGCGAGCCATAACTGAGCTGGGCCAAACCGCTCCTTCACTACTGGGCTGAGGCATGCTGGGCCGAAGCGCACCCGCCGGTGGAAATGCGCCATAGGGTGCCCCTACCATCCAGCAATGTGAAAGCTGTGCTAAGGTGCCTAAAAGACAACGATATGGAATCAGTTTTCCCTAGTCTGACATTGCTTCTAAAAACATATGCTACAATCCCGGTGACAACTGCTTCAGTAGAGCGATCATTATCTAAACTGAAGTTAATCAAAACCCAGCTCAGAAACCGATGTGGGGAAAGAAGGCTCTCCGATCTTCTGCTGCTACCAATTGAAAGGGATATGCCAATTGACCATAACGAGGTCATTGACATATACAAACACATGGCCAAAAGAAAAATTCTGCTGACTCCACCACCCACCCACCCAAGAATGACTCCACCACTCACCATCTCCGTCCCCTGACTACTAAGCTCCCAAATCATAGCTTTCTCATTGACATTATCATGCGTGTGTTTGTGAAACAAATTAATAACAAGTTAATAGTTCCCTCAGTGTTTTACTTAATGAAGGTGTTTGTGGAATAAACATTGTAAAGGTTTTATAGTTCCCTGTGTGGTCTTATCATAGAGGTGTGGTTATGATTTTAATTGTCAGTACCATATCATTAATAACTTTGATCTGGATCTCCTTATAACTTAATGCTAATCTTAATGAGGATGAGGACTATTTCATCATACATGATGCATCATAGCTTTTTGCGCGCTGGTGGGGCCCCATGTTGTGCAGAATGTGCCCTTTTTATTTTTTCGCCCCTGCCCTTCAAACAGTCTGACTCCGTTATTGCCTGCAAGGCTTTGTACAAAATACAAACTACAGGATCTGATCAGCCTAAAGGAGAGGTGATATGCACTCTTCATTTCCCCCAAAAGATGCTGCTGTATTCTGCATACAATAATGCTTATTCACCTCTGTCCGAGCCAGGAGCAGTGGGTCAACTCAAATAGCCCCCTGTCATGAACTATGTCCCTCTCTATCTTGGAAACCCCTTTTAGGGAGAGAGACTTGGAAGTGACTTCCAATCAAAGGGTCTTTAATGATATTCGGGTCGGGTCGGTGAAGATAGGATGCTGAATACACTTTTGTAATTTATAGAGTAGGCTATATCATGGATACGTTGCCAGAAATACCTTGCGGTTACTGTGTTTGATTGTTTCATTGCACTGAAGTGAAGATTCTGTTGACCAATCATCGGACGGCATGTGTAGCTCCACCTTTTCGGCGCCCTTTTAGACCGCTTGGTCCCAACGGAGGAGTACTGAAAATTGGAGCGACTAACCCAGTGTGCTTATTTTGGGACCCTGCCCAACTATTGGCAATGGAAACGCCAATATGGTGCCTTGTTTCCACCGAGCAGAGTGGTTCGCTTATATTGGCGTTTCCATTGCCAAAAATTGGGCAGGGTCCCAAAATACACGCTGAGATGCTCCTATTTTAAGTGCTCCTCTGTTGTGGTACCAAGCCGTGTGAAAGGGTGCCCAAAAGGTGGAGCTGCACACTACCTTTTTTTGGGCCATCACCAGTTTGCACCCCTGTAAACTGCATTTAACAAAATAAGAGAGTTCGAGAAGTCTGAAGTATGAAAGATAAAGACTTTGTTATCACTCACAAACAAGAACAAAGCCTGAGTTAGTTTGCAAAATAACCAAAGAACCACTCCCCAGACCTCTGCCTATATGCTCCATTCTGTCCATCTATCATCCATACGTCATTACCTCATCCAATGCATTCTTCCCTTACCTGAACATTTTCTGTACTTACAGTACACTCTTACACTGCTAACCAGTGCTCCCTAGTCCTCTCGGCTCACAGCCTGTATCTCACCATATATGGAACATGCTAGCAACACACATTAAACATGTCAAGCTTGGGGCTGCTCCATCGGCCGACCGCACTCCTTCACCTCGGTTCTTGGCAGCCATAATGGTAGCATACTGGAGCTGTACTGGGGGAGAGTGGTAACTGTCATAAAATATTGGTTTTCAGCTGGCCTCAGCCCTTGTCCACCTTGGCACCCTTGGGGTCATTCATGGTGACCTGAAGCCTGAAAACGTCATGATGACAGGACAGGACACTCAAGTCAAAATCATTGACTTTGGCTTAGCCCTCCATGTGTCCTAGGCTAAAATTGGCCACAGTTTCGGGACCCTCTGGTACAAGTGAGTAACTGACAGCCATACTGACCTGGTTGGTTCTTATTGGTTACTGATCAGAACGGTTGCTCCAATTTCCTATCTTTCTTTCATTTCAGATCCCCAGAGCTCATGCTGGGTCTCCCATAAACAGGCATGACTGATATGTGGTCCCTGGGTTGCCTGACAGCCAAATTGATAATTGGCATCCCCATTTATCCCGGCTACACGGACTATGATATGATAAGTCTGACAGTGTATTTCAAAGTCAAAATAGTCTGAGTCTGAGTCTGTGGGGATCATTGGAAAGATTTTTGAATCCCTGAACAAGAATAATATTCTCCCACAATAATCCAATGGTTGATTGCTAACAGGAAGGATGTGTTCTGTTGTGTTTCAGTGGGCATACATCATACAGACCCATGGTCAGCCTCCTGATGATATGCTGGACCAAGGCATCAAGACAAGACCCATTCGTGCTTCACCAAAGGATCGCTCTAGAGACTCAAGGTATCACTATACATGTCTGTCTGTCCACCTGTCTTACAGTCTCTACGGGTCAATAGAACTTAACCAAAACAGAGGCTATTTTCCAGACAAAACAGGAGTATAAGGAGAGTATGAGGTGCACAAGGAACGGCCCAGATTGTTATTTTTCATCTCTCTGGAGGTGGTTGTCGAGGTAGGTGTTGATCCAGTCACGTTGTAGACTTACATGCATTGGTCATGTTGTGTCCCATCTTCTAAATTATTTCACTTTTAACCTGAAGGATGGAAACAAGCCAGACCAACCTATCCCACCCAGCTTCACGGATCTGTTAAAGAAGATGCTGCATCTGGACTGTGACCAGCGCATCACACCACGTGCACTGCTGGAGCATCCCTTCATCAGCCTGGAAGGAGAGATCCAGACTGACAGCACCTGCCCTGAGCCCACTATGGTCCAGCCCTGCAGCACCTGCCCTGAGCCAACTGTGGACTACGCCAAAGGCAGCAGCTGCCCTGAGCCCACTGTGGACTACCTCAAGGGCTGCTGCCCTCAGCCCACTGTGGACTACCCCAAGGGCCCTGAGCCCACTGTGGTCTACCCCAAGGGCTGCTGCTGCCCTCAGACTAGTGTGGACTACCCCAAGGGCAGCAGCTGCCCTGAGACTAGTGTGGACCAGCCCAAAGTGATTTGTCTTATTGTGTTTTTTGTTTCCCATTTTATTTTAAATGTGAAATTTTGTTTTCTTTAAATGTGAAACTTTTATGTTTTTATGCTGCCGTCTAGGCCAGGACTCCCTTGGAAAATAGATTTTCAATCCCAATGGGAATATTCCTGGTAAAATAAAGGTTAATGAAAAAATAAAAAGGCTGCAGCTGCCCTGAGACCAGTGTGGAGCACCCCAAAGGCAGGGTTTATAAATCTGTTAGTGGACCCCCACTCAGAGGTCCACTGAGGTCCACCTCATCAGATCATAATGTAGTCCACCTCCTACCAACTATAAGACTGTGTTGCAGCGTGAGCAGGTGGTGAAGCAAAGGCTGGAGCCTTGCCCTTCAGGGCTGCTTTGAGTGCACAGTCTGGTCAGTGTTCTTGGACTCCTCAGACGATATAAATGAACTGACAGACGCTAGAGCTAGCTACATTGGGTTTGGTAAAAACTCTGTGATCCCTACCAAGGAAGTAAAAGTCTTCTGAAAGACTAATATTTTGATGAGTCAAAGGAAGACTGCTTTTAATATAGGTGATGCAACCAAGGAGAGGGAATTAAGAAAGCTAAAATACATACTTTAATTGAGTGTGTGCTGTCTTTTTGTATTGTGATGTGGTTTAGGAACCTGACTCAGGTCAATAAGAATAGGCATGGTCGTCTCGTCAGGGTGGCCAGCAAAATTATTGGGGTGCATCAAACACAGGCTCATCCCATATTGGGTCGGTATCTGTATCTATCCATCCCCTGCAGAAGGAGTTTGAGCTTCTCCCTTCAGGTAGAAGATAGTGTTCCAACTCAGAAATATAAAAAATTCAGACTCTTTTCTTTGCACTAAGCCCTTTCTGCACTCAGTAATTTGCTTGTCTTTGTCTTCACATGAATTGATCTTGTATTGTACTGTATCCTGTCTGGTAGGTATATAACTTTGAAGCTTTCAAACGAGAAAAACCCTATAACAAATATGGTCACAGCTGCACCACCACCTTCGGCCAATACAGACAAATTAAAGTGCTTATGGCAGGAAAACACATTTAACATTAGTTTTAATGGACAACGCATTAATAACAATAAAAAACAACCAATCTTCTGGAACTTTGTTCCAGATTTGTGTGACATAAAATTGAACAGAAATCAGATCCCAGCATGCTTGATTCAAACCCTGGGAACCATAAGCAGAAGGTGACCTGGGGGCCAAAGTGGCATTGTAACATAAACACCGTTATGCTATGTATTTCAGTCCTCAACTGCTAAGTGCTTTATAAACAATTAGAAATATTTTGAACTCAATGACCAACAGAAAAGCAGTGCAATGATCTTCACTCTGGCGACATGTTGTCTGTGTTCCTGGTGCATAGTGTCAACATTCTGGCATATTTTTTTGTGAGACTTATAAATACTTATAGCAGTCAAGCCTGCTGAAAACAAAAAACATTGAATTGGTTTTAGTCTAGCTTAGACAGGTATTCTTAAATGGAAGGGTCATCCATAATAATAATAATAATACCCATAATAATAATCATATATCTTCTCTTCTCTAATTTTCCATTTCATTAATACACAGGATCAGATGTTATAATCCCTTGTGCCAAAATCCAAGGAAAACACATATTCAGAGGCCCCTGTCCAAACTAACCTTACAAGCACGCTGGCTACCAAACTACCAACCAAAGGTGAAAAGAAAAGAAAAATAAATAAATAAATACAATACAATACACCTATCCTATCCTATGGCTATCATAGCCTAAAGACAGCAATGCCACCTTCAACAGACCCAGGCTCCGTTTAAGTGCAAGCTCCAGGTAGTGACAATGCCCCCTGACCAATCCAACCTTATAAGCACATTGGCTACTAAGCTACCAACCAAAGGTGAAAAACACACGGCAACTAGCCCAACTAACAGCAGTAAATACAGCAGTATGCAGTAAGCAGAATATCATTGGGGTTATCAATCTACAGCAGATCTAAAACAGACAGAGAAACACCAATAAATAAGATATTCAGTGCTTTACGACTGGTATCCTTGTGCTTTGGACACTTTAATGTTGCTGAGTTTAAAGAGTGCTGCTAGTTTTGTTTCCTAGTTTCCTTGGATGTATGTCCTTCACATTTGTCTGTAGGAGCTTTAGACTACATGGTGGCATACTGACAATATTCCTTTCCTTCCTTCATTCTGTCTTATATCTGTGTAATGGGAAACCATGTGTGTGGATCACTTGCACTCATTTGGTGAATTTGAATCTGCGCCCCTAGATATTATCATACAGACTTAGATCTCCTAAGAAAAGAGAATTGGTTATAGCAATTTACTCAGCATATTTGGAATAATGTGTATCATTTGTGCCATGGCACTACACATCTACGATGGATATCCTGCCTGGCTATAATCCAAGGATATTCTGTCATGTAAAAAAAAAAAAAAAAAACTATTTGGTGTCTTTTTGTGTTACTTTTTGTGTGTTTTGTGTGTAGGAACTGGTGGCTTATCTTTAAGAAGTAGCCATGTTAAAACATGGTGACATTGCACCTGCAGAACAGGAATGGCCGGGTGTCTTGTGCAAAGGGTGGTTATCTCCAAATGGTCGTCTGGATAGGGAAACCATCTTCCCACTGTGGTGAGATCACACCTTCTTCTCTCCTAGTGTACTGATCGAGAGACTTCCTCAGCGGGGTGTGGAGAAAATTTGAAGTAGAATAAAGTCAGTGTAGTCTCTGGTGTCTTCTTTCGGTGTTAATCATCAAAACACTCTGGTTTTCCGATGCCCACGCAACATAAGTCCCCGTTGTTGTACCGTCTCTCTTTCTCTCGCCTCCCCTTCCTCTGCTCTCCCGCTGTCTCTCGTCATGCAGCAATAGTTCCCAGCCACCGTGACCTGAGATCTTCATTCAGTCTCAAAATTGGCTGCCGTGAGATGTGTTGATGGGAGTTAATGGCAAAATGTGTCAAAGCTATTTATCCACCCAGAATTGCGATGGTAAAGTAGTGAGAGATGCCTTGAAGAGGTCTACCTCGAAAAAGACTCTTATAAGCCTCTGCCTCAAAAAAATAAAACATTTCCTTTAGACCAAGGGTGTGCACAGTGTCTTAGCATTACCCCTCATGAAACTAAGCAGTAAGTAAGGAGGTCTTAAGCTGTTGTTATGTGTAATATTCAGCCACCTGTGTAATTTGAAGTGCTGTGGATGGAAATGCCCGGCATGATCATTTGGAGCAAAATCAAAGCAAAACAGCCAAAACTACAGCCGGACATGAAGGCTTAGGCGGCTAACAAAATCTTGTTCTGGAAGGTTGGTATGAGGTTGTATTCTATATGTCATGATATGATACCAAATGTGAATGTACTTTTATAGACTATATTACAGAGATTTTGGGTCGCTGAGATTTTGGGTGGCTGAGTGCATGTATTCGACAACGTACAGACATGATGCAACTCTACCTTTTTAGAATACATATGTCCTAATAGTGTGTCTCTGCAACCACACATTTGTTGAAGTATATGTTAATATGTTGTCTCTCATGACCTTTGCTAACAATTGAATGAGCTCTTTTGCCATTTTGAATATAATTGAGTAGCCTATCAGAGACATAACGGAATAGCTGCGTTTTGATAATTATACACATTTAGGTAATGATTGCGAGTGTTAAGGTGACATGATGACTAATTATAACATTTATAACACGGCTTTGTTGAAAACTCGATTCTGATTGGTCCATAACGGCATTCAACAGTCAGCGGTCTATTAATGAATAGCAGGCCTCTGTCGTGGGTAACCCACCGTTGCTATGGACACTAAACAACCGTAGACTCAACAGACTACTTTATTTTATTTTTTTATTTAAGTAATTAAAGCATTTCTAGATCAATACAATGGTTTGCTGTTCTATTGTAAGTAAAGTTATTGATTTCCTATGTAAGCCGTGTCATCAGCGAGGTAATGAACACACAGCAGGTCATTATCATGAAATAAATCCCCTTGAGGCTGATCAATCTGTCTGGGTTTATTTCCCGATATTTCACGATAAGGATGTAGAGCTTGATGTACATTATCCCTTATATATGTAGCCACAATACACGAGCTCAAATGTGCTAGTGCCCCCCCCTGCCAATGAAAGAGATACAATTGAAAAGGGGATGGGTTACGCCTGGTTTTAGTCGGTCATAACTAGGCGATCAAATAGTTAGTCCAGTTGCACCATCTTCAAGGGTTAAGCTTTAAGTCAGTGTAGGCTAAAGTCAAAATCAGGCCCGTTTCTATAGTAACGACACAGCGTGTCTCATACATGGAATTGACAACAAGCAAGCATTTAGACGGGTTAAGCAATTCATTAGAGATATATAACTACGAGGAGCTGATTGAGAGGTTTCGTATCTATAGCAGAGATCTGTTTGATCTTATTGAGGAGCTGACACCGGACCGAGGCCTATATGTGCCACCTGCGTTTTTTTTTTGGATTTCTAAATACAGTTTGAAACTTGATAAGTGTACAAACGCAGGCTTTCTGATTTAGAGCAACTATTAATGGCCTCCGAATTTTCTTTCCAAGTTTTCTTGTTTGATTCAGCGTTGATTTCAGTCAGCGTGTTCTTGTGCAGGATCTTTTCATTTTCGGATCTCAATGTCTACCCAGTTGCCTTTCTCCTCCAGATACTCCATAATAACAAATGAATCAATTACAAATTAGCAAGATAGCGGGAGATTGTTAACAATATATCCAAGCAACGCACGATTCTAGGCGTAGTGCGTGGGCATTCACGTGAATGCGCATCGCTAAGACCGGGCGTAATAGGCAGTGATTAGTACCTATAGGTGCCACAGTACTAATGACTGATCTTTACAAAGACAGACATAGCAGTTAGGACCAGGCTTATTTATGATGCAACCTGTCCGATGTTTATGATGCTGTCCCCGGGAACAGAATGATCTTCAGAGCAAAGCAAACAAAGATTAGCGAATGGATGAGTAGTATCAGCAATGTCAACATGAGCAATTGCACTGTATTCAAGAAAAAACATTGTTTGACAAATTGTATCGAGGCCGTTTTTGGTTAAAGCAATGGGCATGGACACTCGTTGCTCTTTTGATGAATAGGCCCTAAGTGTTTTTACAGTACAAATATTTTTTTCCAAACTACACATTGCATCTCCATCCTCTGATTAAAAGGAAACATGGCGTACTATCCGTTTGACAGGCCACTTGATGATTGCGGTACCAGAATATATTCATAACAGCTGTCATGCAGATCGGAATATATCTACTACTATAATTTTGTTTTGGGCTGCAAAGTCGAGTACGACCAGTAGGTGTCATCATTGAACAACATTTAGATTGTAAGCGAAGCAGATCTACCAATCCATGTTCTTGCTTTGTCAAAATTTAGCGTCTAGGCAAATCGCTTTTGAATGTCTAACTTCTTTAGTTGAAATCAGTGCTGTCTTGTATCGTGTTACACCATCTTTTATTTAAATTTTATTACATATGTAGAAGAG
Organism: Micromesistius poutassou; assembly: GCF_964030765.1. Lineage (NCBI taxonomy): Eukaryota > Metazoa > Chordata > Actinopteri > Gadiformes > Gadidae > Micromesistius > Micromesistius poutassou. The sequence goes on from NC_140279.1 coordinate 3,826,081, forward strand.
GATTAAACATACCCTCTTTCCACCTCACATTGACATGACAGAAAACTATGTCATGATCTACTGGTTTCAACTAAACAACTGTAAAAACCTAATATAAAGAGTATCAACTAGAAAAAAATGCAAATGTAAATCTTTTCATTCATTTGAATGAAAAACATCATGCAAACCTCATACAGAATAAGAAAATCGGAACATAAATCATCTCTGAATCCCAGGGTATAAATAAATAAATACAGACGGATAGAGAGAGACACACACACACACACACACACACACACACACACACACACACACACACACACACACACACACACAGGCACACACGCACACACCCAGGCACACACCCAAGTATTTATTTTTGTTAATTGTATTTCATACATGAACATAACTAATACTAACACACTGATTATCTCACCACTAAATAACATCTGCTTCAAACCTGCACACAACCAGAATTCCCCCTTTGGCCTCATTCGCAACCTCCCAAAAGCCTTTGTGTTCTTTACATGCAAGCCCTCTCCTTGGGATGCTGGCTGCGTACCACTTAAGATATTCAAAGCTTGGGCTCATTTGAAGCCAGCTTGTCCCCCATAAGCTGTTCAAAGCCCAGGCCCGCCCCATCTTCTGAGAGACAGTAGCCTACATTGGTGTGCGAGACACACAACACAAGGTCCACATCTGAGGGAGCAGCACCCGTGCCCTGAGACGGCAGCGCTCTAGCATTTCACACAAGGATGCCCCCCCTGGCTCCACAGCCTGTCTTAAAAGGTTAAGAGGATTTAAGATCCCACCGCGGCCCTGGTGGGGCTGGTGGTGGGGAAGGAAGCAAGAGGGGAATGATAGGTGAAGAGACGATGAGTCGCTACGGGGAGTGAGGAGACGGTAGGAGGAGGAGGAGGCCACCGACTTCTGAATCCTACTTGGATCTGTTAAGTTATTAAGCAGATGCCTTTATCCAATGGGAGTGACATTGAATTCAGATAGGCGTCATTAAAGGGGACATATTATACAACAAGGTGTGAGTGTGATTAGCCATTAAAAGCCGTTTTGAAAATGTGCCACTTCTGACATCACAGGTAGGCGTGTCCACCTAGATGTGTGCTGGATAGATCAGTCTACCAGCCTACCCAGTGGACTGTAGCAAACGTTGCTCACCTATTCATCATACATCTAGATGGACACTTGTGATCTCAGAAGCGGCACATTTTCAAAACGGCTTGTAATGGCTAATCACACTCACACCTGGTGGTATAATATGTCCCCTTTGAGGAGAAGGTACGGGTTGAGATGTCTGGCTCCGGCAATGACTACAGGTTGGCCTGCAATATTACCGGGATCCAACCCAGTACTTAGCCACCCTATAAACTATTCTAGCCTGCCCCTACTACATTAATTGATGAACCATTACCACAGAGGCATGAAGCACAAATTGGTGTATAAAAGGTGGAGGTGGCCGGTGAGGTTTTGAGTCATCGTCTTTGCACTGATCGTTTTGTATTTTGTTAATAGCCAAGTTGCACTGCGGCTGGGAATACCTTAAGAGAATGGATCTGACATTTGACCTGATAACAACAGCCAACCAAAATCCCAGAGCAGCAGTCATATGGGTCCGCTACGGCGCTCAACCATCTGTTCTTAAAATCGAAGCAGATGTTATGCAGGAAATGTATTCATGGAAGTAAAAAACAACAACAGCAAACAGACTGTTCTTTGTTCTTGTAGCTCTGTGATGATCTTGCTGTTGCTGGTTAATGTCAAATGAACTCCACAGTGATAATTTCTCTGTGCCTTTGTGTGCTTCCAACATCAAATGTGACACACTGTGTAAGAGACAAGGGTAGGGGGGGACAGGATATTAGGGACGCCGGATACAAACCGTAACCAGAGCAAGAATAACCAGTCACTCCTTGTCTCAGTGTCCATACTGGGACACCAACCAGGTGACAGCAGGAAGAGAGAGAGAGAGAGGCTTAAGTGAAGTACAACGTTACGAATTGTAACAGCTCCGAGAGACAAGCCTACATCTAAGCTGTAGAAGGGGCATCGAACGCCACACCCCATGTAGAGTGAGCTCTAACACCCAGCGGTGGCGCTAAGCTCTGCTGAGTGTAGGCTAAGCTAACACCCTCACATGTCCAGAGAGACAGACGCTGCTTTGACCAGCGGGTGACTGAAAACCGGTTTACCGTCACAGCCTGCGTGGCCAGCCGAAAAGGGTGCCGCATAGACTTTGATAGTGGAGCAAGTCAAACCTTTCTCAAGTAAACACTAGGATACCGAGCACACGTCCCACCTCACAGAGAGATGGGACAATGTGGTCGTTGTCACACCACTTAGAGTGGAAGGCACTCAGGCACTCAACCCTGCAGGATTGACCTCTCAAAAGCCAAACCAACAGCTGTTCCGACGCATCGGGCAGGTGCCCTGTCCCGTGCACCACAGAGCTGAACGGCTTTCCGGGGCTACCAGAACAAGGGTCAGTTTCTCCTGTCTGATCCGCTCCAGTAGAGGATAAGAGAGCCTGTGGCTACGCCAAGAGAACCATTGGTCTACCCCCATCAGGGGAAAGATCCTGACGGCTGAGAGAGAACCACAACCTGCAGTGGGTGTTCTCTCTGGACACCAAAAGGTCCCGCTGAGCCGTTCCAAACCTCTGCCAGATCAGTTTGACAATGTCAGGCTGTAACCGCAACTCATCTCGACGGGGACTAGTCTTGGCTCCCTTGGAACGCGAGTGACCCCGCTTCCTGCTGGCCTGCTGCCGGCCGGCCCGGCTTTGGTGGGGGTGTAAGAGGGGCTCCGAACCGGGAACGATACACACAGATGGATTGTTAGCGGGCGAGGACCTCCGCAAAGCTTGTTCCAAAGAAGCCATCCCTGGCTAGCGGGACACAGACGAGGCCCACCCTGTCGCGGCCGGGAACCGATGTGTGGGAGAGCCACATGGTCGCCCACGCCATCTGACGTCCTGCCGTCACTGCCACTGACCCGCGCCAGAGAACTGGCGACCTTCTCCGCATTGCTCTGCCTGATCGAGTCCCTGCCAACTGTCATGGCCGAAAGGGCAGCAGAGCGCAGAGAAATGCTGTGGACAGAAGGATCTGTCCCACAAGGCGGTGAGCTGCTTCTGAAGGCGGCCTGTGGGCGGTGGCTTCTTGTTCGGACGCCATCCAGTGCCCCGGACAGAGGGGTGCTGATGCTGACTATATCCAATGTGTGATTTTCACAAATAAATTCTTCAGTGAATGCATATGATGTTTAGTGTGTTAGCGGAGGTAACGTTTTCTATCGTTGCTATGGCGATTCATATGGACGCTGCTATCCCTGATACCACTCAGCTTGCATTTGGTTTGAATCAATAACTTTAGTGTTGTGTTCAGGGTCATTTTATGAAAACTGATTATGTTTGTGCAAATATATATACATATTAGGGCGAGAGCCCTAGTAAGAGATAATCTATTACTTGGCCTCTTCATATGGCCCTCTTTTATAAGCAAGAGACCCCAGGTCTCTTGTTCAATCTCAAGTGTCCTTGACTACTAGGACCTACTAATCACAAAGCTTCCTGTAGGGCTCCACTCTATCTTACTCCCAAGTCCTTCTGTGCCCCCGTGAATGTTGTTTTTGCATCACTTCCTCTAGGTCTACGAACCCCATGTTGATCATTTTAGTAGTCTTTTGAAAATCTTTTTCTTCTTCCTTTTACTTTATTGATCCATTAACACTTAAGAAACATTAAAGCAGGATTCATTTGTCATGATTACCTTGGACCACAAAATGTATTTATGAAATGAACATTTCTAATGTTTTTTTTCCGGTGGAAGCAAAGCGAACATAAAGTTCCATTTGTGCACCACAAAAAAAAACGTCCTTGTCCGTCCCAAAGAAGATGAATGAATGTCATCCCTGGGTCACTCAAAAATATTTTATTGGAAAGAACATTGTCAATTACAAAAAAAAGCCCTGAACACAATGGCTCAGACTACACAGCGCCAAGGCATTGATTCAAACCAAATGCAAGCTGAGAGGTTTCAAGGATGGCAGCCACAATATTTATATATATATATACATGACAATGATAGAAAAGGTTGCATTAACTAACAAACTAAACATATACATTCACTGACTAAAGATTACGACAATAAAATTCACATTTATCGCAAAAAATTGTATCAAAACACATTTTTACAAACAGAAACTATCTTAAAATGTTGCACTTTCCACTGAGAATATAACAAATGACATTCAATTTGTTTTGGAAAGACACAACCTACATATACATGACTTATTGCTGTTTTTTTGAAAAGTCGGGGGCTAAAAAGTTAACATAAACCAAAAAGCTAATCTGTCGTTTAGGTTGGCGATCACGTTGGTTTAGTTACAGGGTGACTATAGGTTAGCAGTTGTAGAATATGAATATTTTGCAAGGGATTGTATCGAAGTTAGAAAATCCAGTATCGTGGCAACACACACTCACACACACACACACGCACACACACGCACACACACACACACACACACATACACAGAAACACACCCGAAATGTCTGTCTACCTCTGTATCTAACTCTAAGGCATGTCTGTCCGACGGCCTGCTTGCCTTGATTATCGAACAGTCTTGTCTGTCAGCTTGCCTGTCTGTCGGTCTGACTGTTTATGTGTACATCCGTCCGTCTGGAGTCTGCCGCCGGCTGAAGCTGTCGCGTGTGTGAGGCGGCGGTCGGCGTGGCGTTGGGGCCGCGGCCGGGCGGCATCCAGTCGGGCTGGTGGAAGCGGATGCTGTGTGTCCGAGCCCAGCTGGCGAACACAGACTTCTCGGTGATGAAGCGGTGGTGGCTGCCCTTCTGGCTGCGCTCGTTGGACAGGTAGGTGGAGCACTCGCTCCGGCCCCGGGGCTCGTAGTAGTGGTACGGCACCGAGGGCCGAGGGGTGGAGGAGCTGCTGCTGGCGGGGGGTGGAGGATGAAGAGGGAAGCAGGGAGAACCGGGGGCAGTGCATCAAAAAGGGGGGCGAGAGAGAGAGAGAGAGAGAGAGAGAGAGAGAGAGAGAGAGAGAGAGAGAGACATTGTTTTTATTACAAGGCGGGGGACGGAAGACGTGTTGGAAAAGATCAAACAGGTGGAGTTAAGCATAGCCAGAAAGAAGACTAAAAACTTGTTCTTTCTCAATTTAATTTCTTTGGTACTGGCCCTGACTTAGATGAGGGATTCTCTCTCTCTCTCTCTCTCTCTCTCTCTCTCTCTCTCTCTCTCTCTCTCTCTCTCTCTCTCGCTCTCTCTTCCTCTCTCTCTCTGTCTCTCTCCTCTATGTATCCATCTATCTATCTATCTATCTATCTATCTATCTATCTATCTATCTATCTATCTATCTATCTATCTGTCTGTTGTCCCTTACTTCCTGTAAGAATGACGTTGGAGAATATAGGCGACACATATATACGATGTGTTAATCGTACTGACGGTATCTTATGAGAGACCGATTGGTCAGTGCAGGGGGATGAACAATGTTCTCCTGGTTCTCTGACATGCATCTAAAGCACAGGATGTGCGGTGTGATGTGAAGAAACGCATCGCCTACCTGCAGAAGTCAGGAGGCACCATGCCAAACACGTTGATGGAGCCACACAGCTCCGTGGCGAGGCTCATGGTGAACCAGCCGGTACTCAGCCACGACTTGGAACCCTTCCTATTGGAGGACAGAACAAACACGTTTTCTGTAAATGCTGCTGATTTCAGTGGAAATGTCATACATCTTATTCAAAGATTTGAGTTTCCTTTGTTTTACTGTACAGTTTTCATAGGGACTATTCGGGTGTTTCTCCCATAGGCAGCACCACCACTAGGGAACGGATATGGCCACGGTAGTAATGGCTGTATGTGGTTCACTGCAGTCCTTTGCTATCTCAAAGGACAGACCAACTGCCTTTGGCAATGCTACACCTTTTCATAATGTACTTTGTAAGAGATTGTGTGTGTATGTGTGTGTGTGTGTGTGTGTGTGTGTGTGTGTGTGTGTGTGTGTGTGTGTATGCATGTATGTGTGTGTGTGTGTGTGTGTGTGTGTGTGTGTGTGTGTGTGAGTGTGTGTATGTGTGTGGTGTGTGTGCCTGAATGTGTATGTGTACTGTATGCGCTCGTTGATGTGTGTGTGTGTGTGTGTGTGTGTGTGTGTGTGTGTGTGTGTGTGTGTGTGTGTGTGTGCGTGCGTGTGTGCATGTGTCTGTCTAAGTGTCTGTGTCTGTATGTGTGTGTGTGTGTGCAAGTGGAAGGTTATAATAAGCTACAATCTCTCGCAGTCAGCTGACCGTGAGAGATACAGTTCCTGGCAGCTGTGCCATCTCCAGTCTCTCTATGATCCTGTTTGCTTGTTCTTGGTCCACAACCGCCAGAGGGGTGGTGGGGTTGGCGTACATGGTTTCAACCAGTCAACCCCCATGATCACCTTTGTGAATGAATTGAACTTTAATTGTCATTGTAGCAGAAACATACAACGAAACTGGAGCGCATCTCCGCTTGGTGCCACAACACAGGGACAAGACACAACATACAATTCATAAAAATATGTGTAATAAATAGATAAAGCTAAAAGATTATTAAAGGGTTTGAGCAACTGTCTTAAGGTGCTAGAATGATTCTGGGGGGTTATGTATGTACCAGGTATGGGAATTACAAGTTTGTGTTTAGAGTCCGGATGGCTACAGGAATAAAACTGTCTCTGAATCTGGTGGTGTGTGCTCTTGCAGATCTGTAGCATCTGCCAGAGGGTAGCAGTTTGAAGAAGTGGTGGGCGGGATGGGTTGAGTCCTTTGTGATGTTTATGGCTCTGTGGTGGTAATGTATGTTTGCAATGATGTCCAGGGAGGGCAGGGGGTAGCCTATGATTTCTTGTGCTGCCTTGATGACCCTCTGAAGGGCCTTTTTTTCTGCCGCTGAGCACCCTGCATACCAGAGTAATGCCATAGGAAAGTATGGACTCTATGGCAGCACGGTAAAAGGCTAAAAGCAAGTCTTTGTGCAGCTTATTTTTCTTTAAAATCCTCAGGAAATAAAGCCTCAGAGTGGCCTTTTTGGTGGTTGTTGCGGTGTTGATTGTCCAAGTGAGGTCGTCAGTGATGTGTATTCCCAGGTACTTAAGAGTGCACTCTCTCCACTGGGTCTCCTTTTATGAAGATGGGTGGTGTGGATCGGCTTCCTTCTTCCTCCTGAAGTCCAGAATGAGCTCTTTTGTTTTGGTGGTGTTTAGCAAAAGATTGTTTGTTTCTTTGTTTGTGCTAACCAATGCATGCCGCCATCGAATAAGCCCTCATTAAAGTGCAACACTGTCAACGTTGTGTGATCATTACGCATCTTGTTTTGTGAGTCTGATTTATATGCAATGTTATTATTATTTTTTCATTTAAAGTTAATGATGTGTGAGATTGTCCGTCGGAGACATGAAGAACAATTTGTAATTTATCCTATTTATGTTGTTATTTTTGCTAATTGTACTGGCCCTCATCCGGAATAGCATCAAACTTCTGTGTATTTTAAATTCTAAATATCTTTATGGATGCTTTTGGCTGCTGGATTCGTAAAAACAATCATCTCAAGATGATCATCTCACACAGGTTATCAGGAACTTAAAATTCCCCATGGGCATTTTTTCAAAGTAATGAACTGCAGTAGAATTACAATTAATATGCAAGAACTTTGAATGCAAGAAGTGTACCATCTGTAAAGCAATAACATGCACACTGCTCTCACTTCCTGTTATTCTTCAAGGCATCTGCATAGACATTATAAACTGTTTCTATAGATTTACATAATCTCTTCATAGTTCTTGGGCTTTTCACCATGTGGGTTTCTTTCAGTCTGCATCTATTCAAGATTCCCTCCACAATGAAAACATTCATTCTTATTCAACATCCATAACCCACACACCGACCTGTCCATGCCGGTCTCGTTTTTGAAGAGCTCGTCCAAGCTCAGCATCTTGCGCTGGGACACCACGTACAGCTTGTGTCTGGGCAGCAGCCGCCTCACGACCCTCAGGCTGTTGAACATTTGGCCCTTCCCGTCCCTCCGCATGCTGTTGCTCGGCCCCCAGAAGACAAACACGGTCTCCTGGCTGGCGTTGAGCAGCTCCTGTCGTCTCTGCAGCAGCCTGGTCAGGCTTGAGTGCGCCACCACGCGCAGGGTGGTCCGCCGGCCCACGTCCCGCTGGAAGTGGGTGCTGGGGGCGTCGTTCATGCGGATGACACACTGGGCCTGGTCGATCTCCTCGCCCCGCCCGCCGTGGGTCAGCTGGCCCGAGCTGCTGACCAGCGAGCAACTAGTGCAGTGCATCTTCAGCGGCTGGCGGGTCGGGGGGGGGGCAAGGGTTAAAGGGCACATGGTGAAAGGTCCTATCCTCGCAGCAAAACAGATTATTTATAGCAGCAAAATACATTTTCTGAGAGAACGCCACTTTTTGCGGTGTAAATACACGGTAACAGAAGCTAACGATGGCGATTTCTGCAAGAAAAAATTCAAAATTCTAAAATTAAATGGTCAAATATATACTGTTGTGTTAAAATTTCAATGACTAAAAATGTGTTAGAACACGTCCATCTCGAAGACGAGTTCGCTCAGAATCAGCTGCTTATCGCATGTCGACTGACTCGATTTCCTTCTCATACACTCCCGTAGCGTCACAGTGCATGCCTGTTGAAGCTCAGCGTCCATCCACTTCAATGGGGCTGCATAGAACAGCTTTTTTTAGTACTTTGAAAGTCAACGGTCATTGGATAATGCTGCGATTATGTCCCTCCCACGGACACTCAACGTCTCTGGGGGTGAATGGAGGAGTTACTGTTTGATTGACAGCGATTTTGAACTATAAAAAGTCCCCAGAGCTCTCTTCATTCCTCAGTCCCATCGCAGATTTTGCAAGCGAGTCGAAAGACGAACTGCAACCTATTTCTTGATATTTGCTTGGCGAAATTGCTGGATAATTTTCATCGTACATTTCATACACTTATTCCACACAATTCCTTGCTACAGTCTAACATAATTCCCACATTTCCTTTTTCAAGTTTAATATCGTTTTGGTAGTTGGCCATCACTTTGATTCTTAAAGACATGGAGTTGGACAGCGCAATGCCTCAGCTTTACAAACTGTTCTCATTAGTGGCAACAATTGGAGTTACATCTGCAGGTGTAGAAAGGAGCTTCTCCTGTTTAAAGCGGCTCAAGTCCTACACCTAACACAATGGACCAAGGCCGTTTAAGCAGCCTAGCTCTGCTGACCATTGAGAGGACACTGGTCAAGTCACTGGAAAAGACAGCTAGTTGGTATGACAGAGCATTTACTTGAAAAGGAACAGAGAGCATAATTTACATATACATAAATTGATAATTTATATGATGTAGGCCGAAAATGAGCTTCCCCTCTTTGAAAGACCAGCAGCCGCTACTGACGCATACATAAATACGTCCACACGTTGAACAGTGAAGTGAATTGTGGGAACTAGCTTCAATTCACAATGTCCACAACCCATCTGGAGCAGGCATCCTTGTGCAAGAGGCCTGACTCCAAAGCAGGTTTCTGAATTCACTGTACAGTGCTTTTGATAAAAGCATCTCTTAAAAGACTCAATATGAATACAAGGACAGATGAACAAATACATGATGTACAACGACTTTCAACACTTGACATGATATAAGGACTGTGCAATAGAAATCTGTTCCCCGGTTGACAAAAAAAGAGGTAGACACAGTGATAGACTTATTTTCAGATATTAAAAAAATATATAAAAAAGACAGTTACCAATGTCTGCACTTTAAAAGCCATTTTACCACATTGGAATCAGAAAATAATTGGTTTGAATTGAGGTTTCAAAAATGCTTGCATTGATACAAGGTATTGATTTAGTATGTCAAAGCCTAAATTGTATATGGTTCTATCAAACATCTCCCTCATTATTATCATTCTGATTTCACAATGCAGGGAGGATCACACTTGTCGCTGGGATGGGAAGGTGTTTGTGCGCTTTCATAATGCATGCAGGTATTATTACACATGCCCCAGGCTATGCCCTTATTGTCCTATCAACACCATTTTTCAAAGAGACATAATGGTTGAAGTGCTGGTGTATGGTGTAGTTGAGTGGCTTGTGTGTGTGTGTGTGTGTGTGTGTGTGTGTGTGTGTGTGTGTGTGTGTGTGTGTGTGTGTGTGTGTGTGTGTGTGTGTATGTGTGTGTGTGTGTGTGTGTGTGTGTGTGTGTGTGTGTGCGTGCGTGTGTGTGTTTCTGTGTCTGTGTGTTAGTGTGTGGTTTTGCGTTTTTGGATCTGACACAGAACATCCCCGGAGACAATATATTCAGAGGTTCCTTGGGCAATAATATCCTCAGTCAGAATGCAGTATTTGGTTTCTAGTTTTGGATCAAAAACATAAAACCTCCTCCACTCTATCCAACCCTCCATCTGGATGGTTTCAAAATAATATGAAAAAAAAACTTTACAGCATGAAATCAACCGGGATCCCAAACTCTGATCAAAACCCTCTGTTTCCATCCCTGATAAATGAAAAGAATGTGGAATCAAAGGGTGCCATTTAACCGTGTCAAAATACCCTCCACAATGTGCCTTGTTACAGGAACCGAACCAGACAGGACAGTAGGCAGGATTTGAACAATGAGCCGTATACCCTCTCAAAGCCACCGTGAAATAATGTGTGTGTCCTTGTACCATCGGCGGTTGCTGCTCACAGCTGTGCACAGCTCGATATATTTCTATGGAAGAGAAACCTGTGAAGCACATCTCTTTAACGACTTTCGCACCGCCTTCATCAGAACTGTTCAGGCTGAAGGCAGGAGCCTGCTCGACACTCCCGCTGTGGATGAATGACTTCAATAAAGGTCTTTCTGCATGCATGAATGAATGGATTGATTGCATGGATCTATGGTTGGAGAAAGAGGGACCTCACCTGCGGGGATAATTCAGAGCATGCACTTACATTCGCCGTCCTAACATACTAACCCACATTATCTGTCACTCATCTGTCAGTCCGTCACTAACACACTCACTGATTCCAATTTTTTCTCCACAGACTTATTGGCTCACTCGCTCACTCACATAGTCATGTGAGGATCATCAAGTTCAATCTACCATCAAGTTTGTTTTTCTGGTCTCTCATAACTGTGGGAGCAGTGGGCAGATACCTCAGGACGTTTTGATATAGTGGAGACCATCAAGTCATGTGTTAAGGTATAGATGAAGCAATCATTGCTGTAGGATTTGAGTACGGGGGGCAGAAAGTGATATTAGCCGACATTTTTGTCACCTGCACTGCAGTGCTCTGGAGTTGTACCTAACACGCTGCTGCAAACAGGATTCGATTTACACAATAATGACAATAAACATTTACACAATAATGAAAACGTACACAACCACACACGATACAGGCGGCGTTTAGCGCTCCTCTGCATGCCTCAGTGTCTCCAGGACTAGGGTATAAACGCCAGGGGACATTGAGTCCACAGACAACTAAAGGTCAATTGGACAAGGAATCGTGTGACGAGGAGTAAAGAGTAATGATATTCAGCTTCATGGTATTAAAAAGTTTGATTCCAAAAAAACAAAAACTACGAAAAGTCCAGCTCATAATATCTCCTTTCAGAACTCATTTGTTTATGCAGTAATCTTCACAGTGTAATGCGGTGCCATAATTGCTGGGTAATCTAATATATGCACCAGCAGCCTAAACTCGATCCTCAACCACATAAAAGCTGCCTGCTTCACTCCTTCTTTTCCAACAGTGTTGAGGTGATTAATGTGTGTTAGGGGCTCTCGGTTACATCAGCAAAGTAATCCCGGTCCCACAGACCTCCCATGAAATCCCTCCCCATACCAGCGCGGAATGTACCCACAGGTCATTATGGGGCTAAATAAAGACACCGCCACGGTAAATGGGGCTCTCCTTGCAACTGTAAGCACCCTCCTGCTCTAATGAGTGCAATATATCTCATGTATAGGCACGCATGGGGATCCTGGGGCAAACCATGGCTGTGTGTGCCTTGGTGTATGTGGGTAACTGAGAGGGTGTGTGTGTGTGTGTGTGTGTGTGTGTGTGTGTGTGTGTGTGTGTGTGTGTGTGTGTGTGTGTGTGTGTGTGTGTGTGTGTGTGTGTGTGTGTGTGTGTGTGTGTGTGTGAAAAGAGCGAGAGAGAGAGGTAAGATAGTTTAAAAAGTGAGTGAAAGTGAGAAAGAGAGAGAGCAAGAGAGAGAGAGACAGAGAGACATGAAACATGTCTGCTATCTGTCCTCTGGGCCAGAGCCAGTCCTTACATGACCCCCTCCCCCTGGCCTCCCTCCCACACACACACACACACACACACACACACACACACACACACACACACACACACACACACACACACACACACACACACCCTTCCTATCTCCCACTCAGTGAGGGAGATATTATGACTTTCGCTCGCTACAGTTCAGAGTGGACCGTGTTTCTGGTCCAAACTGCCCAGACTCAGACAGTGGCCATAGTGGCATGAGGGAACTGGGACCGCCTCTGGGCTCGAGCAGACTGACCCCCTTCAGAAAACGACTGTTCCAGTGTTCAATGTGTTTCATAACAAATACATATACTGTATCTGATAATGGGTGGGATTTTTGGGGATTTTTTGAATGCATTATATGTATGTTTCTCTGAATCAATGAATGTGATTTTGTAATGGAAAACAAGAGAAAAAGAATGTCCAAATTTAGTGATTTTTTTTCTACTATATTAAAATTACAACTGGTACTTTCAGCAACAAAAGTCTGCAGTTAATTTTCAAAGAGAAGTCCCTTGGTAGTGCTTCCCTGTGTCTCTCTCTCACTGGAGAGAAGCGTGGGCAGACATCCATGCTGCTCCATTGTTATAACACATAATGTGCTCATACAGTATCATGAGAAGAACCCTAGAGGCTCTTAACAGCTAGGGGTCATAGGTCATTTTTAATTAAGACTGACTTGATTCAGTAAATTGTGTAGTTTTGAGAAAGACTTCATACCATAAACATACTGTATAGTAGAAGTAGTGTGCAACGGTACACTGACAATTATTTATGTATTCCCTTTTGTTTATGCAGTTTATCACTGGCAAGTATATGGAGTTATTTCTTCTTCTACAATTATTTTGGTTAGGGTGCTATATGTGTACTGCAGTGTACCCCACATTCTGAAGGGACAAAAACAGAGGGGAATAGTGGTAGGCGAGATTTTTTTCCAGCAAACAGCTTCAAAAACATGTTTTCTGGAACTCATATACTATGTTAACTTGTTGGGAAAACACCATAATATGTCCTCTTTAACATTATTCCCACATTTCCTTGTTCAAGTCTAGTACAATTTTGGTAGTTGGCCATCACTTTGATTCAGGGAGCCTGAGGTTTGAACTTCAAGTCCTGTATTCAGATCAGGACTTGCAATGTGACAGGGGAAAGCTGTGTGATTTCTTGGTGTTCCTTAAAGACATGGAGTTGGACAGTGCAAATGCCTCAGCTTTACAAACTGTTCTCATTAGTGGCAACAATTGGAGCTACATGTGCAGGTGTAGAAAGGAGCTTCTCCTGTGTAAAGCGGCTCAAGTGCTACACCCGTAACACAATGGACCAAGGCCGTTTAAGCAGCCTAGCTCTGCTGGCCATTGAGAGGACACTGGTCAAGTCGCTGGAAAAGACAGCTAGTTGGTATGACAGGATCACAGAGCATTTCCTTGAAATGGAACAGAGATCAGAATTTACATATAAATACATTTACAATTTGTATGATGTAGGCCGAAAATGAGCTTCCCCTCTTTGAAAGACCAGCAGCCGCCACTGTGTACTGATATAAGTCGACATTTTTATAAAATTTGCATTGCATGCAAACCAGGGGATTTAGGACACAAAGCACTCGCATTGACGACATCCACATGCACAAATGCAAAATCCAATGCAAAATAGTTTGGCCACAATTTCTTTGATCAAAGTGTAACATCCCTCAATGGTTTCTGCAATGGTCAAGTCGTGTGCTCTATCTCGGACTGTTAGAAAACCACTTCCAGGGAATATCTATTATCTTTAAGTTCAGTTCTCTTTCAATATTTTATGGTAGCCACGTTAACTATGAATTGGAAAGTCTGGTTTACATATCCGTGCATAAAATGATCATACTTAATTCTACTAGGAAAAAAGGAGAGATTGTAATTCAATGAGTCAAACATTTTGTATTATTATTATTATGTAATTATATATATATATTATATTATATTATTATTATGATTAAGTAGTATTATAATTAATGTTGATCATCATTACAATTCATCAGGGTTACGGCACTTATTCAGAATAATATAAAAAAAACTAGTGAAATATATATTTTTTGCTGTAACACATAATGGGATGACCTATCTGCTATTTTAAGGTCCACTCAAGGTGGATGAATAATTGAAGAGGGAAACTCATGACCCTTAAATGTTTCAAGTAGCCTAGTTGACATCTCCATTCACATCCTCCTCCAGGTTTCCCAGATGACATCAGAGTTTATATTATGCCACTGCATATTATGCATGCACGTTACCACAGTTACCACAGTTATTGATTGTGGTGTGCAAGTGATCGTTGTCCAACATAGCCAACTGATTAAAACTGCTGTCTCTAGCCAATGATTTGGAAATTGCTGAAAAGTTAAGAATCTGAAGTGTGACTGAGAGCAATGCCATTATATTTATGATCTACTCTAGGGTGTGAGGATGTGAATAATAATTTATCGGTGTGTAAGCTAAGCAATATTTCTGTGTTCTTTTTTTAACACAGAAATAGGGAGTGGCAGTTTCCTACGACCAGAACTCCCTTTTGCTTAAAATCACAAGATCACATCACAACACAGTTACATTTTCAACCTTGTTTCCCGCAACCATGTAAGCAATTTACTTAAAATGTTAAGTCAAAAAAATCATCCATAACAATACCTTGTTGTATTTTCACAGAGAAAAGATACCGAAACGAAGAGTGACAATGTGTGTTTGAACATTTACCTTCTGATCAACGAAACTTGTGTAGCCCCTCAGCACTGCTATTGGATGTGTGGTTTGTCTCTTGGGATGCTCCAGCAGGGTAACACCGGCCCCAGGTTGGCTTGATGAGGATGGGGAGGGGGCCCTTGAAGTGTTGTTGTACACCACCATCAAACCGGTCACTGTAGTTATGACCAGTACTCCAATAATCCCCTGGTGCTGGAAAAATAAAAACGAACACAGCAAATCACAAGAAAATATATGAAAGACCATGAAGCTAATACAAGTTGCAAATCGAATTTAAAGTGTCGGTAAGATTTGATTTGGCTGTTGTAAAGAGACAGAGCGCAGAAATAAGCAAGACAGCAATATCTTTAAACTAAACGACCCAACCCAATGTAAGTCTCATCGCCATTGAGAAGCTTTGTGCTGATGAACTTGTGATTGACAGGCAAGAACTAATGAGGAAAGAGATGCCCTGATTGGCCAGAAGTTAGCCAGGAGTGAGGAGGTCTATTTAATGATATGCAGCAATACATTAACAAACATCGTTTGTTACCAGTATTGTAGGCTATACATTATCGTTATCGACTTGTGTTCATAATATGCATGTGTCCCCCCGTTAATAGGCTATACATCGCCATGGACTGTATTATGTGTTACGTGTTTACTTTGCATGTGTTTAAACAAATGGGTGCGCACACACACGCGCACCAAGCATCACCCGCATTCATTCATTCTTTGAAACACTCACTCGCGGTAAAACTATGTTTTCTCATGATCAAATACTCATCAATCCTAAAAGTAATGGGCTTGTACACGATGTCTGTGTCAAGAACATATGTGTTTGCTGTAAGGTGTTTGCAGATGCATTGACTTAAATGTACAACTTACCGCTGTATCAGCTGTTCTTTCCCAAATCATTTAACCATCCATTTACCCTTAAATTAGATTTTGTTTTGGAAGCCTGGAATATACTTTGCTCGAATGTATTATTGTTATTATTATTATTATTATTATTATTATTATTATTATTATTATTATTATTATTTTAACACATGCCATAGCCTACTATACTTCATTCATGTTCATTCATGCAGCCCTATTGAAAAAAATGTTTCCACAATCCACATGCATGCTATTTCTATGCAGTTTCACACGTATGAATAATCTTTGACATCATAATATTTAAATCAGATTAATAGTTTGCATGTTTGTGCTGTGTATAGCCGTATACGTGTGTGTAAGCGTAGGCTATGTTGTAGTTCCGACCTGCCATGGCACGTCAAAATAGCGACAACAACTGCGCTATCCGCAGTTGTTGTTGCTATTTTGACCAGGTATTTTTCGGTCAGTGGCGCAATTGCATTGGCGCATTTTTTAGATCACTAAAATAGCACACCTGGTGGTATAATATGTCGCCTTTAAGCAGCTCTAATAAGATGCAAACCCAAGGAAAGACAGAGGCTCAGTTGCAGTATTGGGTAATTTCCATTGTGATAGCACAATGATCTTGTCTCGAACAGAGGCAACCCCAGCTGCTGACACTATGTGCCCCAGGTACTAGACCTCATAATGAAATGATTTCAACTTCAGGTGGTGTTCTTGCAAGCAAGCAAGGACCAAGAAAGAAAACACCGGAAAAAACACTGGACCAAAAGCCATTTGATTGAACTCAAAAAATCGGGGTGCAGAATGAGTGAAAGAAGAAGTGACTCAACTATATCTCTGACATCATGGCATCTTTCTAGCCTGGACTGGCAGATTTTAGAAGGGTGAAAGAGGCCAACACCAAGCTGAACAAACAATTCCTGGTAGCAATGTTAAATGATGTTCATGCCAAGCAAGCCGCAAAACAGACAATTTTTGTCTTAGGCAATGACACCAAGTAACCTATGCAGGGAATTCTCAATCTATTTGCAGCCTTTAACTGCAGTCACAATCACAACCTATCTTTGCCTTGTGACTGAAAGTGCTCTATAAAGAGATCTTCTGTAATAGTGGAGACCATGGACCTGGTGTCCAGTAACTGTAAGCATGGAAGTTTGAAATGCTCTGCTTAAGCTCCCTCTGCAGCATGTCATCATGAATATGTTCTATAAACTGATTGTGCAAGATCTGGTCAGACCAGATCTTGCACAATCAGTTTATAGAACATATTAGAACAGAGTTCTAACATATAGAACAGAGTTATATTATAACTCTGACCAGATCTTGCACAATCAGTTTATAGAACATGTTCATGATGACATGCTGCAGAGGGAGCTTAAGCAGATCATTTCAAACTGCTTACTGGACACCAGGTCCATGGTCTCCACTATTACAGAAGATCTCTTTATAGAGCACTTTCATTGTGACTGATGGAGAGTTAAATTATAACTCTGACCAGGTCTAACTCTGAGTTATATTATAACTCTGACCAGATCTTGCACAATGGAGAGTTAAATTATAACTCTGACCAGGTCTTGCACAATCAGTCACAATCAGACTGACTCGTGACCATATTATGGTCATGAGTCACTCTGAGAGATTCCCCTTCCCTTTGACTGTGCTGGAAAAACTGAAGCTGTGCAGCAACATAAGACTGGGGAGCTACTATAATTTTCAGTAAGTATGGAAAATATATTTTCTGAACTGTCTTTGCCTGTTTCAAAACGGACCTATATTTTCTAAAACGCGGCGGGGGCCGTGGCCGTTTAGGTTTGACCACGAGTTATAGCGCCCCCTGTGGTCATAGCGGTACAAAACTTTTTGGAGACCTCCTTACTTCCAGTCTATGCCTATTTAATTTTACATCTCTCAGGTGTTCACGTTTTGACTCCTTCATTTCAATATTAGATAATAATATTATTGAAAGAATATATATATTTTAATGTCTGCAATGCTTGTTCTCTAAAAGTAGACACGCATTGATATATTACGATTTTTTGGTAGTGTTTTTGTGTTAATAAGTAACATGATAATAACAATACAATAATAATAACTGCTAACTGTAGGCAAAATGAGGCGTAACTAAGAATAATCATTTAAAAACATATATGTAAGACACATGATACAATAGTGTGGATTGCTCCGAACCACACAAAAAAATGCGTTACAGTTCTCTTTCCTAACCAAACTAAAATGTTAGGCATATAGCATCAGCATTGTTCAGTATAGTGGCCTGTACAGTGGGCGTTTGAGGCATGCGTCTTCAAATGAGTTGCAAGATCACACTCACCACTCGTGTCTTCATTTTCTTTCGCCTCCTCTTATATGGAATTGTCCGATTTTAGATCGGCTTCAGGTCACAATAGTAAGGTCTAACACCAATTCAGAGATGTCTTTATCACCTGAAGGTGCATGCTGTCGCCCGCGTACGGGGAGGCGATGCTCCACAACCAGCGCAGCTACTCTTTTACACTCAGTCCTCTTTCACTGGAGTGCCTTCAATATCTGAACTCCTCCTCCTCAAGGTCCTAATGACCTTATCTTTGCACATTCAGAGCAACGCTCATACACGGCTTGCTTCACAACTAACTAATACAACGCAGATGCATTATGCATACAATATAAATATCGCATAATAAGACTTTAAAAGCAACCTGTAAGTTAACAACTCAAGCCATATCGACAAGTGAGCGTCCAGTTAACCCCAATGGGGCGTTGGGCAGAGCTCTAGGCTTGTGGTTAACAGCTTGATAGCTTGTATTAATCTTTGCTTATAAAAGTACAGCTTCAACCAATGGAAAAAGATGTTAGCTTTTATAACTAAGTAATTAACGAATTATTATTAACATAAAATGTGAAGAACTTTCACAGGATTTTGGAAAATGTAACATTTTTTCCTCAATAATATATATGCATGCCTACATATTTTCTGTTTAATGTGATAATAAGTATGTTGAAGACTGAGAATAGAATATGCCTGCTGATAAGCAGTGTACGGTACATATAGAGGGGATGTTTTATCACTTTTTTGACCTTGACATTTAAAATAAATGAATAATTTGACTGATCCTGGATTATTGGGGTTATTTAGATTAGAGATCCCCACTGCACTGAGTAATAAAGCACCAACATAATTGTACAAAGAAATATGAAATATCATATGAGGTTATAGAGGCCTTACAACTGAAAATACAACACCTAAAAAGGAGAAAGAAGGTGTTTTATGTTGTTGGATTCACATTTAGTAAATGGAAAATAAAAATAAAACGACGAGCGTCTATCGACAGACTACAGCATAGCTAAGAGCTAAAAGAATTACAAGCAATGGAATGGAAGACAGGATAAGGTGAGGTGGAAACAATCGTTTTTGTACTAAGTGCCTTATAAAGTCTCAGAGCACATCCACTCATTACCTTTTGCACGTCGGCCTAGCCCTCAGGTAATACTGGTGATCCAACCCAGCGTGGTACCGAGGCGGCCCCCAGCACCCTACACACCCCTGTGCCGATAAAGGTTTCAGTGTATGGTCTGAGCCAACAACAGATCGATAGCAAAGCAGCAGATAGTGCTGAAAAACACCCAAATTCCCAGGGTCCCAACACACTCTGCTGAAAGAATTTACACCAGTAGAGAACACATAATGCTTTTATTTGTCGGTTAAGATGCTTTGAGAGATGCTCATTGCTACACCTATGCTATTTTGGTTTTTGACCCTCTAGTGGAAAACTAAATCCCACTACTGCTACAAGTAAGCCTACTTTCTTGGCTTACCTAATGTTTGCACCAATCAAAGATGAAAGCTATTGCAGCTGTCACTGGAATTATATGTTGTAGCAAAGAGAGGGAACTGTGTGTGTGTTTTGGTGTCTTTGTGATTGTGTGTGTGTGTGTGTGTGTGTGTGTGTGTGTGTGTGTGTGTGTGTGTGTGTGTGTGTGTGTGTGTGTGTGTGTGTGTGTGTGTGCGTGCGTGCATATGTCTTTATGCGGGTGCTAATTTGTGTGTGTGTGCGTGTGTGTGTGTGTGTGTGTGTGTGTGTGTGTGTGTGTGTGTGTGTGTGTGTGTGTGTATGTGTGTGTGTGTGTGTGTGTGTGTGTGTGTGTGTGTGTGTGTGTGTGTGTGTGTGTGTGTGTGTGTGTGTGTGTGTGTGCGCGCGCGCGTGCGCTATCGCAGAACTCACTGCAGAGGGCAGTGTTCTTGTACAAAGGACCAGCAAGCGTGGGAATGTTCTCAAAGAATGTATAGTTTTGGGGTGAAATGCCTTATTAATTGTAGTATATATACGGATCGGTATATCATCAGATTGCGGTTTTAAAGTCCCACCACGAAACGCTGGAAAACACATAACACTATCAACAATTTCTGAGTTTCGATGATTTGTAACATTGCAACTGCGTAGTTTGATCACAAAGCAGGACTATGTATCTTTATACAAACGGAACGATGTTTCAATATACGAGCACTCCTCGATGGATTATAGCCAGGAAAAACTAAATCCATGTTTGCGATGACAATAGGAGATGTTTAATCCTAGCGTCTCCTTTAAGAAATATTTTTTTTCCGCTGGCATAATTAATGACGCTGTCCCGTGCTGTAAACACGGTCGACGCTGCGCTGCGTGGTCTGGCAGCCCAGATCGAGATCTCGGGGTACTGTATTTATCTAGTGACAGGACCATTTAAAACCGTGATTCACTTCGCGTCTCATATGCAAACCCTAAAACCCAAACGGCGCATCCTCTGTACGAAGTGCAATGGCTAGAAAGACGGACATTCCTTCTTCTTACTATGGTGAGTGGAGCCGTCTTTGTTAAACGCAGTCTTTTCTCTCCACAGGACAACAAAGGATAATTCTTCATGGACCCGATCATCTTTAGACCTCTGTGGATTCCTATCAGCTGTTCTGTTTGGCTTTACATTAAAAGTGTGCCGAATAGACAGTTTTGTTCTGTAGGCGACCATATTTTTTTTGTAATAAGCAGATGAAACGTTATCTAATATCGGACTTTCCTCATCACAACTAGCCTATACTTGAATGCAACGTATATAGCTGTTTTATATAGACCCCGATGAAATGTAGAATTGTAAAAGGCCTATGCTCTGTTGGTGTATGATAAGTAGCTGTAAACGTGCATATGATTTAGCTGTCAACAACAATGGATTTTGTGGTTTTTGTCATGCGTTGCCTAGAGAACCTTGAAAAAAATACAAGTATAGCCTAATATTGTCCTGTTAGTAGGCTATTATAACTGAATAGCACAATAGTTGTATAGTACATTTAGAGACGATTATAAAAGGCAATTTGAATTTCAAGTCCATGATTGTGTGCGACATTCCATCGCTTGGCAGATGTAAATAATCTAATAGTATGCCTATACCTTATTAAGCCTCGGTTTCTTCCCAAATACGAGTGTAAATCAGGTTTTACTTCTCATACACAAGAGCCTACAACATGGATTTAATATGTATATGTTTTAATGGGACTTTCCCTGTATTATGATTGCATTTGGATTTTTCACAAGATCATAATTATTACTTATCAGTAACCAACATTATTGCACCTTCCAGGCTCTGTCAAGTTTAAGTTGGAACTGACAATTCAGACTCACATCCACGGCTTGGCACAATTGTCAGGAAGTGAGTTTGAGCTGCAGGACTTTGCGTCCTCCTCCTCTTGTGTATGCACAACAGTATGCGGCAGGAGAACTTAATGCAGTTCTGGATTTTGATGGAGATACACTGCACTGTGTCCATGACTTTCCAACACGCTCGCCCAGGTATCGGCCAGATCTCATGACACCCCAGCACCCCATAGGCCTACTGCTAATTAGGGTTCCTTTTCCATCTGTTCTGCAAGTCCTGATCTGGGCTGCTGCCAGAGCTCTCACAGGGGAGTTGGTAGGATTATTAAAACAGTACACAGAGGCATAGCTCCAGAAGCCCATCGAAATGCATGTTTTATTCCAGACGATTTTGTTCTTGGTTAAGATCAGCATTCAGCAGACTGTGGTCGTCAAAGGCGTATATCCATTCACGTGTGGATCATTCACTAAGAATGTGTATAGAATATATTCTTAGTGTGGCTTCAGGCTGAGGAGAACAAGGAGAATCCAGTTTCTGGTGGACACCTGCTCAGACTGCATTGTGTTTGGCAGTGGTGTTCTGCAGTTTTGCATTGCCAGAATAAAACCTGTACTCGTTTGGACTTTGATGTGTATGAAATCATGAGCTTTCTGGTAGTGTAATTAAACAATTACACAACAAACAAACATCTGAATCAATGCAGACATATTGTCCACATACAGTGGAGATACCTGCTGTGATTACATAAGCAGCAGTGGAGGAGTCATTGAGAGTGTGAGTTTTAACCCATTCAACATTCAACAGCAGTAGGAGAAGCTGTGGTAGCACTTAAAGCCAGTTGGTACTTAAATAAGTATGTCATCGTCTATGACAGTATCAAGGAGCCTGATGTCAAGAAAAGAGATTCTTTGATAGATGTATAAATGGTTTGTAGTCATTTAGTCTGTAAAACTAGGTCATACTTTACAAGTAAGAAAACGATTATTATAATACATTTAAAACACTTCTCTAGAGCCGTTTGTCCGTTCTCGGCTCCTGTAGAAACATGGCAGTTCAATGTATCAGCCCCTTGAAAGAGGACCTTCTCCCTATGTAGATATGAAGAGGTCCATCTTAGCCATCACACAACGATTGTTATTTTCATGGTATTACACACTAATTAAAGGTGTGTTAATTACTAATTAAATGGCACCAAATTCTCCACACTGCCTCTTTAACAGGCTTCTACAGAATCAAAATGAGTTTTCCCCCCTCACAGTCAATGTTGAGCTGGGGCTTGCGCACAGTTAATTAACACATTTATCACATGAGCAGCTCACGAAAAAGCTGCATTTCTATGCGCTCGCCTGATGGTGAGCCCTGCCTTAGAATCAACAAATGGGTTATGTTTATGCAGGTTAGTCTCTTTTACCTAATTTTAAGTGTGTTACATTTGCATGAGCCAAATGAGCTTCATGGACACATTGAATCAGTCAACTGATATCATTGCTCAAATCAATTTGTAAAAGGTGTCGTAACGAGAATAGTCTGTGTTGACCCAAGCTGCCTAGCTTGATTCCCATACAACTGCACTCTAGGGAGAATGACATAATCCTACACACCTCCATCCATCCAAAGCCTCTCTGGTTGTTAGTGTACTTGCAAACAGGGAGACTTACAATGACGTTGGAGTGCACCGCAACATTTGACACATTATGTCTCGTTAAAATAATGAATCATTACCTTGTAACAATGAAGACCTGGTTGTTTCTCCGCCGGCAGGGTTGTGCGTTACACATGTCTTCCCACGGAGGTGAGGCACTCGTCCAGTCGTTAGACTGGATCTCAAAGATGTTTGTGTGGAAACCAACGTGGGGCGTTAAAACCCACTTGACAGTTGGCAGCGATCAGAATTGTGTGTGTGTGTGTGTGTGTGTGTGTGTGTAGTCCGCAGAGCGGCAGAGGTTAAGAGAATTCCCTGTGGAAGGACACATGGACCCATCTGTCACTGGTGTGTGTGTCCCAAAGCTAGCCGAGTGTGCTGTACATATTTAAAAATGCAACGTGAGAGCGCAGCATGTATTAGTGTAGCATGTATTAATTCTGCATCATTTCCTGGTGTGTTTACAAAAGTATGTAGAACGTAAAGAAGTTGATGTGTTGATATTTTTGAATGATGCGATACAGTGCAATACACTTTAATAATCCCCTTAAAAGGAACCCAGGAGCCACCGCAGACTAAAAGCACAATGTTGGGAGTAGGCCTGGGCGATATGGCTGAAAGACATATTACGATATAACTTGATCATATTGATCGATATCGATAACTATTGCTAATTTTAATTACCTAAAAAGACTAGGAATTACCATGCTGGATTTAACCACTTCTGTTTAACACTTAATATGACCTTCCACTGTTCTTCATTGATGAATACTCCAATGTCGATACAACAATGAAAAACACTCAAATATTGTAAATAAGTATGGAACCGTGTTTGTGTAACAAACCCAGCTGCTTGATTCGGTGGTCCAGTCTCTTATCGATATATTGAACATGTTTTATATTGATATTGATCAAAAGTCTATCACGATACGATAATTTATTGTTTTATTGCCCAGGCCTAGACTAAACAGAAACACGCAACATAGAGCAAGTACCAAATGATGGTTCACAGATTGTCACAGCCCTAGGAAAACAATTGGGATGTACTCCTTTACTGACTACAAACATCAATTCATAGGGAATTAGTTAAAGGGAAATGCCGAGATATCTGTCATACACAGATTTAGAAGTCTTAGAGTCTTTTAATTCCAAATTCACCTTTGGGCTGCGGAGTATAGAGGACGGTTACCTGTCAGCGGCACATCACAGGCAGCCTAATAATCACAGCGCGGAAAATGCTAAATCTGTGTTTGTAGACAAACTACAATCTTGTTGTGTTGTTACTGGCACTTGTTTTGAATAAGCGACTATTAGGAACACATTGAAAATCTTTGGGAAGTAATTAAAAGTGTATTCCCCTCACATGAACAAGAGCTAGACTATGGTAACTCTGCAAATCAGTTGAAGCGGCGAGTGGAAAGCAAAGGCACAATAATGAATTTGGAATTAAACAACTTGTCTTGTCAGGGTCAGACAGGCAAACGGCAATTTACAGAAATTTCGGCAAATCCCTTTAATGGGTTAGGTAATAGTTGCTGTCGGATCCAGAAGGATCCAACTGTGTTATAGCAGAACTATGGGGGGAGACGGCACACAGTCTGGGCCGGAAACCAAGAACTGCAAGCCCAAGTGGATGAAGCCTTCTGACAGGGATTGAAGTGTCTCTGGCAAGTTTGTGTTTGTCATTTACGTACTTACAGATTCTCGCCTCCAGCAACAAGATTTGTTGAAACAAATTCAAAACGAAAGAATGTGGAACACCACGTTCACCCAGGTCTGAACTTGGCTGCCATCAGACTTTTGATATTAATCAAAAGTCTGATTTGTAAGACTGGTTAATGGTAGATGCTGTACTTCTCCATCCACATATGTGCTCATCCGTATGTGTTCAAGTGGTAAAAAAAAACTAAATACATCTGCTGCTTCAAGCTTCCTCCTACTCATCACACTGGAACTCTTTGATTTCAAAGGCCGGGGCAAGACTTGCATCAGCGGCGCTTGTCTAATAAAATCAAAGATACTCCATTCAGAGTCCATTGAACCCATTACCTATTCAGACACAGTGCGTTTGGTTCTACCACAGTTACACAGGGATCTTACTGACATGCCCTCAGAAACCCCCCCCCTCTTCTGTCCCACTGAAGTAACCAAGGTCACGCAACTGCAGACCCTTTTCCCAAGCGTTAATATATATATATATATATATATATATATTTATTTTTTTGTGTGTGTGTTTTTTTTGTGCTTACGGCAGGCTAGCTGTCGAGCATCTGACACTTTGATATGCTAACTCCGGTTCCCCCAAGCCGGGGGGGTGTGGGGGACGGCGGGGTGTAGGGCAGAAACCCCCATCGAGCCTCCTAGCTACATCCCTCTGAGGGCTTGTCAACCCAAGCCGGCGTGCTGAGCTGTCTCCTCAGCCGTCACGGAGAGCACTAGCGGTAAACACTTCTCATGTATGAAAGCGCTAGGTATCTATTCACGCGTGTAAGACAGTGTGTGGGGAGACCTCTGCGGATATGCGGACAGTGCACAGTTTGCACCAACCAAAAAAAGGATTTTAAATCATTGACATCCTCCGGAGAATGCCGAGACTACCTTAATTAGTTTTTGTTTTCTACAGGGAGCGAGGGACAAATGAGGAATGATAGCCACCTTTTAGAGATTTGAGCATTTATTTTTCATGATAGTCCAGAAGGGCTGGTGCTGTGGGTAGATTTTTCTGTAATAATCATCCACATTCCTAGTGCTATGAAGAAGAATGCCATCTGGAGTTTTTTCAAATGGACAGTAAATCTCTTCTGTGAAATTGGCACGGTATCCACATTGTGCAGTTATAGCTGGGGAACACGTGATGTCCAAAGATTATCAGGTACTGTGGTGGTAGACAAGCCAGGGAACACAGAAGAGAAGGTCAAAGTTCAAAGCTTTATCTGCAAGACATTATAGCCACGTGAGATACCGGGTCGATAGCGCCCTGTTTCATAACTGTCTGCATTGGGGTTTGGTTATTATATCTTTTTATCAATGCAGTCATTGTCGTGGCATGTTTCTGGGCCTCTTGGGCGCACTTATGCTTGGCAGGTTTTGTCCTGCTGGCTCACATCACTTTTTCCTGCTTGTGATACACCAAAATCGACCTGGCATTTATTTTTCAAAAGGCATGACTTTGACCAAAGATGCTCTTTGTTAAGTATTGGTAATCCTCCTGCCATTTGGTTAGATAATTACACAAACCTTTAGCCTTTTAGACAGGTTCTCCATCCCTCTCACGGGACAGCCCCACCGACAGCGTGGCATCATGTATGGCAACGCGTCCAATTCACTTTGTATTGGACACAATATCGCGTGGGGCAAGGGACTGTGGGAAGGCTAGTGTTCGCTGGGGGATTGCTTTGTATTGAAGGGGTGGGACAAAGGTTGAACTTCAGCTAACTTCATGCAAATGAGTGCGTAGTGCAGCGGGTGTTCGGCCAATGTGATTGGACAATCGACATTCAGTGAGTACTGGCGTGCGAACTTGAGGTGAAATCAATTTTCTGTTTTTAAGCACTGCTGTTGACAAAGTGGCAAACGCCTGCAGGCAGTAACGAGAGTGGCTGCGGGGCGATGTCCCCCAATGCCACGCGTTTCAACTGCGGGACCACACATTTCGTGGGGCCGAGCCGCCACGTTCATCCATTTTTTGAATCCTTGCAGGCTTATTGACGGTGGTGTTGTTTCATTGACAGACTTTGTGTCGCCAGATGTTACATTGAATGTTTGACTTACTGCCACCTTCTTTACCGGAGGGAAATAGCAAACACATCATCATGCCTACGGTCGACGTTAAGGCACTGCAACCTTTTCTTTTTTTTATATAAGAAATGTAAACAATACGGGAGACAGAAAATATGTAAACAGGGAGGACAACAGAGGCGATGGATCAAATACTGGAGAATCCCGGGAAAACCAGGCGGGTTCACCAGGATGCTTGTGTTGACACAAACACAGTGTGTGTGGTTGTGCCTGTGTGTGTGTGTGTATACGTGTCAGATTCCATATGATTATGAAACGATGATCATCATTACCAAGATCATAAGATACTAAGCCTCCGAGCCATAGGTTGAGCACAATTCGACAGAAGCCAATGCCTCATTAAATATGAATGAACGGCGTTCAAACTAAAAGACTGAGCCTGCTCTACTAAATTGGGCACATCATTACGCAGAATTATTAAGCATTCTGTTACTCAGATGTTTTCTAAAAGAAAGCTGCAAAAATCTGAGCGGACGTTTTTTTTCAGAAGCACACTTTCCACCGAAACTCTCTTCAAACGACTTCGGACCTTTCCCTGAGCTGAGCACCTGCAGTGTTTTAGAGCTGTTAGCTGGAATATGGCATGAAAGAGGGCTGTGTTAGAAAGTGTAGCCCAGTGACACTGGTCTCAGTGTACTGGATGTGTTTATACACAGACAAGTTTAGCAAAGACAAGGTAACAGGGTTTAGGCGGAGCACATGGTGAAACGGGGAAACAGGTGAAAGTAGTGAAAAGTTGTGAGTATTCCTTAAGAACCTCTATCTGATTTATGAGAAGTTAGAGGTTTGCACAGCAATGCACAGCATAGGGCTGTTCATTCCCTTGTTAAATACCTGAGATCTGTTTGTGCCCGTTTGTCTCCCTTCTCATGCTTGATGTGTATATACTATTTGTATATATGGTTCCATCTTGTTTTCCTTTTCAAGATGACTAAATTGTATCGTATGTACGGAAGATTCCTTTTGTTTTGTATCATGAACATGAAAGTATGTGCTTTAAGTTCACAGCTGTTAGTACAGTGCACAGATCCGGGTGATATAGCAGACTCAACGCAGAGGCAAATGTGTTGGCCTGAAAGCGTGAGGATTGAGGTCAGAGCAATCGTCCGATACTGTTGTGTAACTCCCAACACGGCCTTAGGTGTCACTGTGATTGTCACTGTGATTGGTGAGTTGTTTTTTATCCCAAAGCGTATGTCAAAGAAGGACACAGACATATGAGCCAGCATCCCGTCAATAGCTCCCACCAGCCAGCCATGTGCAGGAGCAGGACAGTAACTCCAGCCAGTCTGTGTGTGCCGAAGCATGCCTGGGAGGCTTTTTCCCAATGCTGTTGATTGGAGTCTCTCATTGAGCTCTTACTGCCCAACACCCCATCTGATCCACCGGGGCCTGCGCTGTGTGTTCTGGCGCGCTGCAGTGCCCTCTGAGCTGCTGACCTATCGCACACGGGCAGGGGCCGGACAGGGGGCCTCTGGGGGCCCATCACTCTGTGTTTCAGGAGAAGCACTCAGGTCAACGGAGTTAAAGCCCAATTTAACTTGACATTGCACAACTTTTGTGCTAATGGCTTGAGTGTCTTCCTCCTGCTGTTCCTCAAGGATGGGAAGAGCGAGGTGGCTGCTGGCGCGCAGCCAGGTGCTACATCAGATAGGCCTCAGCTCTGCTAGGAAGCGTCTTTGAGCTAAATACCTGCTTCAGAATGACCTGTCTACTCATCACTCATTCACTCATTTAAGGCGTTTTTACACTGCCAAATATGCCGTCTTATGCATGCCTTTTTCACGGCACTGTGCGCGCGTTTACACTGCCCGAGGTAAATTGCCTGCTTGAGCTAGCACCCCAATTTACCCTCCCGGACCGCACACACATTGGCGTTTATTGGGTTTCATTCTGATGTAAATGTGACGGCTCGGCGACAGATAAAAAACAAGTGGTCAGCAAAATAAAGAATATGTTTTTTTGCACTTGTAAATAGTTAATCGCCTTTGTAGCTTACACTCAGACGTGAACTCATTCTTGCAAGCGGGTGTCTTCATTCATAGAAAAATAAAAACATTGGGGAGTATGCAAATTATTCTAAAGAGGTCTAGACTCTGTGCGCAGCCTCGCCTTCTCGAGTGAACCAAGAAATCCAGTGCCGTGACAAACAGGGGATTTTACCCCCTCGGTTTTACACAGGCAACTTGAGATAAGAAGGTGAAATCGCCAGGTGTGCCAAGCCGCGACTGAACCGGCTTGGCAGTGTAAAAATAGCCTTTAGAGTAGGCCTGGGCGATATGGCTGACACAACATATCACAACATAACTTGATCATATTGATCAATATTGATAACTATTGATAATTTGAATGACCTAAAAAGACTAGCAATTACCATGCTGGATTTAAACACTTCTGTTTAACACTTAATATGACCTTCCACTGCTCTTCATTCATTAATACTCCAATGTCGAAACAACAATAAAAAACACTCAAATACTGTAAATAAGTATGGAACCGTGTTTGTGTAACAAACCCAGCTGCTAGATTCAGTGGTCCAGTCTCTTATCGATATATATTGAACATATTTTATATTGATATTGATCAAAAGTCTATCACAATACGATAATTTATTGTTTTATTGCCGAGGCCCACTTTAGAGGATACTTTTGTCCAAAGCGAGCTGCAGTGAATTCTGATATTACCAGGGAGGGGTTGGGAGTCTTGCTCAAGGATGGTGGGCTGAGGTGGGCTGAGGACAGGAAGGAATGGATGGAAGTGGTTCACCCCAATCCTGCCTCTCTGTTTTCACTGGAAGTGGCGTTTAGATAAAAGCATCTGGCTGAATGCCGAAATACTAATTGTTATGCATGAGTAACCCTCTCCTGTATTTTATGTAAACATTTTGCATGAAATCCTGGCAGATAATCTTTTATCAAAAGCCTCTGATCCCTGTGCTGCCGGCTGCGATCCGTAACATCATCTGTGCGTTTGCCCCTTGATCTCCTCTTGACTCGGCCCACCTCATCCACCCTAGTGATGTGTGTTATAGTGGTGTGGTCCAAACTGTTTCTGGTGTGTGGCGCCTACATACCGCATTTGAGACATGCAAGTGTTTGGAGTATAACTCCCCTCCCTGAGGAGATCAATGAAAAATGTGTGTGTGTGTTTTGTGTTGTTGTTTTCTATTTATATTCTGCTTGCGTGGGTTCCGCTACAATGGCTTGCTACCCAACTCGCCCATAAAGGATCTCTCTCTCCTGCTCTGATTAGCGCTGATGTAAAGGAGTGTGATGCAACCTGATCGGGGGGGTGGGGTCCACCGGGGACAGTCGGAACTGCCTCAGGCGACCAATGGTTCTCCACGGTCGGAGTTATGGATATGAATCTGTTTTACTGCACCACTGACTGCACCTGGATGTGTTTCTAACCAATCTAGTAATCTAGTAATGATGAAAAGGTACTCCCTATTTTTCAGTACTTTTCCATTCAAAATGAATGGGATATGTTTGTACAAGTTACACGCCATAGCTGACTTTGATGTAGACACCGATTTTTTGATTGCAACAGAAAGCCTGATAACATTCAAAGTAGAGAAGCTCCGATTGATCGGACGCCGATCATGATCGACCGATATTGGCTAAAAATATTATTTTTTAAATCGGAACTTGGCAGTGGCAGAGTTGAGTGGCATGAGTTCTCCCGTCATTGTGATACATTGGCAGGATTTCACTGGGTCACTGCAATGATGGCAAAGGAGGCCGTTTAACATTTAGTTTTGTTCACAGAGCACTTGCATAGCTCAGTATATGGCAGGCACATTTCAGTACCGTTAATATAGCATGATGCGTGCAGGCACATTTCAGTACCGTAAATACAGCAGTATGTGCGCAGGCACATTTCAGTACCGTATATGTCACATTCTGCAGAGGCTTTGATGAACACATTAAGCAACATATTTCAGTCACAGGGGATCCAACAAGAAAAAATAAAGAGTCTATTGGAACAGAAACTGGTGCTTGCCTGCTATCCAGATTATATATAAAAGATATGGAAGATTCCCATTCCCCTGCCATCCTGTGATCGGCATTGATCGGCAATCGGCAGATCATGATCTGTAATCGTAATCTGTGATCGGGCCCAAAAATGCTGATTGAAGCATCTCTAATTCAAAGTAATACAAACATTGTTGAGGCCTGAAACCATTTTAGGATAAAACATGAGCAGAGCATTCTAACTATGGCAATGTCCTAATTATTGCTGCTAGGGTAATGCTAGGTTTATAAAGACAACAGACTACTCCTGTTTCGAAAGAGCACTGGTCATGATTTTGCGTGACCAGTGGCCATTGGTGTTTTCTGCACTTCCATCATCCACTTCAAAATAGTACAGGAATGTCATCCCATGACACTGTGAAAGCCGGGACATTCTCTCCCTCTCTAAATACCGCAATGACGACCAGAGCCGTTACATGGTATCCTCTGGGACCAATTCACACGTACTTGCTTAACCCAGAACACCTTCCAATTTTAGAACAGAAACATGGTCACAGTGACGCCATCGGCACCAGAGTTGGCTTCAAGAACGATTATCCAACTGATTCAGTGACATGGAGGTTGTTGTTGTTGATACTCAGCTTCAGCTTCAGCTTCATACTGCATTAAAATAACTGAGTTGGAAAGAATCTATATTAAAATGATAATAATGCTGATGATAAGGAAAATATTAATAATTATAACAATATGAATTGTTGTTTTCATATATTATAAGTCATATACAATACCACTGTTAGACATCCTAAACTGTCTGCATTGGTAACTTTACAATTATTTTATCAGAGTAATTAAATAGCCCAAAACAAAATGTGTTTCCTCACCTAAACCCACTGTTTGTGTTACAAGACTCAAACACGACTCTCACACATACAAACACAAAATGCATAAAAATACCTCTGTGCTGTTGCCAAAAGAAAGCATTGCCAAAATTACGGTATTTCCAGCCAGGAAATACCAATCTTGTTTTTCAACGTTGCTTCTTCCACCACAGCAACCCCTTGGTCTTGCAGAGGCTACAAATGCTGATCCCAGCGACACTGGTGCAAAACATCACATTTACCACTTAAAAGTTCAGCACTCCTCCAGCAAAACACTGACAAACGCACAGCTGATGCTTGTTATATTTTCCATGTTTGCAATCACACAAAAAATTGCATTTCTTTATTCTACTATCATTGCACCAAATGCAAGAAACTGTTTGTGTGTTCCTATCCTGCTGCATAACACATTTTTAAGTCAGTTTTTTTTACTCTCCCCTGTGGGGGGGCAAGCCGT